>NC_138868.1:86767874-87190874 GCF_965194805.1 Balaenoptera borealis | reverse complement strand
CTAAACATTGTAAAATGTCCCTCTGTGGTTAAACATTTTACATGAGAGAGAGCACAGGCTCTGGAACCAGCCATGCAGTTGGTTACCTGAGTGACTTAGCATCTTGGAGCCTGAGTTTACTCATCTTTAAGATCATAGTAATAATGAAAATAGGTGTCATTTATTAAAAACTTGTTAGACATGGCACTTAACGTACGTTACAGCCATACTAAATTTTAAGTTTTTAATGTCTATTTTATTGTTGGAAAAATAGACTCAAAGTGAGTAGGCAACTTACCCCGTGTCACATATTCAGAGCTGGACTCGTACCCAGTTCCCTGCTCCCCCAAGGTCTTCCACCCTCACCATGGTTTATCTTGCAGGCTTGTTGTGAAGATTATTTAACAGTGAATGCAAGATGCTGCTAAGTGGGCTGGTGGAGGGAGGATGCAATAGCTGCCGAGCATTCCTAGTGATGAAAATGATGACGAGGTAGCGAGAGTTTTAATAGGTACCCATAAAATACCAATAAAACTGTTGCAAATCACAGAGATTCGTTGCATATAGATACACTGTGAACATGCCTCGATAAGATCAAATAGGCAGATTTACCATGTAGAAACTGTGCTGTTCTAGAGAGGTTATGTGAGATGCAAGAGGAGAAGGATTCGGGGCCATTCTCAGTCTTTTTTTACCAAGACGGTGTTTCAGCAGATATTTATTATTATTATTTTTATTAATTTATTGCATCAGCACATACCAAGCTATGTGACGAGGTGGTGGGCGCACAGGATAACATCTGGTCTCGGCTCAAACCTGCACTTTCAGTTGGGGTGGGGGGTAGATCCTAGAGTTGGGAGCATGGGGGGCAGTGGCAGGTGCAGAAAAGCCACTCCTCCAGTCTCCAGGCGTCATTGTCATTGACAGCACCCCCAGGAGACTCATTTACCGGACCTAGCTCTGAATGCCTTTGACTATTTTCATATGTCAAAACCACCTCAGAGTTATCCATCTGAGCTATCCTTGAAGGTATCAAAAGAATAAACTTCAATTAGATTATCAGCTATTCAAGAGCAGCAAGCTTTGTCTCTTCACATGGTAGCAGAAAACTTATTTTTTTCCGTTTATATTTTGGACTGTATTGTTCTGCCATTTTTCTTCTGGGTGATGGGTCTGGTGAGCTTCCTCCTTCTCAGTTTTGTTCTAACAGAAGGGACTTAAGCTCGCTGTCTTCAGTTAGGCACCTGTAGTCAGTGCCCGTCTGGGAAATAAGATTCCGTGTGTGGAGGTGGAGCACAAAGGTGAGGTGTATTCTGTGACTGCTTTCTTCTCCTCCATCCAAGGACCTGGGATCATCTTGAGATCTGTGTGAACAAAGGAGCAATTCAATATGACAGCATTTAATTTTCTTAACAATTTTGAAATCAACAGCCTTTTCCACTGTTAATTCAAAAAAATTCAAAATGTGTGTTTGTTTCCCAAAGAAAGAAAAAAAAATTGAGATGTTAAAGGGGACATAAAACATCCTGGAGCAACACGTAGGTGGAAATGAATAGAAGCAGTGTTGTAGGAATTTTAAATGTTAGCACCTGGCCAGTGGACATCAAAGTCACACAGCAGTGGTGCCCTGAAAGTGAAGCTGTGTCCCCATGTGATGGGTTGGTTCCATTACAGGTGTGAAAGCTGCTGCTCCTTGTTAGGTTAATTTTTAACTCATCTAGACCTTTAAAGATGATCTCCTGGATTTTAGTTCTTGTAATCCTTGTCCAGCTGCCATGAAGAACCTGCTGCATGATAAATTGTTGGTGTAGATAAGTCATTGGCATGAAGTTGATCTCAGATATTTTCTTTTGGCATTTAATAATGACTGCTGTGAATTTTCACCTGAATGTGTAAGAATTACCTTACCCCAAACTGTCAAATCTAGGAAGTCATTAGACTAGACACCTCCAAATAACCAAAGACCTGAGTCATATGGCTTCAGTGAGCCAGCATTTCTATGAATGACTTGAGTTCCTTTAATAAGATTTTATTTCAATTTAAGGTAACTGAAATCAGAATTTCTACATTCCTGGTCTCTGTGCTAATGTAACTTAATGGAAACTGACTACCTCTCAGGGTTTTTAGATTCATATTGGATAGAATGGGAAGTCCCTTCCAGTATTGAATCAGAGGACAAGAATCACACTGGTATAAAAGGCACGCTCTTATGGTGGAGGGATGCACTGTTTATTCCTAAATTTCCTGGAGATGTAGATTTGATTCTTACCAAACCAAATCCTTGAATTGATTCCCAGAAAGTGATCTCTGGGGGAATAAAAGGTATCTATATAATAACCTGGATTTCCTTGTCAAATCGTGTTGACATTTCTCCGTTGCTTGGCACTTATAGGATTATAAGGTTATCTAATAAATCAAACTAGTGCATATGCACATTTTAAACAATTTAGTATCAACATCTTGGTGCAGTATAAGGGTAATTTTTCCTCTCTAAGTTATTTGGGCAATTACATCAACTGGCCATTTTGATTTTCCTATATAAATATCAGCATAAAATAAAATAGCATAACAACTGCTCAAATTTATTGTACATCTACTTTTATTTTTCCTTTTCTTCTCAGCAACATGTGATATCGTTCTTTCAGTTATAATCTAAAAACATCGCTAGAGTTCAGAAAGTGATACATCTTAAATACAACCTGCAAACACATTTACTTCTTCAATGTTAGGAGGTGATCTTTTAATCCCAGCCGACTGTTTCATGAGCTAATGCTGCTCCTTTTGCATAGAAATTGTGAACATAATCTTTTCTGTGACTAGCGTAAATCACAAAAGCCAGTGTTTTTCAGGCACATAGAATCAAACTTGTGCGGTAACGACTGAGGTGATGGTACAGTCGAGGTGGCAACATCATGGGTGACCATAATCACAAGATTGGTTGAGAATTAATAACTTCAGGTGTTGTTGGGAATTTAGGGGGATGTGCTTCAGCAAAACGAGGAAGAGAACCAAGAAAAAAAAGATGAGGGATTTCGGGAAGAATCTATGCATCTCGCGAGAGTGGTGAGGAAAGTCTCAGGATGAGAGCAAAGTTGCAGAGGAGCCAAGTGAGGTCAGGACAAGAGGGTGTGGGGCTCCTGGCAAGTGGACTCTGGGGAAAGGGGGTGTTTGGTCCATACAATACCAGATATGATTAAAGAGTTTGAAAAAAGTCAACTGTCAAGAAAAGAAAATGAAAAAATGCAATTAGAGACTTCTGAAAGCTGTGTAAAAAACTGCATAATAAAGGAAGTTAATTTGAACATAATACTTTGCTTTACTGTGGGCAGTAGTTACCAAGCAAGGAGGACTAATCCTTGCTCCACTAGGGATTTGAGGTAGGATGGAGAGTAAATAAAAGTGATTTTGTTGGCCCAGTGTACAGCTGAAATTTTAAAGGAAACAATAACCAACATTTTTATACCCCATTAAGGTAGGAAACACATCAACGTTCATTATTTTGTAAAGGACGCTATTATAGTCAATTCTCCTTATTTGCGATAGGAGGTTCTATGAAGTTGCCAGGAGCACTGATTAGCAAGCCCTGAATCATCGCTTCTAGGAAGATGTTCTAGGGTTAGGTTCCTTCCAGCCTCTGGTCACAATATTTTTGCCAACTGATCAACACGTAACCTTGTTTTATGTGTGTTTCTGTTTGAAGACACTTTATTTAATATATACTGTTGATTCATTAACACTGAACTCATGGCCAACAGCATGTCTAATTCATGACTGAACGAAGCTTATGTAACATGTATTTTCTCTGTGAAGCATATCACAGCCTTTGCATGCTTGGGAACACCAGACAGCATTCAGCGGTACCTTGGGGACCATTTTCAACAGCAAAGTCACCAACAAAAAGAACAAAAATTCAAAGAAAAACGTAGCACTAAATAGACCGTGAAAAGGACCCTTGTTTGTAGTAGGAGAGTGGAAACAAGAAGGTGAGCGTGGCCTTGTTCCACTGCAGCTGGGAATGTGCGTGATGCTCTGCACAGGTCTTTGACTGACCCCAGAGGGGCCACCAGCACTGATTTCAGGGGTACAGATAAAGCTTATCTGGTAGGTGAAATGGTGAATTTGCAGTCTGCCAATAATAAGGATCAATTCCATTATCTTTTTTTATAAATGAAAAATTGAAGCTTAAACTGAGCAGATTTCCAGACTTCCACGTAAGGAATAGATGGTAGAACTGATTCCTGTGCTTTTTGCACTTAGTTAGGCTATAGCACTTGCTGAAACAACCTCCCCCGCACAGGGGGTAGCACAGGGACTTAACACAGGTACCTGGGAGTATGGGGGCGGGGCAGGCTCTGCTCCCTACAGTCATCCAGGGATTCAAGCTCATCCATCCTCTAGTCCTTCTCAGAATCCCCTGCATCCTGTGGGCTGACCTACGGGACGCAGGGAGAGTGCAGCGGACCACAGGGGAGGTTTTAGGAACAAGGCCTGGATGTGCTTTGCCTCACTTCCATCCATATTCCAGTGGCCCCATCTAGCTGCAAGGGAGGCTGGGAAACATTCTTATGTGCCCAGGCAGGAAAGGAGTAGGGCTTGGTGAACATATGGCGTTTTCTCTGTCATACACAATACAGGAGGGCATCATCATATTTTTAGGCTATTTTATATTCTTTATGCCATTTTTCTTTGTCGCTTTAAGAAGCGATAGGGACTTGCACCTCTGTCTGTAATTGAATACAATTGTGGAAGAAAAGAGTGGAAGTTGAGGTTTTGTTTTCTGTGCAAAGTTTCCTTGTGTGCCAGGGAAAATGAGCTGATTATTTTCTTATACTTAGCTGGGTATTTCAATGGAGTCTTTTCCAAAATTAAAAGAGTTTTCCAATGAAATGAAATGACTTGATTTAAAATTAAAATAGATACAGAGACTCATTTTTCCCCCCTCAGTAAATTTTCTGCACTCAGGTTCTTGCCTCCCATAATTGAAGGCAACCATAATAACGGATTTGATTGCATGGCTTTCACTATTACTTTTGAGGTAATTGCCAGATTGGCATACACAGTAATTTGTATGTGAGAGGTGATCAGATGTGAACATTTCCATTCAGTCATCTCCCTGGAATTCAGATACATCACTGATTCTGGCTTCGGAATTAGGACCAGTAATTGCAGCTCTGGGATGAACCATGCTTCTGAAATAGGCTGCGTTTCATGTGTGATCAGTAATATTATCAGACTTGCCTTGGGAAGCAGAGCTGAGAAGATTCCTACCTTACTCTGTACACTGAAGTAGTAATAGAAATGGTAGCAGAAATATTAGTAGTTGTTTTGAAAATATAGCAGGAAATGTACGGTTGAGGATGGCCTTGGAAGGGCGCCGGCTTCAGGATGTACAAGTGTGGAGACAGGATGAAGAACGCTGAAGAATTGGGATGAAAATATAAAGGCTTCTTCCTTTTGCTTTCAATCCTAAATTTGATACCGGGTTAGTCTTTTTTGTTTTTTTCTTAAGCTGTACATATTTATTTATTTTTATTTATTATTATTTTTTATTTTTGGCTGTGTTGGGGCTTCACTGCTGCGTGTGGGCTTTCTCTAGTTGCGGTGAGCGGGGCTACTCTTCGTTGCAGTGCGCAGGCTTCTCATTGCGGTGGCTTCTCGTGTTGCAGAGCACGGGCTCCAGGCGTGCGGGCTTCAGTAGTTGCAGCATGCGGGCTCAGTAGTTGTGGCTCATGGGCTCTAGAGCGCAGGCTCAGTAGTTGTGGCACACGGGCTTAGTTGCTCCGCGGCATGTGGGATCTTCCCGGACCAGGGCTCGAACCCGTGTCCCCTGCATTGGCAGGCGGATTCTTAACCACTGTGCCACCAGGGAAGCCTCAGAAGGGGAAATATATTATTCCTCTACTCCACAGAGAGCCTAGTGGTTATTCTCCATAAAGAAGCTCACGTGAATTAAAGACCAACAGCCACACCACTGCAGGTCTCTTCTTCCTCAGGAGCTGTCTTTATACAGGGATATGTTTCCCCAGCTTCCTTACACATCTCGGTGAAGTGTACTCCTTGAGAGGCCACCGGTGGCTTTTGTACATTAACCCTTTAAAATTCTTTTTTAATTCATAAAATGTTAACTATGTAAGATATCATACACACGTACCCAGATGCAAGTGTCACGAGATTAAAGTAATGCTATACATTTGATATTTGTAGTTTCCTGCTTTCCATTATCCGTATATAATTTAACCTCTTCCCATCGCACCTCTAATCTCTGATTGATGGAGATGAGGAAATGGGCTTGTGTTCGGTGTGTCCCTAAAATATAATTAGTAAACACACCATTGATTCTTTCTTTATGAACTTTGGGTTTCATCGTTATAAAAAGCACTTTCATTCCCCTGCCTGTCCTTAGTTAGTTAATAAGCCTTTACTGAATATCCTGTATTCACAGCATTGTAACAAGGACTCCTGGTGGAGACTGAAGAAATGGCTTAAGGAAATTTAGATCAATCCTATTGCGGGAATCCTATTGCAGGAATAGTTATAAAGACTCTTGACCAGCCACATTTTCATGCATTGGCCCTGGTATTACCATTGTTTTAGACATATTCTGTTTGATATCACTGAGCAGCCATAAGAGAGAAAAAATTGCTGAGAGTTATAATCTGCTTTTGTTCAAATTCTGACTTGCAACTTATTCTGATTTCTTTTCGATTTGACCTAGTTTCTTTGAGGCTTGGGCCTGAGGGCTATGCTAATTTATATGATTGATGAAGCTGTCTTTTATTTTGTGCTATTGTCAGAAAAGGAAAATTAACCTCAAATCCAGTCATGGTAATTAGGCTGCAGCTTAACTCACCCACATGTCCTAGCGGTCAGTTTGTTCTGCTGCCTGTCTGTCCAGTTCTTCACAGACGGGTGGCACATTAGCACCTGGGCAGAGAAACCCTTGTCTATCAGAGGTTTGTCCTTGAGACAGAATAGACTTTTTTTTTCTACTTTTACCTCCTCTTGAGGGATTGTGAATTTGGGACCTAGATTTAACAGAAAACCCGGAAGGCTTTGTTGTAGCACAGAGTGTTGAAGACAAGAAACACACTAATGGATGGGTTCAGGGGGGTCTCTTTCCTTTATTAAGAAAGGAAGCTATTTTTCATTGTATCATTGTGTATATAGCTAGCCGCATTCCAGAAGTAATATTATTTATCTGAACATATGAGGTACTTATAAGGTTTGTGGTTATCTCTTTTCTTCTTCTTGCCCCTCTTCTTTTTAATGGCCCTGGTTTCTGTAGACCTAGAAGATGTCTGATTGGGTGACAGTTCCAGTCTGTTACCATCTCAGGGTGTAGGATGGGATAGAAGATGAAGATGAAATATTGTTTTAATATTACCTTTCCTTAGTTGTCAGCAGCTTTAGGGATTCACAAATAGCTTGTGGTTTAAAAATATTAAATAAGGAATTCATCATTGGAAAGCGTCAGCATGACTAGCCAAACCCAGAACCCGAGTGATTTAGGCTATCATGATACCTTTTATGATGAGAAATTCAAGGCTGAAAAAAATAGCTTCTATTCTCTTTAGACATCTAAGAACACGTGGGAAATATTCTGTTATTATAATAAAATACTCTCAGGTCTATGTTAAGAAGACCATGTTAATAACCTTCAAGCAAGACCCTTCAGCACTTAATAGTGGAGAAGGCAATATAATAATATTATAGGTTCCTGGGGGTCAAACTTCTGACAGCTCATTCTTTGAGTTTGCAGAGACAAGAAAATGAGACACAGTGAAATATCTAAGCACTGAGGAAAATAGTTGTCACAAAACCCACGCACTTCGCTTTGTAGGAAACATATGGAAACACCCTGGACCTTTCAGCTAGAGCCCATTTCATTGTAATTCAGTGAAAGCAGCAATTCTGGTTTAATAAATTTGATTATATATTTTCCCCCAGAACCTTTAGTCCTTTCAAGTTTATGTGGACAACCCATTATAAGACAAATCTCACCCTGGGATGTGACCATTGAGAAGGAGACAGCAGCATCATGAACTATAATGACATCAAGGTCTGGGATGTTTATTGAATGGACAAGTAACTCTGCACATCTCAGCACCCCTGAAGGCATTATCATATTATAGAGTCCAGCATAGTGACAGATTTTATAATGATGACCCCTAGGCACCAAGAAGATATTAAATCATGCTCCGCCTAGTAAGGAAATGCATTGTTCTCATTTAAGAACATGGTGTTAAAATTATTTTTTAAAGGCCCTGGCATTCTAGGAAGAAAGCATCATTATTTGGTAAATTCAGGTATGTGAATCCTATATCATCTAGCAGAGCTGGATGAGAGGAGCATTGGTGTAATTTTTAGAATAAATTTAACACTATTCTAATAGTGTTATATTATTGGCATAATAATATAACATAATATATTGACATTTATTAAGTATGTTTGGTCTAAATAATTAGTACCCTGTTATTTTATGATTGCCATGATCTCTTTAGTTCTATTATCACTCTTTAACAAGGAAAAAAATGAAGATCACCTTTCTTTCTCCCTGGACTAAGCTGTTACCTGGGGAGACCCCAGTGCAGCATTTAGCATATACCAGCCAGGCTAAAGAATGTGACCGCGTTACCTGAAGCATCCAGGTCTCCCTGAGAGCCTGCCTTGTCAGCCCCTCCTCAGAGTGACCCACTCCCCTCTCTGCCTGGGCCAAGTCTCTGATTGGAAGCCAGCTCTCCGGGAGCACATGTAGTCCTGTGTCCTTGGTTCCCTAGCTCAGTCCCCATGGGGGCTCTTCCAAACCATTCCCACGCCCCGAGCTCCCAGCCCTGAGCTCTTAGTAAATGACCTCACCCCCAGTTTGGAAGTTTCAATCTGTTTGATATGAACTGTTTCTTTCTTTTTATTTTCCTGCTTCAAACCTCTCGTGTTCTTAGTCCTTCCTCTCCCCACAGTCTCAACAGAAGAGCCACCCCTTCTCCTTTTTAAGGGTAAACTCTGCCCATGGGCCCTCTCTCCCACTCCTCAGTAATTGATCCATCAGCCTTCCAAGAAGTCTCTACCCCTCTGCTCTCCAGAAACATTGCATCTCCCCCATTCCATAGCCTGAATTGTTTGTCAACTCCGCTTCTTCCTTCTGCCATTGTCACCTCCTTTCTCAGGTGCAGAAACAGGAAGGAAGGGCACAACCATCAAAAGAATGACATAACTATTAAGAACAGGATATGACATAAACTGGTTAGAGCCAACTACGCCCAAGATGGCAGCAGAAGATTCAACTTCCAGTACACCTTGAGCACCATTATATGCTCCTTTAATACATTATTTAGCATATGCTAAATGACACGCCCACAGGTGCCATGACAATTCCCAGGCTGACCATAAAAGGCCAAATAGTGTGTGGTGCCCCAGTTCCTGGAAATCCCTGCCCCTTCCCCATGTTAGTTAGAATATTCCTCCTACTCTTTAGCCTATGAAATTACCCAGCCCATAAAAACCAACAACCTCCATATCTCAGGCCGCTCTCACTTTCTGAGAGGACCCCATGTCCTGGGGCCGCCTCTCTTGCCCTCTGAGAAGGCCCACACTCTGCCTATGGAATGTGTATCTCTCTAAATAAACCTGCTTTCACTTTACTATTGCTCACTCTTGAATTCTTTCCTGTGTGAAGCCAAGGACCCTCGCTTGGTGGCCCGTCCCAGAGACTCACCTGAGACCTGGGACACGACCATCCTTTCATGCCCCATTTTTCCTACAACCTCACCTTCTATCCTCCCATCATCTTTTGCCATCCACCTCTGTCCCCTCTACTTTAGAGATGCCTCTCTCCAAAGTCACTGATGACTTCTGAATCCCTTAGCCCTTCAGCTGTTCATCCTCCTTGACTGCCCGCCTTCTTTGGTACTTCTGGTCACCTTTTCCTTCTGGGAGCCTCTCTTTCCTCAGGGCTGTCTGTGTTTTATCACAATCCTCACTATTCTAGTTCTCATCCTACCTTGGTAAATGCCCTCTCTCCACACCCTGCATCAAATCTTTGGGGG
This sequence comes from Balaenoptera borealis, assembly GCF_965194805.1. NCBI lineage: Eukaryota > Metazoa > Chordata > Mammalia > Artiodactyla > Balaenopteridae > Balaenoptera > Balaenoptera borealis. Next base: position 87,180,852 of record NC_138868.1, on the reverse strand, counting down.
AAATTGGCACTATAGAGATAGGCTAAGATTTTGGTATTTTTCTGTTCATCACTGATGCCCCAGGGGTACCTGTGTCTACGTTCAAAGACTAGAGGCTTAAATAAGTTGTCCAAAGCCAAGTAATCAATAAATAGGAGAGTCTGGACTAGTACGTGGGTTTTCAAGGCCAGTGTTTTTTCTAATGCCTACATTAGGACACCTTCTGTTTCCTTTGACTCTTTTCTTCCTCCAGTCCATCAATGTGGGCATCCGTCTAAGTTTATCTCTCAGCTTTTTTCACTGTGCTTTTTCCCTTAGCCCCTCCATGTGTTCTCATGACTTTAACTACAATCTTAACTACAATCTTAATCCAAACTTATCTTTAGCGGGGCCCCTCTCCCAGTCTGTGTACCTGTAGTTTTACTGGGTACCTGGATGCCACACCAGCACCTCAGAATGAACAGCCGCGTCGAACAACATTCATAAGGCATTAGGAGATTCACAAAGTGCTCCCACATATATAAGCTTATTTAAACCACTTCATAATATAGGAAGGGCTGTATTGTCAACCACTTTGACAGATGGGGCAGTTGAAGCTCAGAAAGGTTACAGGGGTTGCTCAGAGTGACACAGGGGGAAAAGCAAAAGAGCTGGGTTTGTGAATTCAGATCCTTTTGCCCTTTGACTGCTCTAGGCTGTCGGGGGTCTAGTCCAAGGCTCTAATGGCCATTGTGTCCCTCTGCTGTGCCCACAAACAAGCAATACCACAGCAGAAACAAAGATGCACGCCAGCAGAAGCCTCACCCTTGTGCTTGGCCACAGGGAGCCTCCCTGTCTTACTCATCTCCGAGACCCTTGCCCAGCACAGGGTCTGTCTACCGACAGAGTTGATTAATAAGTGTCGGCTGGTCTCAGTTGAATTGCTGAGGGTTCAGGTCTTCTGAGACCCAGACACCAAACTTTACAATCATCGGTGACTCCTTCCTTTCTGTTCTACCAATATTTTAAATAAATAAGCCTGATAGAATTTTCTTTTCTCAATGCTTCAGGTGTTTCTATGCTGCCCTCTCTTTCTCTTTCAGACACACACGCTGGGGTTCTCATTTCCATGTGTCCCTTGTGTTGCTGTCCCCTCCTTCCTGGTCCTAGGCTCCAGCCTGGGGCTACACTAATGTCACATCGGTCTTCCCCAAACACAGCTCTCCTCCTGGACGCAGACTTATTCTTATGCATGAGGGACTTTTAGAGATTGTCTGCTCCAGCCCACCTCCAAGAAAACAACAACAACGAAATATGGTCCCAGAAAGCCAGAGTCACCCCTGCGGTGGGAGTGCACCTCCCATGACTAAGGGCTCTGTGATGCCCTGTCCAGGGCTCTGGCCTCTGTGTCATTCTGCATCTTGCCATTTTCCTGATTGGGAGTCTTCTGTGATTCTTCCCTGCCTGCCAAATGAAGTCTGGGTCTCTTTGTCCATCGTGGAGACACTCTCCATGACCCATTTCCAACATGCTGTTCAATTATCTGACTCTAATCCCTAAATCCATGTTCCAGCCAAGATGTGCTGCTTACCATTCTTTCAACATGCCCACCGCGTTTTTGCCTCCTTACCTTTTTTAGGTAATTCTCTCGACACAGAATCCTTTCATCACTCTTCATCTCGAGCCGTCCTTTCCACGAAAAGTTCCCTGACTCTCTTCTAGTTGAAAAGGAAGGGTCTTTCCCATCTTTGCATGCTCCTAGCATGTTGCTTTTCTGCTCCGGATCTACCTTGGTCTGCCCTACATCCTGTTTCTTTAGCTGTGCTCATCTGATCTCCCTTTTGATTCTAAGCATCTTTGGAGCAAGGAAGAACTAGCTGTTGCCCACCCCTGTATCCCTCACCATCCAGCAGAGTGGACCAGCCTGGCCTGGGGTCCGTAGCAGAGTGGTGATTGGATAGTTGAAACATGACAGAAAGCACTGGGGGAGCTCCAACCAACACATCAGGAGCATTGGACCTCATTTCATTCCCTGAAGAACTTGGGGGTTTGGCCTCCATTGCTCCATTGCCTTGGAAATAGCTTAATTTTTAAAATGTCATGGAAATGCTGGGGGTGAGGGGAGGTGCTTTGCTCCCCTCCTTTTCTTGCCATGCCTGCCCCACGACGGTTGCTTGTTGCTTGAGTAATGAGACTGCTTTCACAAGTGGTGAAAAATCAGCCTGTTTCCATCACAGACACCACATGTGATTGGCTCTGTGTGGCCTTGGGAGAAATGGATGTTTACGATCTGGGATGTGATGTTATATTTCACAAACACTGTGGATGTGATGAGGTGAATAGTCATTTCCAGGGCTGCTGACTTCTCATCATCTATGTAAACATCAGTTTGTCTAATTTTACTACATAGACTTATATGGAAATAATATGCCTAATCAATGGGGCGACTCATGAAAAAAGAATTCTGTATCTAATGACCTTTGGGTATTAAGTGAGGTAAGTGTTAAACAGAATACGTGTGAAGTATGAATTATATAAGATAGGTTGTATTCTTCAAATCTGGTTTTTGCATTTGGCACATATGCACTAATAGGAACTTGATTTTTTTTCTGCCCTTCCCTGTCACCTCCCCTTACTTACTTATATGCTGCACTGAACTTGCGGGAAGTGAGAGCTCACATTATTCCTATCTATGTAATGAGGGAAGATGAAGGATGTAATTGACCCTTACCAAAAGTTTTTGCTCCTAGGCAGTTTGAGCCCAACAGCTTAAACTGTGTCTGTACGTAGCTAGTAATTGAACATTTTCACTCATTTTTTAAACCATCTCAAGCACCAAATTATCCAGACAAGTTGTGCAATTCAGTTACTAAGCAAATCGAAAAGCAGGCCAATTGTCTATCACTTGCTGCTAGGTCCTAGGAGTATAGCCTACACACCATTGTAAGTTGAGTTGTGTGTTAGTTTAGGATCAGATCCTGGAAGGACCTAGTCCTCAGAGCATTATTTGTTTTGGGCCTTGACTCTAGGCCACCACTGTGCAATAGAAATAAAAGGTGAGCTTCGTATGCATTTAAAATTTTTCTAGTCGCCACACTAAAAAAAAAAAAAAGGAAAAAGAAATGGCTGGAATTTTAATGTAGTTTTATATAACATATTTGACTTAATTTTAATAGCATATTTTATTTAACTCAATCTATCAAAAGTATGATTTCAGTATGTAATCAATATTTTAAAATTTATTAATGAGCTTTTCACTTTCTGTTGAAAACTGGCATGTATTTTACATATCTCAATTCTGACTGGCCACATTTCAAGTGCGCGGTAGTCAAACGTGGCTAGTGGCTACCATATTGGGCAGCACATGTCAAGGCTGATTGGGCTGGAATTGTCTGAGAAGGAAAAGGTAAAGGAATAATTTTACCATTTACTCCTAAACAGGAGTCAGCAAACATTTTTTGTAATGAGTCAGATAGTAAATATTTAGGCTTTAAGGGTCATATGGACTCTCTAGCAACTATTCAGATCTGCTATTGTATCCCAAAAGTAGCCACAGAGGATACATAAACAAATGGGTGTGGCTGTGTTCCAATAAAACTTTATAAAAGCAAGTGGTGGGCAAATTAGGCTTGTGGGCTGTAGTTTGCCTACTCCAGTTCTTAAGTTTAAAACAAATTGTTCTATCATATAAATAAAAATAATTTCTGTTTGGAATTACTGCTTCTATGTTGGATAGTTCTATTTGTATTGAGAAGCTAACAAGTACAGCAAAATGATGGGTTCTAGTTTATTTCATCTTTTATAAAATGATTGTTAATGCTTATTTTGTTACGATGCTTTGGTTTGTTTAGAAAATGAAATGTTTTTATATCACTGTTGATCACAAATTTTTTTTCTCCCTCCCACCCCCATCTGGCTGGAATAACATTTCCGGATGGTTTGGCTGTTGCATTTCTACTTGTATTATTATTTTACAACAGGTAAGACCTTTTCTTTCTTTTTGAACTATGATTCTGCCTAACTTTATAAAAATTAACATATAGGATTTTGTTTTCAATTTAAATGTTCAGGGATACAGTGTGAAGTAGTTTCTATAAATTTGTCTTAGGCTGTCTCAGCTACAAGGAAATAGTCATTGGTGCAGAATATATGGTGAGATAGATTTCAGTCAGCTATGGAATAATCCCTGCCTGAACATATTTTATTAAACATGTTTTACATTTAATACACAATTTAAAAAATAGCTAGATGCAGGATTCTGATGCTGTCTTATTTTTTCATTCCCAAACTGGATATAACTATTATAAACCCATATACACCTTTATGTGTGTTACATTAAAACTTTTTTTTAAAATTTATTTTATTGAAGCTTAGTTGATTTACAGTGTGTTAATTTCTGCTGTACAGCAAAGTGACTCAGTTATACATATATATACATTCTTTTTCATATTCTTTCCATATGGTTTATCACAGGATACTAAGAGTAGTTCCTTGTGCTATGCAGTGGGACCTTGTCGTTTATCCATTCTGTTTATAATAGTTTGCATCTGCTATTCTCAGAGTCCCATTCCATTCCTCCCCACCCCCCTACCCCTCGGCATGGTTACATTAAAACATTTTTTAAAACTCTTCTTACATCAAGAATACTGGAGGGAGACTTGTCTTTTGTTGTAGTGTTGGAGAGTGTGCTATTATATTCTGTGAAGCTGGGAGCGACTGTACAATGAATTGACCATCTGATTATGTAATGGAGAAATCTAGCTTCGGATTTGTTTTGACTACTTTATACGAACCAATTGTAGACCGGCTCATTGGAGTGTAACGGGAAAATGTAAAGAGAGAAGATATAAACACCTTTAAGTCTCCTCTTATTATGCTATTTTATTGTGTCTTTGGGAGAAAAAAACATTTTAAGATTTGTTCTCCCCCATTTGAAACAACAGTAACAACAATATCACTCTGACCCCCTCGGGAGATGGATCAGCCTGGAGTGGCTGGGCTGGTGGTCAGGTGGTCCGGTGACCGACTGATGACCCCTCTGTTCCCTGTGGCAATGCCTGGTTCAGACGTTTCCACTCCTCCAAGCACTGCCCTCCCCTCCATCCCTCTTACACATCACCAGGAAGGAAAAGCCCTCTGAAAAGAACGCCCTCAGCTTTCCCCCTCTCCATCCCCCAAATGATCCTTTTATTCTTAATCCACTTTCCTCCTCTTTTGAATTGCAAGGAAAAGAAATAGCTTTCAGAAGCTAAGTTTTGCACTTGCCACTTGTTTCTACCTCCTCTAACTTCCGCTGGGACCTTGTTTCATCAGTTAAGGCTCTCCCTGTGGCATCTGCCATCTTTCTCCAGCAGATCTTTCCCTCCAGGCTTCAGACATCATAAAGTTTCCTGGGGCCCGAGAGGAGCAGAGAAAGCTGTCCCCCACTTCTCTCCTCTTCCTTCTTTTCCCCATCACGTGTCTCGGAAGCGGTATCCTTACCTCCTTTTTCTTCCACAACCTTTCTACTGAAATTGCATCCCTCCCCATCACCCCCCTCCTCAGACTCTGCCTTGACCACGCTGCGCTCTTGGAAGGCCCATCCTCGTAACTGCAGAGCGTCCACCTGTGAGGATCCCGAGCCTGTCTCAAGCTCTGCTCCCTCCTCTGGCTCCAGTGCGCATCTCTATGCCTGCCTGGATGCGCTTAGAACCAACAGCACCCATCATCTTCCCTTCTCCCTTGCCTCCCGTTATCAGAGTTTCAGTCTCTTCCTCACTGTCATTCTGTCCCTTGTGAGAGCCTCGGTTCTGCCTCTGCCCTGGCTTTTCCATTTCCTCTGCACATCCCACACGTGCTCTCTGTGGGATCACTACCACCCCTTCCCCCCTGCTTGCCCCTGTTACCTGCTGCTGTCAGATAAATCTTCATAAAGCATCATTCTGATCCCACCACTCTCCCATTCCAGAATCTTCCTCGAATCCTCACCTTTATTGACAACATGTGGAAAGCACTTAGAACTGTGCCTAGCACATAGTACGTGCTCAGTAATGCCATTATTTTCCTCTTCCTCTTCCTCACCATCATCTGTATTCTCAATTTCTTATTTTGCCATTTAAACAGTGATCTGGGCCAACCTTCTTTTCTACTGTATTTTCTGCTGTTCCCTTTCATATTTTTTGCTTTTCTCTCCTGCCTTCCACCATCACGCATGGATGACAACTTAGATTTACCAAGGACTAAGGCTAAAGCAATGAATGACACACCTTCCCTATGCTCAGGGAGCTCTGGGTCTAGTAGGGCCCCCAGATGCATGAGCAGGAAAGTGGGACACACCCTGATGGATTATGTAATAGAGTGTAACTTAAGCTGAGTAACTCGGTTTTATTCCTGTTTTCCTGGATTTATGGCTTAGGAGCAAAGGCGGGGACAAAGGCACTAAGAACCCTGCCTTCTAAAGCAGCTACCAGCAGTTTGGGCCAGAGCCCTCCCCCAGTGCTGACCTAGAGGCAGTAGAAGCAGCCCTGCTCTAATGGGTCAGGAGAGCCCTGGAGAGGACATGGGGTTGGTCCTTGGTACCACTGGCCATGAGGATGCTGGGGTTCCGGTGCTGCTCTCCTCCCCTCCAGGCCAAGTGCAGCGTGGTGGAAGCTATAGGAGAATTGTTCTTCTGCCAGCCAAAGGGCTGAGTGGAGTTTCCCACCCACCTGGGTGTAGGCTGGGCTTCTGAACACGTTGGCCCTACTGGGATGGTAGGGCTCTACTCTACTGGGATGATGAAGACACTTCCACTGAGGGGACTGAGTTTGATTTCAGCACTGAAGGATCAAAGGAATCTGGAGGGAACCAGGACATGTGGGGAGCTGGGAGGTGAGGGGGGAACGGTTTTCCAGGAAGAGGAACCTGTGTGTAAAAGCTTGAGGGTGGGAAGCAGAGCAGAAACAAACCTCAGGGAATTGCATGTACCTACTCCCTGGGATGAGAAATCCGCACAGTAGGAATGAACCAGAGAGGGGGGAGGGGACAGGTCAAGGAGGGGCCTTTACTCCATCCCATGAGTGACAGGGAGCATTTTAAATAGAGGCAGGAGGACTTCCCTGGTGGCGCAGTGGTTAAGAATCTGCCTGCCACTGCAGGGGACACGGGTTCGAGCCCTGGTCCGGGAAGATCCCACATGCTGCGGAGCAGCTAAGCCCGTGCACCACAAGTACTGAGCCTGCGCTCTAGAACCCGCAAGCCACAACTACTGAACCTGCATGCCACAACTACTGAAGCCCGCGTGCCTAGAGCCCGTGCTCCGCAGCAAGAGAATGAGAATTGCGGCCACTGCAACGAGAAGCCTGGGCACTGCAACGAAGAGTAGCCCCCGCTCGCCACAACTAGAGAAAGCCCACGCGCAGCAACAAAGACCCAACACAGCCAAAAATAAATAAATAAAATAAATAAATAAATTTAAATAGAGGTAGGATATGCATATGCACAGCCAGGAGAGACCAGTTTCTCCTCTAACTCCCGCTCTCCCCTCCCCTATCTGTGCCTATTGAAATCCTGCTTTTAATTGAAAGTGGATTTGGAATACTGTCTCTTTTAAGAAGCCTCTGTGATCTTTCCAGCTGGTAGCAAACTCTCAGAGTCTGCATGTCACAATGACACTTTCAACTCCCTGTCTTGTAGGACACGCCTTGTGTTCAGGGCCCCTCCCCATCACCATCTGCAGGGTCCTGACCCCCCCTCAGTGCCTAGCAGCACCTAGTAGGTGCCCTGCAGATGGTTGTATGAGTTTAAGTGTGGTCCAGACGGTTTTGAGTATTTGTCCTGTTTTAAGATTTCACAGCAGGTTTACTGAGTATCGCTATTTTCTGATATAATGATACTGATAATGATATAATAATGATACTTTCATTATACTATTTAGCCTTGGCAGTATTTAGCCAAGATCAATCAAATCTCTTTAACCAAATGAAACAAGGCTTTTCTGGGTCCACTAGAAATCTATGAAGTCTGAAGAGTTTTCTCCTCAAAACCAGGATGTCAGGCAAGAATTGACTATGTTCTCTGGTTCCTTCTTTTCTACCTGCTCTTTTTCATGCTGTTCTATATGAGACTATTGTCTGAACATCTTTGGATCAATAATTTCTTCAGGACATGGTCACACACCAAGGTGGACCTACTAACCTTTACTTAACATTTGAGGGAAGATGAGAGAATAATTTGTTTTTCGTTGTTTCACTGTGCTGTACTTTTCTTTGCCAATTCTTACTACACACACACACACACACACACACACACACAGGCGTAAAACATGATTTGTAGAACCTAACAGCAAAATACGTTAGTGAGCTTTATCCCATTTTTATTTCTACCGACAAGCAGGGTGGTAAATTTGTGAGCTAAAATGTCTCCAGTTGTGGTGTATTCCTTAAACAGATAAGAAATAAAGGCATACGTGTTTACATGAGATGAAGATCACAATTTGCTTATTGGATAAGTATTTTCCTAGGAAAGAGCTCGGAAGGAAGCTTGTTTCCCCCTCCCAGTAGGCGAACCAGCCTTGGGCGACTCCCTCTGCTGTACTGGCCTCCCTGGGCGGCGGGAAGATGGCCATTTCAGGGAACTGCGATGACTGCAGATCATTGCCAGCCCCTGAGACCCTCTCCCAAGGACATCGCGGTGGCTCACAGCCAGGCCTCAGAGCACCCACTGGGAGGGTAGTAGGGGTGGGAGGGAGGAAGTGCACTCAGACACATCGGAGCCCCAGGAGAGGCCATTCCCTTCCCACTTTTCCGTCTAAAACAGCTCTCTGAGCTCACCACAGGATCCTGTTCACTGTGACCACAGAGTGGAAGGTAATAGGACACACTGGAGCATGAATCCACGGTTCCGAAATGCCATCATGCCTTATTTATATGCCTCGATACAAAAATATATCGCAAATGAATTTAAATGATAGAGATAATATTTCTTCTTTTCCCCCTGATGATAGATTCAGACTGGGTAAATTCTTTTATTTCATCCTGTCTGCTAAAATGGGCCAGCATGTTATAGAAATGCGCTTTTCTCTTTGAGGTGAGTGAAGTGGCTTAGCTCAAGGAAATTTTTCTTTGAATAAAAGAGTTTTCTTATTTTTTTTAAACCGGCTTTTAAACTGTGTTACGTTATCTGCTGATCAGCTTTGGGAATGTTAGAAGTTCTGTCATTTAAAGCTCTGCGGGAAGATGAATAGAGCTACAAAAGCTATCAGTGAGTTATGAAAAAAAGATGAGTGGTGGTATGTTTCTCAAGACTTATACTCCATAGCTTCTGATGGCGTTTGGGGAAAACAACATGGGAGAGAGAGCACAGTTTGCTCAGTAGTCTATACCAATTTGATTGCTGTTAAAGAACCAGATATAAAATGATCTGTAGACAGAGTAATCATTATTGAGTGCCCGGTAGGTGCCAGGTGCAGTTTGAGCACTGTACTTATTTGACTCACTTAATCCAGTCCTTGGGGTTGATATTAATATCACCTTGTTTCACAGCAGAATAAAGACAAGAGGTTAAGTAAGTTGCTTAGGAACACAGAGCTGGGAAGAGAGGAGCTCAGGCTTTGAACACAGGCAGCGAAATGCTGGAGCCCACATTCTATACCGTTACTCTGTATTGCCCATGCTGGCAGGACCAAAACTCGTTTGGCCCAAGGCACACAGAACCTGTAATTTCTACCTAATGTTTACACACAACTGTCAGTCATCTTCAGTTGGAACTTCACTTTTACAGCTGTGGGTTAAGAGGTGTTGACTCTTTTCAACAAGAGAGCCAAAGATACCTACCTGGCTGGGAAGTTATCTGTTCACAGTCTTGAATGTTTTATGTTAGCAACAGAGCAGATGATAGATAGATGATAGATAGATAGATAGATAGATAGATAGATAGATAGATAGATGATAGATAGATAGTTGATAGATGGATGGGTATATAGACAAATGGATAGACCGACAGATGGATAGTTAGAGAACAGTTCATAGACGTGGAAAGATACTGGCTGTTAAAGTGCATCTTTTAAGCCTTGTATTTGTTAGGCTTTCACGTGATCCATGTAGACAGCATCCCAGGCACTTGGGAGATTTGTGATTTTATGCTACTGGTACTTTTACAGGAACACATGGTTCCTGCAAGTCTTGTAATACAGGAGCTAACATTTTCATTGTGTCATATTTTTCCTGAATAATAATAGACAAACAAAGTGAATCCTATTTTCCTGTTAGATTCTATTTATTTATTTAATTGAATATTTATTTACTTCAGGACATTCTTTTCCTGCATGGAATAAAATCACCAATAAGAGTAAAATCACACTTAAAATAGGAATAAAATAAAATACACTCACACTTAAAATCTTTTCAAATAACTTAAGATTATAACCCCAGAGAAAGCAATACAGAAAGAAAATTTTCAAATATTAGTAATGTGTTGGGCTTTACTAAGCAAACCAATGAATAAGATAGCCACTGCTTCCCAGACCACACCAGGTGGGAGGTGAAATTTCTGTCCTAAGTGTAGTCTCAGAACTGTTTCTCTGTTGCACTAGCTCTGTTATGGGGGAAATTCTTCAGTGTCGTTCCTGACGTCCCGGAAGTCACCTCCACGTCCTCTTTCTCCTAATTCTCACGTGTCCCAGTCCCCGTGGCTGCTGTCCTCGGAGGTGCCAGCTGGCTGCAGGGACATCTTCTGCTGCAGTTCACCTCTCTGGGCCTCTGGTTCCGTATCTGAAAGTGGTTAGAGAGCAGTGTCTGCTTCAGAGTGTTGTCACTGAGGCTTAAACTACCAGGCACACTGACCACTCTGTCCTCTGCTTTCCCTGAGAAAAAGAGACAAAACTGAACTCTAAAAAGTTGAGGAGGGAGAGGGGGAAAGACCATTTGCTGGGATTGACATTGCCATCTGCTCCAACAATATTCTTTTTAACAGAAACATTGAAAGCTTTAAAACCAGTGGGTATTTAGGTGCTTAGAAAGTGATCTTTTACGTTACAACATTACATAAGTGGGTTCTGTGGATCACTTTATAGATTAGGTTTGCCTTCTAGTCATAACCTTTGGGTTCACCCTACGACCTGTACAGTATCACCTTGCAGTATCACCAGGACATGGAGTCTTGCCTCTGATTGCATCACCAAAGAGTGAGGACTCTCCCTTTTGGACTCAGATGTAAACTCACCCATCTAGTTGGCAGCTTTCCTGCCCATCCTGATGTTGAAGTGTCCTGAAGCCTGTAGTATCTTTGATTCCCTGGGTTCCTGCTGCTTTTGCTCTGAGCCTCAGTTTCCTCATCTGTAAAATGGCCATGGTCTAGTGTTAGGAGGCAAGTGCTTTGGGCTGCACTGACCAGGCCCCAGCCCCATCTCTGCCTCTCTCCAGCTGAGTGAGCTCACACAAATTGCTTCCTTAAGATCCAAGTGTCCCCATGGGGGGTTAAATAGGATAAAGTAAAACTTCTATCACTTTGGAAGTGCTCGCTAAACCTCATGTCTTCAAATTTGGTCCTTCTTAACTCTTACTTGGGTGTCAGGCCCCTTCAGGTCTCTAGATTCCAGAACTGATGGCCTGGCCCAGCTCAGTGTCTGGGGGGTAGACAGAGAGGGGTTAATACTTCGCTGGCTTAGTGACAAGTCAAGTTCTCTGCTGTGCTACTCAGTTTGGTTCCCAATTATTCAGCATCGCTTCAGCAATACTGAGGATACAGGGATGGAGGAGAAGAGCAAAGTTCCTGCCTGACGTTATACTCAGCTTAGACCTTTTGTGAACAGACCTCACAGTGTCAGATCTGCTTTTGAGCTCAAGATCCTGGGATCAGGGAGTGACTGCTGAATGGGTACAAGGTTTTCTTTTTGGGGTGATACTGATGTTTTGGAACTTGATATAGGTGGTAATTGCACAATATTAGATGCCACTGAATTGTACACTTTAAAATGGTTAATTTTGTGTTATGCAAGTTTTGCCTAAATTAAAAAAAAAAAAAGGTCTTATGATTAGTTCCCTGGCCTTCACCCTAATTTGTGATGCATCCTGGGCCTGTTTCTTACTGACCTTAGATAATTTCTTCCCTGAAAATTCTTTTCCTTTATTTGGAACTGCCTTTGAAACTCTTGGGTCAGGGCCAGATGTAGCCTATGTAATGTGACTTCAGAACCTGAAAGAGTGCTTTCCACATGTAATGAGTTAATAAAAATTATATCTCCCAGTAATGCCTAAAGTTCTCCTTCTGCTTCCACACTTTCATGCAGGGCAATGACCCTTTTTGCAGATACTCTTTGGGGAGCACCTGGGGAAGGGAACAGAAGGGCTGAAAGTGCTGAAGGTGACCTTGGCCTCAGCTTTGGTTTCCATGGGCTGTCCTGCCACAGATGGTGTAGGCCTGCATGTCAAAGCTCCAAAGGACAGAGCAGAAAAATAGCAGCAGTTCTAACGAAGAGCCCCCCACCTGGCACCAATTCCCTCCTCTGTCTACACTCTCCTGAGTGAGAACTAAAACAGTTACAAGAGCTTCCCATAAATGAGTTTGCATGTGGCCAGATATGATTTACTTTCACAGAAATCAGAGTAGTAAATGAATGAATGCTGTCCATATTTAAAGGTGGTAAATAAATCATAATTAGAAATAATTAATGTTAAGTATTGATACGTAAGGAATATAGACCAGAAAGAATCCAAAAGTACTTGCTCAGGCCCTGACCCAAATCTTTTAACTCCTATTTTTTCCAAGCAGCAATAGGTAACTTTTTACAGGAGGTTTAAGAAATTCCACTCTTTTCCCTTATTTCCTCCAAAAGGTGTAGTTGATGCTTGGTTAAATCACCCTCATGCTATTTACCCTTCTAGTGCAGGATTTTTTTTAACCCAAGTAATGGGCTTCTAGGATAGTCACTTTGCTACAGATTAACCCTACCGCATGGTGAGAAAGCTTAATCACAATCTAGAATACACAGACACCTAAAAGAATAAATGCATGATCTATTTTATGTTATTCCCTTTTATTCTTCTTTATTCTATCATTTTCTGTTCCACATCATACGATTTCATGTCACGGTGTACAACACTGCTGTATGGAACCCATGGACCAGCTTTTGGATCTCTGTGAATCCCTGAACCAACGTGCTAAACTTCCCTTTATTAGAGCTTTGTGCATTTTCTGGGAGTTGCATTGATGGCATTAATCAAATATTTCAAAATGTGGTCTTAGTGACGCAGAAAACCTGAAGAACTACTCGTCTAGAGGGGCTCTAGTTTCATAATAAGTCAGAGATTATTTTGATAAGTTTGTAATTCACTTAATTACAAATTTTATTTAGAGGTAACATTAATGTGAATAACAATTTAAGAAATTATTTTCACTTATTGGTGGTAGAGTTTCTTTTTGCCCAATACACTTCCTGAAGCTCGACCATCGCTATATTTAAAAATGAAAGGTTGGGCTAGATTATTTTTAGTTCTCTTCTAACTTTAACCAAAATACTTTATTTTTTATTATTAAAAAAGTAACACATGTTTTTACTGAAAATTTACAAACTCAGACAAAAGAGGAAAATTAAAATTACCCATTAAAGTACCACCTAAAAATAAGTAATGTTAACATTTTGGTGTCTATCCTTTGGCTCTTTTTTCTATGTACAAACGTGTATGTTTTATAAATTACAGTACAAATTTGCTTTGCTCATTATAGTATCATTTCTATATGTATATGTTCTGCTGTATTTTTTAAATGTCTGAAAATACCTGTAGGATATTTAATTGGCTAATTTATTTAACCAATTCCTATCATTGAGCATTAGTTTCTTTCCATTTTTTTCACCCATCAATAACATTGCCATGAACATCCTTGTGAATTTCTACACTCACTTTCTATTCTTAGTACAAATTCCTACAAATGGTATAAGTAGGTCTAAAGATATAAATATTTTTGAGACATAGTTCATAGTGATCCATGTTACACATCACCCTCCTGAGAGGCAGTTCTGATGTAGATGCAGGGCTGAGTTTGCTGCCTTACACCTCCTTGGTCTTCCATGTGCAGTGTCCCTACAGCTCAGGGAACCACAGTAGCACAATATGGCATGAAGGTGTGCCTTTTGGTGAGAGGGTCTTTTCCGTTTCCTTTCATAGAGAAGTGTTCAATTCAGTAACACGGGGATTTCATTGGGGACAGAATCTGCATGGGTGGTAAGTTGTTTACTTGACAGTAATCGAATCCAGTGCTTAGCTGAATGGGATCTGCTGGTGATACCCACCTAAGAGAATTGCTGCAAGTCAAGTCAATAAAGCAATTTCAAATGGAAGAAAACCTGAACTCCCTGTTTAAAGAATAAGTAGACAAAGGACTTTTCCTTTGAAACATTGGTAATTAAAATGGACTTTGAAGAACTCATGAGCTGTGGGAAGCAGATTTGGTATTTCTCAGAAGTCATCTTTTATGAAATGTGACCTGAGTTTCCATCTCGTGCCTAATCTGAGCAGCGGCCTTACAGCAGCCCCTGCTCCTCCCCCAGAGATGGGGGTTCGCATGGGGTTCTGGGAAGATGAGGAAGCCGGGAGGAGAGAAGCTGGGAAAAACCGTGAGACACTATAAGGAAATTGAACTAGCACAATTTAACTTGGCCTGATGATAGGAGCAGTTTCTTGCCTCACAATCACTGGAGGAATATTCTTCATCTCTCCTGTTTTGCTTTGAAGAAAATTTTGTGAAATCTGGATTTTTTTTTTTTTAATTTCCAAATTTTTCCCACTGCAAATAATAATGGTAATGACCCTGGTCTCCCCAGCTTGTCCTACTTGTATAATGAGACTGAGGGTCAGACTGATGTTAATGATATTAGACACTCGTCCCCACCTGTAACCATAGGATCTCACCCTGGCAAAATTCCCTTCGAGTACCTGCGGGTTCCTGGGGGGGCATCTTCTCTCCTGTCTTCCCCTCTGAGCCCCCCTGTGTAGAGTGCAACTCTGTACCTCTACCTTGGCTTCTGGTGCCTTCTGCCCCAGTCCTGTCTCTGTTCTTCCAACCACAGTATAAGTGCTCAGCTAATATCTGGTAAGTTTTGTTGAATGCATCCTCAGGGTACCAAATATTCTGTGTCCCTTGGAGCCTATGTTACAATAAGGCCACATTGTCATGTGTGAAAGGGGAGTTCACTCCTTTCTCAGGTTGTCATGCTTTTGCCTCGGGGACACCAGAGCAGCTTGCTTATGCCCCCATGTCACCTAGAGCCCCTCATCAAAAAGGCTCTTCTGGTTTCTCCATGTCGGCCTTCTCTTTCTGGGCTCAGCCCAAGCCCATAGGTCGAGGCTGGGAATGGTTCTGTGTAGTCTCTACCCTGCTGAATTCAAGATCCCTGCTCCCCTCCAACCCGAGTCAGGTTGGTGAGCCTGGCTCTCTTCTGTATTTAGATAAATTCAGTTGCTGATAGACTCCCCTTCCTCTAAGCTCACCTAATATGCTCGGAGATGTCTGAACCCGGATTCAGGCTACCAGTCCGTGAAATAGGCAATTTGTAGGGAAGAAGACTGAGGCTCAGGGAAGTGAAACAACCCACCCAGCTAGTAAGGATGATTGTTCTGATTCTAGAACCCTCATCCATGCTCTTTTGTAAATTCTTGATGCTTAGCTGGAGCCCAACGTCAGCCAGTTTAGTGCCAGGACTGGTAGGTTTGCGGGCTTAATGTTAAAATCCCAACCTCAGCATTTTAAACCCTTACCTGAGGCATTAGCCATACCCTTTACAATCTGGTTGCCCTTGAGAAAGGGTACTTTTCCAGTTGAATCCTCAGAGTGCTATTGAATTTCATTGGGAAACCCTGAAAATCTAATTGTAGATAATAGTTATGCCTCAGAAATTACATAGAAGCTTAAAAGTTCACTGGAAAATTCTCTCCTTATTCCCTGATCACAGAACTAAAGAGAGGCCTGAGAGGCTATTTTTACTGTGGAGAATTTGACCCCTTTGGCTCTCTGGAGGCCAGGTTGGTTTGGTCCCCAAGTCTTTGCATATGATTGCTAATAGCTTTATTTTTGGGGAGAAAGTCAGAAGTTGTTTTTTTCCTTTTCCCTCATTCGTGGTACCTCTTGAGAGGCATTGGGGACCTTCTCCATAACTGTTGTGATTAACCCGGAATCAGAGGGAGCAGAGAGCCACTCACAGGGGAAATATAACATTTATAAAAAGGATTGAAGCCCTTTTAAGGGAGGATATAGGAAGGCCTTGAGGCAAAGTTCTACCTTGAAGTGACCACTGTGTTACTGGCCACATTCGGTGCTGATCTGTCTGAAGCGTGGCAGGCCTAGTCATAAAGCAGTCATAGGCTGCCATCTTTGTAATAGATGTGGCACAGCTTGCAGGGACACATCTAAAATTTGCTGATGCATTGAACACATTCTTTATGTTTTGAAATATTTTAATATACTTCCTTGACTTGCCTTATTTTCATAAGTTTCTCTTTCTCTGAGGAAAATTTGAACATTTCTCACTTTTCAAATTTCAGTTTTTATGAGGTTGACATTTTCCTCAGTGTATTGTTGGCTATAAATTATTGAGATATATTAAATAAAGCTCTGCTTCCTGGGCCCCAAACACCCTGTAAAATGGATGAAAAATAAATGATTTAAGAAGAGTCTAGCTGATCTACAGAGCCAGTTACAAAAATAGTGATGCTGATAAGAATGTAGAAGTAGAAAATGGTCAATGTTTTAAATTTAGTATCTGCCCCCAAACCCAGAGCTATGCTTTACAGATTTTTTTTTTATTAATTGTGGAATTCTCTAGTAACCTAAAAGTCATTTCCATAAAGAGAAAAATTAATGATTGTGCAGTAAGTTTTGCACATAGACATACTCTTTTTTAACACAATTAACATGCTCTTGCTGTTCTCAGTCCTCTCCTTGCTGTTTTAGCTACACACCCCTTCTGTTGAGTTCTCTCAAAACCATATCTTTGTATGGCAGTCAGACTCTTAGATTCACCGTGGTTCCCACCTCTTGGTTTTAATGCCCTTGAGTCGGGGAGGGAAACTGTGACTTGTCTCTAACAAATATAATATGGCAAAGGTGATGGGATACCACTTCTGTGACTACATTACATAAGATTGTAATGTCTATCTTACTGAGCCACTCTCTCCTTTTCTGGCCATGTTGGAAAGTCCCATGTGGCAAGCACCGGGGAGGGACCTCCAGTTCCAGTGAGGCCCTCAGCCCAACAGTCTGCAGGGAAATGAATGCTGGAAACAACTGCATGAACTTGAAAGCAGATCCTTCCCCAGTCGAGCCCCAGATGAGACCACAACCCTGGCCAGTATCTTAAAGGCAGCCTTGTGAGACCCCAGGGCAGAAGACCCAGCCAGGCTATGCTTGGATTCCTGAGCTACAGAAACTCTTAGACAATAACTGTGTATTGTTTTAAGCCACTAAATTATTGTAATATTGTTATACAGCCATAGATAACAGATACATTTTGGTACAGACTTATTCTCTGGGTCTTACATCCCTATAATAATTTAATCATCCGTCATTAAAAGTTTATTGAGCATCTTCTACAATGCCAGGTTTGGTGTTAGGTGCTAGAGAAACAAAGAATGAGTAAATGATAGTTTCTTTAAACTATGTTAGTAGTGAGTATTGTGGAAAGTGCTGGAGATATAGTGATAGAGGTCATCCAAGTCTCTTACAGGAACACAGGCAAGGAACCTAGCCTATCGGTGGTGAAAGATGAAGGACAATGGGAGGAATGACTTCCTAGCAGCAGAGACACCTGAACTCTATGTAGTAGTGACTGGGAGATAACCAGGTGAAGTGTGGGAGAGGACAGAGAGGTGGTGAGCACCCAGACAGAGAGGGCATGACATTAGTAAAGGTGCAGAGGTAACAAACAGCATGAAGTGTGCTGGGAGCTACAAGCAATAGAGTGAGGAAGTAAGAGGTGAAATACTGTGCTGCAGAAATGGGTAGGGATGGGATAAAAGAGGGTCTAGCTAACAGTGTTAGGGAACTTAGACTTTATCCTCCAGGTAGAGCAGACCATTGAAGAATTTAAACAGAACGATGAGGACACAGTTGTATTTCAGAGGGAGAACTCTGGCTACTTGCGAGTCTGAATCTGAGAGAACTAGGATGGAGTCAGGCCAGTTAAGCTGCTGTGAGTGACTAAACTAGGGGTGTGGTAGAATGCAGAAGAAGGATAAGTTTTAAAATATATATGAGGGAAACTCGAGTAATTTGTCACTGATTGTGGGATTGGAGGTGAGGGACAGGAAGAAGTCAAAGATAACTTCTGTGTTTCTAGCATGAATGGACAGACTCTATCAATTGAAATAGAGAATACAAAATAATAGTTTTGTGTACGCACAAAAAGAGATGGCTATGTGAGGTGATGAATGTGCTAACTAACCTTATTGTGGTAATCATTTTGCAGTATACACATACTTCAGATCACCATGTTGGACATCTTGTGGACATTACACAATGTTATATGTTAACTGTAGCTCGATAAAGCTGGAAAAAAGAAAGAAACAAACAAAACCCCAAAATAACAGCTTTGACATGGAGGAAGATGAATAAATTCAATTATGGACATGTGGAATTTTAGTACCTCTGAGATCTCCAAGGTGAAGATGTTCAATAAGCAGTTGGTTGCACTGTTCACTGCATTGCAGGACTTCCCGTGCCCCACTTTATGGTCCTGTAGTGCAGAGGATGTGGGAGTATACATGGATTTCCTTGGATGGGGAAGTGTTGTCCTCAGAGAAGAGCCTGCCATTAAAAGCTGGATATGGAGAAAGTGTGGAGAGAGTGGGTGAGTGGGTATGTTTTCAATGAGAAAGGTTTCCAGAGAGCCTGGTAGAAAGGGTTGTGAGAGGGGATGGATGTTAGAAGGGACGCTGAGAGCACGAGGAGTGAGGGCGTTTTGACTGAGGTAGAGTGTGTTCTTCCTTGGCACAGAAGACATGCCGTCAGGCACTGACCCCTTCATAGGTTCCCACGTTTATAGAATCTTTATATTGAGGAGGATGTTTGGCTTATTGAATGGAACCTTTTGAAATTTGCTACTTTTAAATTCAAAATTGGAGTTGGCTTTCATTCTGTAGTTGTTTGGAGCAGATAGTGCAGAACTGCTTCTTCTTGACCTTTAAAGGAGCTGCAAGGAGTAGAGTCCAGTCATAGCCCATTTCTGCTCCTTCACGCCTCTCACACTGACTCGCTCGGCTTAACTGCAGCTGCTTTTATAGCCAGCTCGGTGTAGGGATGCTCCACAGCTATTGGCCTGATGCTACTGAGAGCAAAGTGGACTCACGTAACAAATTCAGATGGCCTAATGTGGGGAAAGTCATTATTCACTCTTAGAAGTGCGAGTTAATGAGAAACATGGGTTGGTGAACTGCAATCTGCTGTCTCTGTTATTGGCCGTTGTTTTCTTCTAATCATAAAGTCTTGGTTCTCCATTTACTTTATTGTTACTTTCATGCTCTGGTCAAAGAGTTTGAAAAAGTAACTAGGAGAAAGGCTGCACAGCAATAAAAAAGCAAGAGAACAGAGTTCTAGGCTTCTTCCTCCACTTGCCAAGGAAAACATGATGGATAAACTCTGCTATCTTAGGCAAGTCACTTAATCTTTCTGGGCCTCAGTTGCTCTCTTAGTAAAATGGGATAAATTATACATTTCCAAGCATAAGATAGAGCTCAACCGGAATCTCTTTCAGTCTGTTTTAGATCTAAGACCCTTCCAAAGCTAAGGGGTCCGTGGGAGAGTGTTACAGTTATCTATTGCTGTGTAACAAACAAGCCAAAATTCAGTGGCTTGAAACGGCTATTTTACTTTGCTTATGTTTTTGTGGACATGAGAAAGGATTTGGATGGACAGTTTGTGCCTCATCCTCATGGCATCAGTTTTGATGGCTGGGCCTGGAGGATCGACTTCCAAGATGACTCCTTCACTTATACCTCTGATGCCCATGGGCTTGTT
The DNA here is from genome assembly GCF_965194805.1 of Balaenoptera borealis. Classification (NCBI taxonomy): domain Eukaryota; kingdom Metazoa; phylum Chordata; class Mammalia; order Artiodactyla; family Balaenopteridae; genus Balaenoptera; species Balaenoptera borealis. The sequence goes on along the minus strand of NC_138868.1, from coordinate 87,160,932 downwards.
CCCCTGCCTCTCCACATGCTGGCTCATCTTCCAAGGGCCCCTCTGGAGGCTTGAGCTTGTCACAGCACAGCGATCTCAGGGAGGCCACTTCTTATGTGGCAGCTGGTTTCCAAGAGGCAGAAAGTGGAAGCTGTCAGGTCAGCTAAGAGTCTTGCCTGTAACTGGCACAGTGTCACTTCCACCATATTTTATGAGTTGAGGCACCACAGGGCCCACCTCTTGATGGCAGGGATACATTGCACAAGAGCATGGGGATGGGAGGTATTGTTGCTGCCATCTTTGTAAAGTGTGCTCTGCCACAGCCAGTGCTTCCTTCCCATTAAGTGGAGAAAAAGCTTGGTTTTAGGGATAATGTCTATAAAGCACTTGGCACTATAGCAAGTGCTTAATGAATGGTACATTATTACTAATCCAGTGGAAACAAAGGGCAAACAGAAAAGGTTAGCCAGGACCTCTTTCTTCCCCAGAACTCTATAGGGAGTGTGGGGGGGGTGGTGGGCGGGGGGTGGGGGCCGTGTTACTTAGAAGATAGAATAGATGAATAAGAATATATTAGAGAAGATTGAATACTGAATGTGAGATTCTCAAAATAGTCTGAAGTAGAAAATGTAAATATTTTTCTACTTTTTAAAAGATTTTATTTCAAGGTTTTTTAAGATTAAATTTTTCCTGACTTTAAAGTGTTTGTATCTAGGTTTTGTAGATCTGGGTTGCTTCACTTAAAAAGATAATTTAGAAGCATTTCAGACAAGATATTTAACAGGATTGTGATGTATACCCTTGCTGGTTGATACATCATGTTTTATGATACCGCAATGGCTGATTCCAGCGGATGATTGAGAATCAGTGTCTCTTTTTTGGCCTTATGAACTAAATTTGGATATTTATATTCATTTGTGTATAATGTAGGCATCTTCACTTTAAAGACCTAATCCAGGTCCTTAAGAAAGTACGTGTTCATTTCTTTTAGCTAGTCTGTGTCTTTTTAAGGCTCAGCTTATCAAGAATTCTAGTTTGGGGAGTTGATTTAGAAAGATTCTTCCTCCTATGAACTCATAAACATGGTTTAAATTATTCACAGTTTGATAAAGGCTATGTTGTTTTTTGTGGGATCCAAACTATGGGAGACTCAGAAGGTTACCCGTTGTTCCCTGTCCAAAAAAGTGAATCTCACATTTTGGGCTACAAATTTTATTTTAAAAACTCCTATACTTAAATTTCAGTATTTGGAAAGATAATGTTTATATATCTTTTGCATTTCACTTCCTCGGTGTTCCCCAATATTTCCTTTGAATAAGCAGTTCAATTGCTGTTACTAGTCACTCTGACTTTTTCTAGGACTGTGCAGAGTTCTCAAGGTGTTGATCAAGTTGTTGCAAGTAGATGAAGGAAGACAAAAAAAATGGTTGTTAAGTGACTGACCGACCTTCGTAGCAGGAGTTACATATTTTACTGGAGACACCTTCTAACTTTATAGTGTCAGTAGTATTTTACTTCCAATACCTCCCCCGCCCCAACCCTACACCTTCGTTTTACTTGTAATCTCAAAAGTGGTGAATTACGGAAGTAAATATTCCAAATACGAAGAAAGTTCTTAGATGGTGAAGGCAAGCCTCCCTAGCACTGGGACTGACACTGAGCAGAAGCAGGAAAGGAACAGAAGAGATCTTCTGCTTTGAAATTTCCTATTTCCCATTCCCCCTCTGGGCCAGCTTGGTGGCTTGAACGTGGGACAAATACAGGGAACTCACATCCTGTCCTCTCTATGAGTAAAAAAGGGGACTTGAACTGGGTTTCTCTGTTTGACTGTATACGTGTACAACCCAAGTGGGGATTTGGTTTTCATTGGATTAATTCACTTGATAAAAGTGAGTCCATCTCAGTGGTCCAGTTGGTAAGCACCTGGCCTGCTGCATCCGTGTCTGGCAGGCATACAACCTGGCATCGGCCTGAGGAGAAGCACCCTACCTCCTAGCTGTCATCTACCAGGAAGGTGGGAGGCAACGTGAGCACAATGCGTGCACTGGTTCACACCGCTGATTTTTGATACTGGTAAAATATACGTAACATAACGTTGCCATTAGTGACGTTGATTACAGTGACAGTGTTGTGAGGCCATCACCTCCTCTAGTTCCAAAACATTTTCATCAGCCAAAAGAAAACCCCATACCCATTAAGCAGGTGCTCCCCGTTCTCACCTCCCCCAGCCCATGGCAACCACCAATCTGTGCTCTGTTTCTCTCAATTTGCCAGTTCTGGACATAAATGGAATCATACAATATGTGTGGCCTTTGCGCCCGGCGTCTCCACTGAGTGTCATGTTTTCAACACCAGTGCTTTTTACCGAATGCCTGTGATGTGCTGGGCGCTGGATAAACAGTGAAAGACAAAGCCAGCGGGTTCCCTGTCCTCATGAATTTCATGGCACAGTGGTGGCATCAGACCAAAAAACAAGTAAATAAGTAAACAAATGACCTTGAACCATGCTAAGTGCCACAAAAAGACAAAATAGTGTATTGGGCTAGAGAATATTGATACTTAAAAGTCAAGGAAGACCACTCCAAGGTGATGACATTTAAGTAGAAAATTGAAAGTTTAGAAGGAACCAGCCCTGTAAAGAATGGGAGGAAGGAAATTTCAGAGAGAAGGAATAGCATGTGCAAAGGCCCAGAGATGGGCAAGAATCTTGCAGCCTCTCAAAGAAGGCAGATGTGGCTGAAGCAGCCTGAGGGACTAGAGAGGCAGCCAGGGCTCTGGACTTCACTCTGAAGGCAATGGGATGCCAATGCAGCATTTTAAGCAGAGAAGGAACATGAGCTAACTTACCAGGTGCTATGTGGAGGGCAAGGGCAGGACTGGCCAGTCAGGGGCTGTTCCAGGGGTTTGTGGAGGGCAGAGATTCACAGCCATATCCTAGTATGGTATGTGCCGCCTGTTGTTAATTCTGAGATCACTTTCCTAATTCTCTGATTTAGACTCTGCTCTCTGCCTGCGGCTAGGCCCGCCCTGTGGTTGTGGCCAAGCCTCATGCTCAGAAATCTCCATCTTCAGTGTGCAGTCTGAACTTGACATTGCACCTACTGCACAGGTCATCTCTGGACCTTGCTCTGCCTCCTCTGGAGATCCCTCCGCAGCATTAATAGACTGGTTATGCTGAGCTCTTCAGAAGAACTGCAAGATGCACAGTTCACATGGTGCTGTGTTGGCACCGTGGGCCCACGTGATTGCTGTGACTTAGATGGTGGGTTCACACCTTCTGCAGTTCTCAGGGGCCACTCACATCTCAGACACCATAGCCTGCTTTGCTAAAATGCCAAACTCATGCGATCTACCCTAAAGAAGCATGTTACTTCATTCTGACCCTGTTAGGCTAATAACCTAATCAGATTTAGTGTAAGTGAATACTTAAGTGATCTTTCAGAGCACCAGAATATGCATTAAGGGCTCATCAGTGTTACTTAAAATCAGTCCTCAGAAAGCATACTCTATACACATACCATGTGTGACTGGTATCTTGTTTGGCCCTTCATATGGAAATAATGCAGTTTCTCTGCCATATATAGTCATGTATCTTCTCATAAAAGATGGAAGACATTCTGATCATGTTGTTCCAGATTTGTATGGACAGGTCTTCCAAGAACTGAGACAGTTCTAATCAGCTGTAAGAGTTGGAATTATTTTCTGTGGGAACCCTGACTACCTTCTATTAAATGGCATGTCTGGTGTGGAGTGATTGACATTCTGATGGAGTAGGGGCATGTGGAAATTTTAATCCTATGTCTCATTGCTCTCTCTTCCTCACTGTGACACCTGTTTTTAGCCCATTAGCACTTCTCAAGACGGGTTGTGATGGTGTACATTAGGGAATCAATTTCTTTGTGCCTTCAGCCAGGAGTAACATGACTAGTAGCATTATTGCTGTAAAAAAAAAAAAAGTGTATTTGGAGTAAAACAGTACATTTAAATCAACACTTACTTTTAAGTAAGATGATAAAAATGAATAAGACAACCATAAAGAAGTCAAAACTTGAAATTATATCATTATATCTTTGGCTCTTGAAAATATTTTCCCATAAGCTAGAACTTTATTTATCACTTATTAAGTGCTTATTAGTGTATTAAATATTTACATGCATCATCTTATTTAATTCTCCAGTAATCCTTTTCAGTTGGTATCATTGCTATCCCCATTTTATAGGTGAGGAGACAGAGGCTTACCTACTACTAGCAGATATACCACAACATATTCTTCAGCTCTGTATTTCATATGGGCAAATGATCATTCAATGCTAGGCTCCATGGGGAATTTTAAATGTAAATGACATAGTTTTCTTCTGAGGCACTTTGAAGAGAAAACTTAAAAGTGTTGAAAATTTCTGGAGGATTAAAAAATACATAATATTTTACTTAGTACATATAAATATAATTGCATATAGAAATATTTATAGGTAAGTATATGTATGCGGGTTAGTAAACACACATATATTTCTTTGCTCTGTCACCTGAAAGGGCTTAAAAGAAGTGATACCTCAGTAGCAACAAGCATACTTAGTGCCCAGATCCTTGGAGAAATGGCCGATTCTAGGACTGGGGCAGGACATATACAGCATGAGCCTGGAGCATCGTGTAGTGCCAGAAAGTAAGGAAAGGCTCCAAAAGAAAGAAAGAAAAAAGAGAATCACATTGATGGGGGTGTGTCAGAGAAACACAGGAGTCAATTGAAAGAGCTCCCAGTGGCCAAAGCTGGAACAGTGTGAACAACAAAATAAGCAGAGTAGTATTGGATTATAACCCAAAGTATAAAATAAATATCCATGAGTTCATACTGATACAAGTAAATGATTGAATAAATTAATATATGCAGAAGAAAAGGCAAATTTCATGTGCAGAAGAATTCCAAATAAATCATAGAGATACTCCACCCTAAAGGATGGAAAACATGCCTTCCCCCTTCTTAAGGATAAGATGCACATGGTGACTTCCTTCCTACAGTATGGAGAGGGGAGAAAAAAGGGTAACTTGACAGTGGAGAAACCTGATGAACACAGCCTTAGCCAAGGGATCAAGGGCAAATGTTGACAGTCATAAATCATGTTGATAGGAGGTAGCCTTGAAATGACTGATGAAAATGGCACTTTACCTCTCTGGTCTTCCTCCCCAAACCCATAACCCCGATCTAATCATGAGTAAAGTATCAGACAAATTCCTACAGAGGAGCATCCTGCAAAATATGAGACCAGTCTTCCTCACAACTGTCAAGGTCATCAAAAACAAGGAGAGTCTGAGACACTGTCACAGCCGTGAGAAACCTAAGGAGACCCGATAACTAAATGTATGGATGGGCTTCTGGAACATAAAAGGACATTAGGAAAAAACTAAGAAATGATAAGTAAATGACAGACTTGGGTTACTGATAACGTGTTAATATTGGTTCATTAATTGTAAAAAGTGTACCATAGGTCTGTAAGATGTTAATAGTAGGGAAACTTGGTATAGGTTGATGTGGGAACTCTGTACTAGTTTCCCAAGCTGAAACTGTGTTTTAAAATAAAGTCTATTAATAATGATAATTTAAACAAGGTCCTACTGTATAGCACAGGGAACTATATTCAATATCCTGAGATAAGCCATAATGGAAAAGAATATAAAAAAGTATGTATATATACATGTATAACTGAGTCACTTTTCTGTACAGCAGAAATTAACACAACATTGTAAATCAACTATACTTCAATTTAAAAAAAGAATAATGATAATTTTTAAAAGAACACGTGAGCATTTTAGTGTGATTCATGAGAGGACGTCATTTGGCTGGTCCTCGTCCCTTCATTTTCATAATGCATCTGGCTCATTTATCTTGTAAGTATAGAAGGTAGATGTGAATTTACTCAACCAGGGATTGTCAGATAAGTAATTTTGGTAAAAAGAAGTCATCTAAAGATCCCTTTGAACCTGTCTGACTTTAGAAGATGAACAGTTCAGTGGGGAAAAAAATTTCTGTAGGCAAGAAGCAATTCTGTAATTTAATTTTAGTCTTGTAAAAGTCCACATAAAGTTATTTATATACAGAAATAAATTTGTTTTCTGTAATAGTTGTTATAATGGATCTTAAATTAGCTTTTTGTCTTTTCTATTTGTCTTATCTAATTATATAAGTCTTTGCCCATCACATTATATTAATTTATATCCACTGCATCCATGTAGGACAGAGGAAAAAGAAGCAAAGGCCAGGGGTTCTGCTAAGGCCTCTCAGGATCAAAACTAGACCGCAGGCATCTCAACTCCTGCTTTCTGTGCTTTGCCCACTGTGAACATGTTGGCTGACTTTCAAATTACATACTCCTTTAATCAGCTTTTCTCTTATGGCTCTAACCTCCATTTTCCCTTAGGATTTTGGAGGGCAGGTTTTATTATAAATGTACTCATTTTAGAATGAGGAATGTGAAGCCTTTATGGATCCTCTTTCCTTCTACAAAGAATTGGACCAGAGAGGGTACATGTAGCATCGTGCACATTTTCTGTACAACACTGCATGAGGTCTGTTGCTTTATCTCTGTATCCTGCTCTCCCCCCATGAGGCTGGGAGCTCTTTGAGGGGAAGGCTGTCGTCCCTCTTAGGGTAGAGTTTGACACAGAGTAGGTGGTCAATAAATGGAATTTGCATAAATAAGAGAGAGCAATTCAGTGGAATTGACAAGTGAGTTGTTTGTCACAAAGCCACTTGTTCTCAGCCTTCTCACACTTAGGTCTCCCAAACTATGTTTTATTGGAAGCCCAGGGTTTCTTTTAAGGATGTGAGTGTCCTGGACAGGAAGGAAATGTGGCAGGACCAGAAAGTAACACAAGTAGGCACTTCTGTGACTCAGCATTTGAAAACCATGGCCCCAGTCAGGAAGCCTTTACCACCACTGCCCCTTGGCAAATTGGCTTCTTGAATTGGTTTTGTGATTCATGGATCAAATCAAAGAATCTCATTCCATGAATGGAAAATACTTTTCATTTGACTCACGAATATTGTCACCATTATTATGTCACCTGGTGTTTGAGATTGTGACACAAATGCCTCACTAGCTCTGTCACCTGTATCGAATGCTGCAATTAGCTCCTTTCTGGCCTCAGTGAGTTCATAATCCCTTTGGTTACCACCTAAAGCCAAATTGTCTTCTGCATGACATGTGCCCCCTGATATGTTACAAATGGCTCCATTAAAAAAGGTTCCTGGGGTCAAATAAGCTTGAAGATTGTTGTGTTAAACAAAGTCAAAAGGCTTTCTTTGCTGGGAAACTTCTGAGAGTTCTTCTAATGGTAATGCAGACTGTAACCTCCAAGGAGGTCATGAGTATACCAAGTTTCCAAAACTTGTATGAACATGGGCAACAGTGGTTAACAACTCTGGCTTCAAGGTAATATTCATCTGGATTATGGAACTTTGGGAAAGTTCTATAATTAAGCTTTAGTTCCCTCATCTTGAAGGCAGGTATACTTATAATAGATGTCCATAGGATTATTATGACAATTAAATGAAATGATTGTGTATAAAATGTTTGGCACTGTGCCTGGCACTTGAGGTGTCCTTAAAAAATGGTTGCTAATGGTAATATTAGTAATACTTTGAAGAACCTAGAGTTCTGCAAGATAGTTCTACAAATGCTGATCTATAATTGTATTGATCATTCATTTCATCTAGTTCTACGGATGAGGCTAAGAATAAATTCCTATGATTTATTCCATAGTCTGATATGTCTAACATACCATAATCTTCCATCCCTAGTATAAATGCCAGCTCTTAGTCTTACAGAATAGAGTGATGTAGACATTCTACCAAAAGGGTCTCATTGCTATACCTGGCCCTTGTGACTGTTTTAGGGACCTTACCACTGGAAGATGTGGGGTTTTGATGATTTGGACCTAGAAATAGTAGTTTTTCTATTCAGTTGAATCATTATGGCCCTTTAACTTCACATAATACTATGCAGTCTTATTCTGTCAAGAAGGCATAATGCATGGCTCATCTATGGAGAGAAGGGGTTTTCAGCTTCACTTGATGATTGTGCTTAATTTATATGTGGTTAATATTTGTACTATATTAGCAGATGTCCTGGCACATGGTACTTCATTTGTATTCATTAATTCATTCATTTATTGATTCTCAAGTATTTAATAATTGCTTCCTGTATTCTGGGCATGCGGAAGACAGAGATGAGTGAGAAGTGACCCTTGTCTCCAGAGCCGTGGAGTCCCCTCGTGGAGGCGGCCCTGAGTGTGAATAATCAGAGAGCAGTGGAAACAGGTGTCCGGAAGAAGGACAGAGAGGTCTTTAGGGAGAGGGTGGCATTCAAACCCAAGCGGAAAAATCTTCAAGGTTGTGTGGAAATTTGCCATGCAGCTAATAAAAGAGCTTTAGGACCTTAAAGTGGTTTGGTCTAGTGTGAGTGGCAGGGGGGCAGTGGGAAAGTGTAAGTCAGGAGTGGCAGGATGTGTAGACAAGAGCAGACCATGATAAAGCCTCTGTGACCAAGCAAGGAGTTTTGCTGGATTTTAGGAGTTTTAGGATTTTATAACATGATGATTAGATTTCTTTTAAGGCAGATAACTGGAAGCAGAATGGAGAAGGACCCAGAAGGATCCAAAGTAGATCCAGGGAGACCAGTTAAAGGAGATGAGTCGTTCAGGACTGGGCTGGGTACAGGTCAAGGTGTATTTCTGTTTAGGAAAAAGGGGCATGCTTGAGCTTTAAAAAAAAAAGTCAGGGAACATTGTCCTAAGCAGATGAAGAGAGACTTACAAGGCAATGGCCTTGGAGATGGAGAGATGATGTTTAAAGGATTCTTAAGACAAGGAATTGACAGAATGTGATGACAGTTTAGAGTCAATATTATTTTGGTGGGAAGGAGGGAGAAGGGACGTTGGGGATGGCTCTGAGGCTCTGGCTGTGATGATGGGAGGAGCGGTAATGCCATTGACCGAGATAGGGCGTGTGGTGGCCGGAGACAAGAGTGGTGTGTTGTTTCGGGGGTCTGTTGTGTCTGACGTGTCGGTGAGGTATTCAGGAGGATGTCTGCAGTTTTAAAAATGCAGCTATGGCTTTAGCTCTCCTAAAGGCTCGGGCTTGGAGATGCGGATCCAGGATTTAGCATCCTACCTGGGGAAAGGGAGGGGAGTCATGGGAGAAGTGAAGGTGTCTGAATGGAGGCTGAATATGAGCGAGCCAGTGAGAGGGTCAGAAACCAGGTGAACAAAGGGCCAGTGTACTGCCTATCACACTGAAGAGTGTCCTGGTTTAGATGGTAAATGGTGTGATCGTGCTTGGTGGAACTCTAGGAAATGGCAGAGTTTACCGGAAGAAATGGACACTGAGAATAACTAGATAGAAAGGTTAAGGGAAATAGAAAAAAATGACATCATACCAAGTGGAGTAGTGGAGAAAAAAGCTAGATTGCAGCACATTTGGTATTAAATGAAAGATGAGGAAACGTCATTCATTCAAGAAGTTTGCCTAGAAAAAGAAGAATGCACAGGGAGCTGGAGAAGAGCATGGGTTGAAGGAGAGCTGTTATATCTTTGAAAGGAGACATGAACATTTTAGTGGACCCGAGGGAATGGGCAGCGAAAGATTAGGGTAGAGGAGAGAAGACTGATTGATGGGCAGGACCCCAGAGGGAGACAGAAGGAGATCAAGGGTACAGGTGGGAGACAGAAGTCTCAAATAAAAGGTATGGCTTTTACTTTGTAATTGGAGGAACTGTAAGAAGGAGTGATAGGAATACAGATAAATTTGGAGGTAGTTGGGAAGAGAGCCTGAGAGCGGATAAAATCTATTCCTCAGTGGCCTCTATTTTTACCATCAAGGAAGAGAAGAGATCATTTGCTGATGGACAGGGGAGAAAAGGGAGGACCTGGGTGCTTTGAGAAGGTGGTAAAAATGTGGATAAATGGGAAAGGCAGCTGCCTGGATACCTCCCTCACAAAAATGTTTTTTGGGGGTGTGCTGAAACTGGAAACCACAAATTTATCATTGGTCTGGTCTGCATAGTTTATTTTTCTTCGGTAGCGCTTGGCAAGCCCTCTGCTGGAGGGGCATCAGTGGATGGTTGGATTGAACCTCTTCTGGGCATGTGTGTGTGCTACAAGGATGAGGGGTTGAGGAATTAGGTTGGAGAGTGATTAAACCCTAAATTGGGGGATTATGAAGTCAAGGAGGCTGATTGATTGGAAGAAAAGGGACAGGAAGAGGTTGTAGTCCCAACAGATGGTAGGAGTTCGTATGGCTGGAATGGGCAGATAGAAAGGAGGGGGAATGATAATGGATCACAGTTGGATATTGCACTGGACCAATTTAGGATTACAGAGGTGAAATGGTTCACAGTGGTACCAAAGCCCAGGATGTAGCCATAGAAATTTGCTGTAAGTGTTTGTAGAATGAATAGGATGATATTCCCTGGGGCTTTTCATTTGAGCAACTTTTCCAAGTATTGCTTTGGGATTTGTTACTGCTGGTGGGAATTGTACTGAGAAGCTGGATCTTTTTACAGCTGGTTTAGGTGGAATACTTTGCTGGCCATGAGCAAACGGCAGGACTCAGTTTTCATTTGTAACTCTTACCAAATTAAAAAAGTTTTTGAAGGTTTCCAATTTTTTGGCAACTTTTCATTGGTAATTGGTAATTACATTTAAAATGACCACTGATCATTGATAATTCATAATTTTTTTTCAGAAGCTGTCACTAGTAGTTTTGTTATATTTTGTTGTTTGGACCAATGGTTGCGTTACTTTTATTTGGACCAATGAATTTTGACTAAGCTTATTAATAAAGACTGAAATTGAAAAGTGAATTAGGGGCATTCATTTTGGGGAAGGCCAAGGGCATTGCCATCTTTAAAATTAAAAATTAATCAATGAAATATTAGTCTCCAATGTATTATAGGTGAATTCAGTGTGTTACTTTTCATTGCCGATCCATTCATTTGCAATGTCAACTTTCTGGGCAGGGAAGGCAGAGCATCTCACAGAGAATTTGTACTGATGCTCCAGGTAAGCAAAGCTCAGAAAAGCCTAATCTGGACCTGTTTTGTTGAATTGTCGTGTTTGAGTCATTGCGTAGATTTCTCATGCACTATCTACCCACAGGGGGATAACATTTGAGGACCACCTTCATTTGGTGCATGTTTATTGCACGACTTTAACTATAACTCGTGTCTTGATTTACATGTGTGCTGACTCAGTACACACACACTTCACTTGAGACAGTTCCAAACTGGTTGCTGTGTTAAAAGACAATTTCTTCCATGGGCTTTAAACCAATAATCGTGGTTTCTAAGTGTTTTCCATTGCTTCTTGCCTTGTTTTTTTTTAATAAATTTATTCATTTATTTATTTATTTTTGCCTGCATTGGGTCTTCATTGCTGCGTGCGGGCTTTCTCTAGGTGTGGCGAGTGGGGGCTACTCTTTGTTGCAGTGCGTGGGCTCTAGGTGCGTGAGCTTCAGTAGTTGTGGCTCACAGGCTTCAGTAGTTGTGGCTCACGCGCTCAGTAGCTGTGGCACACGGGCTTAGTTGCTCCGTGGCATGTGTGATCTTCCTGGAGCAGGGCTCGAACCCGTGTCCCCTGCATTGGCAGACGGATTCTTAACCACTGTGCCACCAGGGAAGCCCTCTTGCCTTGTTTTTATATTGTTATTTTTTTTCTCCAACTGAGTGTAAATACATCTCTACAGAAAGAAAAAGGACCTTTTTTTCAAAAACACAGCTCCCTTACACTGAGTCCAAGTGAAAAGATGTATTCACCAAAGTACAGAGGGTAAGAAAAGGAAAGCTGTGTGTAGAAAAGTTATCTTTAAAAATTTAGCTTAAGAAACATTTTTATTTCTCACAAATCACAGGAATGCGTCTGCCGAGATATGTCTTTCTTTACACCTCTCTAGCCGTCACCCCGCCTTCTGGCACTCCAAGAGTATTTTTAGCATGGCATTAGACTTTATTGGATCATGTTCGTCAATTTTTTAATTATAAGGTTAATTTATTTTAATTTTGTTATTTTAAAAGTTTTGCTAACTTTTTAAATGCCCTGGAGCCATATGGAAGCATCTCATTCTAATGGAAGCTAATGAGAAAAGAACCTTTTACAAAACACTTAAATATACACAGTACATTACAGAGCACCCAAGGTGGATGGTCATGGTGGGAGGGCGTATGTGTCGGAAGTGAGGAATGCACCTGTCATTCTTTTTCCTCCTGATCAATTAATTTGTGACACCAGTGGAAAGAAAGTTACAGAAGGAAATCTGCAACACTCACCTGCAATTTGAATTTAGAAAATGTTCTTATAAAATACCTGCATCTGATATTTATGAGTCTTTAAGTGGCAATACTTAGCTGTTTTTTGAGTGGGAGTTGATTTCTGCTGTTGAGTAAGGCGTAGGTGTTAGAGAAGCATTAGCAATGAGATTTGGAAGGAAAAACATGCCAGTACAGAGGTAAGAAGAATATTTTATAAGAGAACACCTTCACTCAGGTAAGTTATTTTGAAAATTCCTTTGGATGATGCTGCTGTGTCCTTTTCTCCAGATTTCTTTTGAACTTGGCTGTCTCAGGTCCTTATTTTTCCTGAATACTGAGGACATGACATCAAACATTTGAAGAAGAAGTTGTAAATTGGGGATGATCAGGGTGGCCATAGGCAACCGTAATACAGGACAAACCCTGAACTATGCCACAAGACGTGACTCATGTACACTGTGATGGGAATGGTACCCTGGATTTGTATAACATGGGGCCCTGGGTCCGGTGTAGGAGTGCCGCCAGGGAGACAATCATTTCTTCATGTTGCCCTCTGCAGTGGCATGTACCTAAAGTAACCGAGTTCTTTCTGAGTTATGCCTAAGTAAAAATCTTGGGTCCCTCTGTGAAAAGGAAAAACAGCCTAGGACAGCCCTGTCCAATGGAACTTTCTGCAGTGGGGGAAATGTTCTTTTTCTCTGCTGTCCACGATGGTAGCTACTTGTCACATGTGGCTGTTGGACACTTGAAATATCGGTAGTATGACTGAGGAGCTGAATGTTTATTTTTAATTAATTTAAATTGAAATGAAAGAGCTCCACGTGACTAGTTGCTACTGTACCGGACAGTACATGTCTAAGAAGAGAGCAGCTTCCTGAATTTCTAACCCCTTCCATGCTCTGTTTCCGGCTCTATCTGTGACTGTAAATCCATCCTGCTTAGGGCATCCCTCACACATTTCTAGAGGTGATGACGTTGGACAGGAGGAAACTTGCTTGTTTACATGTCGGAACTTGTAGATCTGTACAGCGGCTCAATCACTGGCCACCCTCCTACTCAGTTGAATTCATCAGCCATCCTTGGAACTCAGATGTTGAGTTCCGTGGTCTAGGGGAGAAGGCAAAGTTGAGATGGGTAGTTCTCGAGTCACTAGTTGTTACTCTTTAGAGTAAAGCTCTCCGCTTTCCTTGGCTACCTCTACAAATAAGAGATTGCCTAGGGCTAAATGGCGAGAACTTTAAAAGGTCCCAGGTGGGTCTCTGGCATGCCAACTCTGGTTAAAGGGAATACCCCGGGGGCTTGATACGAACCACTTTATCTGGCATCAAGTATACGTGCTAGCCAGATGGACTTGACTAGACCACTTATTCCCTCAGAAACTTAGTTTCTTCTACATGAAAGCGGAGGAATAATAACTGTTCTGCTTGCTTGTGTAATTGTTAGGAATAAAAAATGAAATAATGTACATTGCAAGATGCTGTTTAAATGCTTATCATCATTATTGGACAGTGGCCTGTATTTATAACTGGTTTCCTTGCATCCATTCTCTCTGACTCTTCATTAAGGAAAAAGGAAGCTAAAATGAAAAAAAAAAGGGGGGGGGGTAATTTAACATCCTAAAGGAAATGTCTGGAACAATCAAAATCTTACCGTTGACTCAAAGAAAAAGGTCTGATGTCCAGTGGGCAAAGGTTCCCTGTCCTCTTTTGAACTGACTTGTCTAATGAGGTTGGGCTCTGGCATGGATAGGACTGTGGCAGCATCACCAAACTCAGTGTCCCTGGTCAGAAGCCACTGCAGAGAGACTCCTGGTCTGGAGTGGAGAAGGGGGGCATTTTCAGTAAGCAGTTTGCTGATTCAGCTTCCCTCCTTGTAAAAACACATTTGCCCATCCTCCACTGGGCTCCAGTTTTTGTTCTGTAAGTTGGGAAAATTGCCCGTTCATTCTCCTGCCCATTTCCTTAGGAGCATAGCCATGGTCCCTGCAGACCTGTGGCAACACGTCACTTAGTTGCCCTTAGAGGAAAAAATAATATGAGAAGGAGCAGAGGAATGGGTTCTCCATTGCTGTACAGGTAAATGGGTGTTTCCTGGTTGTAAACATTAAAAAACAAATAGTTAAGTGATTTTTTTTTTCTTTTTGTTGAATCCTCAGCCCCAAACCATTTCTCTTAATAACAGCCCCTTAGACTACTGTCTGATCTAAAATAGTCCTTGCACGTAAATGCAAAGTAAAGTGAAACATTTATATGTACATTTTCCTTCTATAGAAAAATTAGGACAGATTTGTTTCTAGCATTTCAAAGAATTCTATTCAGGTAGTTTGAACTTGATAAATTATTTTATTGCCTTTTGCTACATGATGTTCAGGCTACTTTATTTATATATTTGTGCCTATACTCTTGACTGTATACCAAAATGTTGGCATGAATTACCATGAGCAGAAAAGAATAGAAAAGGTTTCTATTTTGATACAAAAATATGATTCATTCTGACTGTGAACAAGACTACTCTTAAATATCTGACCTCAAAATGTTTTAACACTTAATTATTATGCATGTTTCAATGCAGGACCCTGGCTCATGAATAAATAAATAACTCTGACTCATTCATTCAAGAAATATATTGAGCATCTCTTACGCCAGGTACTAGGGACCCCAGGATGTATCAGGCACAGTCCCTTCTGTCTAGGAGCCTTAATTTGGTGGAGAAGGGAGACTTGTAAGCAAATGATGACAAAGCAGTACTATAGGTGCTGCAATAACGGTATGAAAAGCCTGATGTGATGTACAGAGGAAGAAATTGCTCGTTTTCCTAGGGAGTCAGCCAGCAAAGGTTTCATCAGGGAGATAGCATTTGATGTTGATGTAGAGACATTTGCTGGGCAAGGAAAGGAGGAAAAGCAATTCAGAAGGTTCCTTCTCTATGTAGGGCTTAGGGGAGCACTTTGCTTTTCCTAGGCACACTGTATTTAACTTAAATATAGGCATTTGTTCTCCGAGTATTATATACCTGACCCCCGGGGTCCACCCACAGTCTCAGCGGGCTGTACTATGTACCTCTGTTCTTGAGCCAGATTTTTTCTTGTGTTCTCACCATACACTGTCGTGAAGTTGGACACCATGCCGGCCCATGTGCCAAATTTGTGTGTTGGATCCCCCTTTCCTTTATCTTACCCAGCATGTTCGTAGTGTCCTGCCCAGCTCAGGGCTTTGCATGTAGTAGGTACTCAGGAAGTACTTCTTGAACGGATAAACACAGATGCTTATTTTAGAGTCTGTATTGGTTTCTTAGGGCTGTCATAACAAAGACCACAATCTTGGTGGCTTAAAACAGCAGAAATGTATTCTCTCCCAGTTCTGGAAGCCAGAAGTCTGAAACCAAGGTGTGGGCAGGGCTTTGATCCCTCTGAAGGCTCCAGGGGAGACTCCTTCCTTGCCTCTCCCACTTTCTTCTAATGGTTCAGTAGTTCTTTGACTTGGGGCTGTGTAACTCCAATCTGCCTCTGCCTTCACATGGCCTCTGCTAGTGTCTCAGATCTCCCTCTGCTTTTCTTAAAAGGATACCTGTCATTGGATGTAGGGTCCACCCTAAATTCAGGACGATCTCCTCAATTTAATCTGGAAAGACTCTTTTTTCCAAATACGGTCTTTTTCACAGGTTCTCAGGGTTAGAATATGCACATATCTTTTGAGGAGTCACTGTCCCACCCATTATACGGTCCTTTCCAGGGCCTAAGACTAAGAAGGGTATCACAGTTATACCCTTTAGTCAAATAACTGTTTTCATCGCACAGTTGGGGTGGACATGGAGGGTAGTGGTGAGAGAAGGTTTTAAAGGTGTCTCATTATATTTCATTTTTCATATCCTCCACATTCTGAGGAAGAGTCTTCTGGGAGAGCATTTCAGAGAGTCATCTAGACCACACAGTGTGGTCTGCCTAGAGCTTGCTTGACCCACATCACCATACTCTAGACCACTGTAGCTGACTCCTGACCGCAGGTGACTTGAGTGGGTTGGAGACCTGTCCCAAGTGCAGCCAACTCAGAAGCTGTCCAGTATTGGCAAGCTGATGTGGTCCACTTGTCGTTCTCTCATAATGATTTGAGTATTGAAACTCAAGAGGCTAAGTTAGTTGGCAGTGCACCCTGCAACTGAAAGGTCCTAGAGAGTTCTGGCCACTGGGCCGCGTGCCCCCTGGAGTAGAGGGGAAGCCCGTCTATAGGGAGAGTTGACCCAGCAACATGGAGAGAGAAGTAGAGGCACCACGAGAGAGGGTGGCCCTGTGGCCTTTGAGAAAGACCAGCCTCTGATCCCAACCACCTTCCAGTTTGAGTGAGGCTCTAATTTTGTGCTTCTTATCCTTGAACTTCCTTAAGAGATAAGCCTACTTGACACTTGTGTGTTAAGTTCATACTATGTATTAAGCATTTTACATGTATTATCTGATTTGTTCCCCATTTAATAGCTGCAGAGACCTAGGCAACAGAGGTTAAGGGACTTCCCTAAACTCAGTCAACTGATAAGTGGTAGAACAAGGCTTCAGATCCAGAGACCAACTCCAACCAGTGCTCTTCTCTGCTCTGCTGTCTTCTTCGGGACCTTCTATCCTGGCTTTCATGAGCCTCCTTTTTTTCCCTCCCAAGGGAGCCGAGTGCTATGTCTCTTTCTTGTTTGTTTCTTATGTCCCAGAGTCAGAGGCTGACTCATCTGTCTCACCTATTTATTAACCAGATAAATAATTAATTGTAAAGACTTTGCCAAGTGTTTTAATTTACTCTTTATCTGGTCAATGTGAAAATTAAGGTTATCTGTGATAAACCATGGAGCTATGTAGTTTTTGTGATACACGTTTTTCGGAATATGTTTAAACGTTTCATAATAAAATAAGTAAACGTTTTTTTAAAAATTAGACAAACTTGTCTTTGATGAATAGCAGACCGTGATATTCTAGCACTTTCAAATGAGTCAGCCAGTCCATGAAGTCTATTTTACAGTGGCTAAAAACATCGATTTGGTAATTCTCCAGTCATTTTCCTTTACTGTAAAGGAAAGAGAGAAATGAACTCTTGCTTCAGCTTACTTTTTCTTCTAAAGGAATGGTCCTCATTCTTTGGGAGGCTTTGTGCACAAAGGTATCTTTAAAGGCTTAAAATCCTAATAATTTTGCAGTATATTATAATTTACATACAACGTCTTCAGGGATAATACCAGAGATTCAGATTCTGAAATTCTACAGAGAATAGGCTCAGATATCTGATTGCTTTTCTGGAAAAGAGAACAGATTTGGGGCTGAATAAGGCATGTGGAATTATAGTTATCTTTTTTTTTCTACCATCCATTTATGTAATAATGAACAGCGAGGCTGGCAGAAGATGATACACCCTATCGAGTTAGTAATATGTGATGTGATTTTCAAATGCCCACTACAGAAATGTGCTTTACCTGGTAATTTGAAACGGGTCTCCCAGGTAAGCATATATGTTTCCCCAAAGCCTGAAATGTCCTTAAAGAAACACAGTTTCCTGATGAAAATTTCGATTTGCAAAGTAAAAATACAAAGTATTCCATCTAAATCACATACAGGTTGTCAAATCAGACACATAAAACCCTGAAAATTAAATGCTCTGAAAAGACTTCTTTTTTTTAACTTAGAAAAAAACACCTGCCAGTCAAGTTTGATGTGGGTGGTATTCACAAGCAGCACTGCTTTTGTATGTAAGATCAAGCATCTGTCCAATTGAGCATCTAATTGGTAATCATGGATTATTAAGTTAATTGTTTGAATGGAGGCTATAACTGATATAATTTCTAAAGCTCTAGATCATATAACAGTATTTTTATAGTGACAAGAGAAAAAGAGACATGGCTGTGACTGTGAATTGCCAAAACATTGGATCGTATAGACGGAGTCTTAAGAAGACTCATGTTAGTTAGTGCTGGCTTTGTTTTCCTGGTGCTTGCTGCGACCCTAAGTGCCAAGTCATCGTGTATTTAGTTCCCAAGGTAAATGGAAGTCATTAAGGGAACAGAGTGGAGTGGCTTCTGCTGTGCTGTTTTTCACTTTGTTTTGCATATTGCTTGGATCCAGAACAATCTGATTGACATTTGAGTGAAGATAAGCACTGTACATGTGTTTTTTTTTTTTTTGAATCAGTTCATGTCTGGCAATAATAATTTCTTACATTTCTTTAGCCTTTACATTTTATAAATTACTTTCATATATGCTATTTCATTTAATTCTTCCAACACTAAAAGGTAGTGATTTCTCTTCCAGAATTCAATCGGTGGTTGGAGGATATCCCCAGTAAAGACTGGGGGTGCCTGTCAGAGGAGAGACTGTCACTTTGTTCCCCAGTTGGATGACTCTCGTGTATCAGAGCAGGGGGAAAGACATCTGTGGAGAGACAGCAGGATGGGGGGGCTGGCATCTGTGGGGAAAAGAGGTCTAAGACAGCCGCCCAACTTCCATCAACCAGGGCTCCATTCCCAGGAAGTGCAGAGGATGTATCCCACCTATGCTTATAGGACCCAGAGCTGGACGTGGACCATAGCTGATGGGAGGTCCAGTCTTGCTGGGACCTCTGCAAGGTGCCTGCTTCCTAAGAACCTGTGTGATGTCTCTTAGCTAGGGGTCTGCAAAGATGACCCCATCTCACAGGGCATCAGAGACTTTTTTAAATAGAAGAAAACCTCATCTAAGGGTTTTTTGTTGTTTTGTTTTAAATGAACTAAACACAACAATTCCCGATAAAGGCTAAATTTACTCTGCCTACTTGCAGTTAAACGCAATTTGCACGTGATGTGTCTACATATATGTACATTTTTACTCCGTATGCACATAAGTTGAAATCTGCTGTACTAATATTGTCTTTTACTTTGTATTTTTAATATCCTATTAAGATTGTAAGCATATCAAAAGCTGTGATTGTCTTTTCTTTTTTTCTGTTATCCTCCCAATCCTGGACTACAGACTTGGTCAGTTTCATTGACAGATCAGTTGGTACTTCAGGCATTTCAGCTTGACAATGGCCAGTCATAATTGATAATCAGGACGGAGTTGGTGGAAGAGAAGAAAGACCAAGATCCATGCAAATTGTTCTCCTAGACCCTTTAGGCTACTTAGCATTTAAATTGGAAAAGCACTGGTTATACATTTTTTGATATGCCCATAGACTTGACTGTGTATCTCCTGAGATGCAGATTAGATTTTGAGAAAACATTTTGAACAATAATTTAATATAAAGCCATGGTCATCTTACTGTAAACCACAGGGCTTAGTGGAAATTTTTGTCGTGTCACCATAGATACCCAAATCTAATTTGATTACTCTGGTGAATAGTTGCTAACTCTAATCTGATATTGACTGTTACTTTTCATCAGCTGGAAGTAGTCTGCTAATTGAGCTGGAGCCCAGCCAGAGAAATCTTTCAAAGGCGTAGTTTTATATACAGCAGTTTTAATAAGCAATTCAATGAAACCTTTTATAAAAGCAACAAAGGCAAGAAGGGTCTGGACATGGTGAGCGTGCCTGTCACATCGTACGAATGAACAGGAGACAATGCTGGATCGTGTCGGTCACTCAAACCTAGTTTGGCAAGGTCAAATAAGAATAACATAATTTATTCAGCAGCCAGGAGGATCCTTATTTGCCTAACAGCTCTGTCAAAAGCAACCCTCTACCTCTCTGGTGTTCAATAAATGAGCAAGGTGCCTCTTGTGCTATCAGAGTGTGTGCATGTACAGTCATGGGAGGGGGGCGTTTTTTGCTGCTCGATTTTTCAGTCACAAGTAAAGTTACATCAGATATCGTTACTCGGAAGAGAGGTTTTTCAAAGAGACAATGATATCTTTGCCTGTCATCACTTAGGAGCTGTGTATATAGATGGACAATCCCCAAAACACAGTGAGCCTAATTTTTTTTTCTTAAGGAAATGGAAACATAGGGCAAATTGTTAGGCCAATGATTTGTACTTGTGTAGCTTAACCAGCCTTTGCTAGTGGCTGAGGGGTGTAGTGTGTTTTGTTTGTTGAGTTTTTCCTGCATGCTGAAGACTGCTAAGCACTTTACATCCCTTATTTAATTCCATCCTTATAATACAGTCTATCATCTCCTATTTTATCGATGAAGCGACTGGATTTCAGAAAGTTCAATAGCTAGCTCAAGTGCACACAGTGAATATCAGGCTGTGCAAACTGGAAGTCCTGATCTCTAGTTTTTATAGTTGTAAGGAAAGAATGGGAGGTGAATATGATACTATTTGCAGAAAAAAAAATTTACAAAACTTTGCCTCATTGGCCTGAAGTGATAGGTATACCACACTTCCAGAATAACTTCCACTTGGGTCACTGAATTTAAATGAATCATCATTTACTTGTCTGTATTGTTGAATGGAATGGAGATGCTCTATGGAAAGCATTTGACACATATTAGGTGCTTAATAAGGAGTAGTTTTCATTGGAGTTGCTTTTCTGTATATTTGGCATGATTTTGCTTAGTCCCGTGCTTCTCAAACTGTGTTTATAAAGTACCACGGGGAACTTGTTAAAATGCAGATTCTGCAAGGCCAGAAGTGGGGTTGAGATTCTGCATTTCTAAGATGCTTCCAGGTAACGTGGTCCTGGTGGTCCAAGTAGCAAGGGCCTCATTTATATCCATTCCTTGAGATCAGCAATGGGTTTCCCACGAGATGGAGTGCAGTGTATAACTTAAGAGATGCAGCGAAGTACCAGCCCAGAGGAGCTCACACATCTGTCCCTGGCCTCAGTAAAAACATTGCAGCACCAGCTGAACAAACTTGGAATCAGGGATTTTAATAGAAATGGGGGGACTTCCCTGGTGGCACTGTGGTTAAGAATCCACCTGCCAATGCAGGGGACATGGGTTCGAGCCCTGTTCTGGGAGGATCCCACATGCCACGGAGCAACTAAGCCCGTGCGCCACAACTACTGAGCCTGCGCTCTGGAGCCCGCGAGCCACAGCTACTGAGACCGCATGCCACAACTACTGTAGCCCGTGCGCCTAGAGTCCATGCTCCGCAACAAGAGAAGCCACCACAATGAGAAGCCCACTCACTGCAACTATAGAAAGCCCGCGCACAGCAACAAAGAACCAACACAGCCAAAAATAAATAAATAAATAAATTTATATTAAAAAAAAAATAGAAATGGGGAGGAGCTGGAGAGGGAATAGAAATGTAAAGAAATACTCCAAAGCAAGGAAATAGGTCTCTGTAGGAAAGATGAAAGTAATTGGAAAAGTTGCTGTTAAATGTGAACAGGTCATTATAAAAGATCTTGATTAAAAATTCCAGAAGACAAATGGTCTGAATCCTTCATTGCTTTCTTCATCAGGGCCCCACTGGGATGAGGATGCCAGGTGCCAGGGTGTATGATTTAAGGGGGCGCTCACTCTCAGGTACCCACCCTGGACTTGCACCAACCTGAGAGTAGTGCTTCCTTAAATTTGGGGTCCTGGACACCTCACTCTCCTCATCCCAGTGCTCGCTCTGTTCCTTATATAGGTGGTACCTAGAGTTGTAGATTGGAAGGGACCTTAATAATCATCAGCCTCCTATTTTATAGATGTAGAAACTGAGCCTTAGGTTATATGATTTGTTCATTGTAATTAATACTGTAACAGTAGTTGATAAATTCTGAAATGCACATTTTCACCCTCATTTTAACATCTCTGAAATGAGGATTGTCTTATAATAGGTGGCTTTTGACCACTGTGTCATAGTTTGATCAACAAGGTTTTTTCTTTCTTAGTGGTATGAAAAATAATAATGCTGTGTCTTACAATTGATGGGTTCCTATGTACCATGAAATACAGTCGTAGTGAACTGGTCTCCTGCCTCAGTATTCAGTGCTCCTCTGCTGTATACCTTGTGATGTGGTTAAGCTGATGTCCACATGGTTATCCTGATGCTCTTAGAGACAGCATAATGGTTAAGAGCACTGGCCCTACAGCTGGGCCACTCTACCAAGGACCAGCTGTATATTACTGATCCATCCAACTTACTGCCCTGTAACATGAGGATGACAAAAGTGTTTGCTGCCTGATAGAGTTCTTGTGAGAGTGAAGTAAATTAGTCCGCAAACCAGTTGGAACAGTTGTGGCACATAGTAAGCCCGCAATAAATGTGCTGTTGTTATCGATGGCAGTCTCGCTGACTGAGTCATCCTGAACCCTGACACTGTCTGCACAGCTATGTGAATGTCACTGTACTGAGAAGCCTGCTAAACCCCGGACAGAAACCTGGGTGTCAGCATCATTAAATTCTTATGCTGACTACCAAGGGAAACTGTAGAATTTCCATCCATAAAGGTTATTAAAAGTATAAATTGACAGAAATTTGTCTTGACTGATACGAATGTTGGTTTGTCTGCAGGCAGAGCTGGACCAGGAATCCCACGCCTCATGTGATCACGTCTCATAACAAACGCAATCTAGTTGGACTCCCCAGCGTTGAGTGGAAACCTTTTGGGTTTCTGAATAGAGCCAGGGTAGATTTATTTCACTCAGCTTACATATACCGTATAGATAGATAATAGCTCATGGAGGTTATGCCATTCTCCCCAATTATCTCCATTCTGAGAGCTGGGGAAGCTATTCTCCCACAGTTTAGCAAATGATATCTGACTTCTGTAAGCTGCGTTACATACCAATAATGGGAATAATCGTACACCTTGATAAATGATAAAAGATGAGTACAAACAAATTTGTTTCTAACCCCAAATTCCATATAACTATCCTCACATTGCACTGACACTCATTATGAGGGAGAAAATCTGCTGTCTGTGGTGGGGTTATAAGAGCCCTGGGAGAGAAGCTGGGGGAAGAGTCTGCCTTTCACGGCTGTAGCTGTAAATCAGAAGGAGCTGGCAGTATAGGGCTCTTGGCTCAGGGAAGCCTAACGGAGCCCATGGACTGAATGCTGGTTTTTCAGAACTGACAAAGTAGGGACCACTTTGGGTGCACATTTTGCGATGAATCGTCTAAAAGGAACCTCTGACTTCCTGCTAATCTTCAGGTAACATTTATACGTTTGTGACTGATCACTCTTCTTAAGTATACATTTCACTGATCAATTGACAAAAGTCATGAAGGGCAAAGCAATCTGATACTGAAGATTGAACAGCTATTACTCTCTGAAATGGATCACAGTTTAGATGCTCAGGAATGTCTCTTGCTTCTAAATTCTTACTAACATTGTTAGGGAAGATGGTGCTAACAGCCCATGCAGCACTGAGGTGCGTCCCTATTTCTTATTTATCTCTTTCTCATCAGAAAGTGTGAGCCATACATACTGGTTCAGGCTCTTCCTAACTTGGAAAGTTGGGAAGAGGTGTGAACGGAATAGTAGATTGGGAAAGCTTGACAAATTTCCAGCTTCTGGCAGAGTCTTTGTTAGGTAGCTTGAAACAATAAAGTTTGAAGTGTTAAATTCTCAGAAGACAAATCATAATCCTAATACAAGGTAAGGAAAACAACGGTAAGGTTTTATGTTAGAATATCTGAATAGCTTCCCTTCAATTGTCATGGGTAGTTATAAGTTGACTATACTTTAGTCCACTTTGTAGCAATACAGGGTATATAAAGAATTAAAACATAGCAACTTTCCAGATTAGCTGAAGCCCAAAGACATATTTTTTTTTGCCTGAGACCATAGAATCTATTTTTCTAAGACTTAGACAAATACAAATTTTAATCAGAGAGAAAGCACATGATTGTATTGCAGCCTTTCTTTCTGGAGATAGTTGTTCTTCTCAAACAGACCAGCTAAGTGCATCACTGGTGATGCCTACGAAAGGCAGAGAGAATCATTTTTTGGAAGCTGGTGGACCTTTGTGCAGTCCTTTGCAAGCGGAGCTGGGCAGGTCATGGTTGTATCTCCTGCTTCCTAGTCTTTCTCTTTACGTCACTATGTTTATAGAATTTGTGTTCTGAGCTAACAGTGGAAAGACTGAAAGGCAGAAAAGCCTAAAGAACACTGTACAGATGACCTGCGCTGACTTTGGTTTCTTGCTTTTTTGGTTTAAAGTGAACTTTTGCATCCCTAATTCTCTGTCTCTTCTGATTCATAGTTGTTGCAGATCTTAGCAGTGTGTCATTCAGTCCCATTTGTTCGTCCCTTTCTGAAGTTATCCACACATAAGTGACTCCAGCGATGCCCTGCCTGATGTGATACAGCTAACTCGGGGGTGCAGAACTCCCCATTCATAGGAGCTGTTGAACTGGGTACCCTGGAGAGGATGAGTATGAGGCATGAATAACTTTCAATTTGTTCTTCTTGATCACTTATAGAGCTTCCTAGCATAATTCGCTTCATTATCATTATAAATAGATTTGTATAAAGACGTCTGTGCATTGCTCTTTCAGTCTTTTAACAGAAAGCAGGTTTACTCCTGCTTTAAGGAGCTCTACACATGCCATTGACTTCTGGCACAATAGAGGTCAAAGGACATGGCCTCTCCTTAGGTGCTGACATCACAGTGTGTCCTCGGCCTGATGACAGCCAGCCAGGTCATACTTCCGTCAGTCTGCTTTTCTAGTGTCCTAGCAATTGCCTCCTAAGTAAGACATTTGAAAAGAAAACTGAACTTTAATCACCTTGAAAAATGGTGACCTTGTTCCCATGTTGTGACCAATTATTTTAGCAAAATAAATGGCTCTGGAGGGGCACTACACACTGAAGAGTCAGAGTTTAGTGTTAGTCTTGGATTTGTTTGGGTTTTTTTGAAGTTGCTTCATCAGAGAAGCACCACAAGCTTTAAACATAAATGCTAAGTAGATTTAAATCCTGTGCTTAACTCCAAATCATAGTAAAATTAGTAAATCTCAAGGGAATGATATTTATTCCTCAGTCAATGGTAGGCAGATTAGAGGATGGGAATTGAGAGAGAATGAAAGCTAATCAATTGAATTTTATTATCTTTGGGGGAGTTGGAAAATATTGTTAATTACTTTTTGTTTGGGCTAAGATAGCTGTAATTGGGACCAGTGTGTATTAAAAATGTAGAATTAGCAAAGCAGTTGAGAAATCAGAATGTGCCATATCCAGGCATTTCATTAAACCCCACATTTGGCTTCAAAATTCATAAGGCTTTGGGTTCTTCCCTTGAAAGTTTAAAAGATAGAGTTGATTTAGATTTTTTTAAAAATCAGGGCATAAAAGCTATTAAGTAGGTTTAATTCACTAAATGAGCAACCATGGTTCAAGGTAGTGATACGCTTAGAGGTACTGAGCCTCTTTCCTCGCTTTCCTGGTTTTGGAGTGGCATATAATCCAGCAGTCTGTAGAACCAACCTGCTGGAAGAGTTTGGAAAAGTGATGGTAACTGTGTGTTGGGGAAAGAAAACAGAATGTTTCACAAAAAAGCAGTGGGGGAGACATTTCAGAAAGGGGAAGATGAGGATACATGATAATGATAATCTGTTATGATCTTCATGTTATTGAAGAAAGTGGATTTTTCCAAAGGAAGATTACAGTGCTTTCTGTCATGATTAACTGAACCAAAAAAGCATAACCAGGGATTTGGGTACATTTTTCCTCCCCAAAATAATGTGCAGGCTTCTTTGTCTATGTCTGTTAGGTTTTATGATCGTACAGGAGAAAGAAATAGATTTTTCAGTACATCCAACTTAATATTATGTAGTGAAATATGTATTAAGTTGATGAAAGTAACATCTTCAAAATTTATGGGGCTTTGTGTGCATTGAATAATGGTTTTCTAAGTATCTCTAAGTTGTGGTATTTCTGATTGTTTTTGTTTCAAAACCTCAACAAGGAGTTATGAGAAAATGATTTTTAACTGTTCTTTCTGACCTCATTCATATTACGTTATGCTGTGTACTCGGAGTTGATAAATTTAAAGGCTCTGACAGGGCAAAAAACACTGTTGGTTGTGTGTTTTAGTTAACATTCATGAGGACTTTGCCTTGCATGGATTACTACTTAGAGTATTACTGAACCATATTAATGGGATCAAGACTAATACATCTTCTGTAAAAGAGAAGTTTTGCATCACTGAACAATAAAGCAAGACAGCAGAGTTTGTGGAAAAGAAGATTTAGAATCACATAGCACATTATTTCACTTTCTGCAACATAATTTGTAGTGAAATGTAGTGCATGAACTCTTGAACTTGTAGGGAATGTGTGAAACATAAAGGCCAAGGAAGAGGGGCTTCCCTGGTGGCGCAGTGGTTGAGAATCTGCCTGCTAATGCAAGGGACACGGGTTCGAGCCCTGGTCTGGGAAGATCCCACATGCCGCGGAGCAACTAGGCCCGTGAGCCACAGTTACTGAGCCTGCGCGTCTGGAGCCTGTGCTCCGCAACAAGAGAGGCCACGATAGTGAGAGGCCCGCGCACCGTGATGAAGAGTGGCCCCCGCTTGCCGCAGCTAGAGAAAGCCCTCGCACAGAAACGAAGACCCAACACAGCCAAATAAATAAATAAATAATTAATTTAAAAAAAAAAAAAAAGGCCAAGGAAGAAATACTGGGGGATGATTGTGGAGGTATTTTCCTCCCCTTCTTCTGAACACAGATGCCCTGCTCAGTGGCCACAAAGTCGTTACCTAACTGGGAGTGTACTGGGGAAAAGTCCAGTCTGCGAGTTGGGTGTCTTACTTGTGAGTTATATCCATAAAACCTAAACTCTCTGTATAGTTCCAGTACACTAGAGGGAAAGGAAAAAAGGGCGTTTTGAATTAAAATTGGAAGAAATAATGAAAAATTTCATAGAAATTTAAATTATACCGAAAACATGACTCCCCAAAAGTTAGCACTTCTAGATATATTTTGGCTTATGTTCTGTTTTGGCTGTGGTTCGTTCATTCATTCAACAGGTGCTCACTAAGCACCTACTGTGAGTCAGGTATTGTCTTAGGCACTTGAAATACATCAGCAAAAGGAAAAGCAGATTCCTTCTCTTGGACTCACATTCTAGTGGAGATTAAAATGGACAGTAGACAGCAGTTGAGTAAATTGTATAGTACTTCAGAAAGTGCTAATAGCTATGGGAAAAGAAAGTATAGAACAGAATGAGAGGGATTTTTGTGGAAGTGGACAGAGTGTGGGTAGTCACAAGTTTGATTTCCTAGAAGATCCAGTCTATATGAGGGACCCTCTACCCCCTCTCCCGACACACATACACTATGCAGCATACGTCAGTTTTAAATTATAAGCCAACTGCTTCTCAACAAGCTTGAGTAACTGCCCCAGATCGAAGAGTAGGTAAGAGAGAAATTTGTTTACCCTCAAATATTTTATCAGACCCCACTGCCTCCCAGCTAAGTGGGCCCATTTCAGTAGCTTTCTGCCAGGCATATATCTTGGCCCACGTGGTTGATTGCAGGATAGTGTGTTGCAGATATTTTATTGGACTCAGGCTTTTCTAGGCAACACAAGTTTCCAGTGCCAGAACATAGTTCATCGCTGCAGTTATATCCTCGGGAATTGCAGCTTATAATACCTGGAAATCAGACATGCATGAGAGGATAAGAAAGCTAGGATCAAAATGTTAAGATGAAAAAAGGAGGTTAGCGGGCAGAGCTGTATCAGAGGTTGGGGGAGATAATTACTTAACAAGAAAATTTTGTCCAGGCTTGGTACTGAGGACAGCAAATAAGTCATGAATCATAAAAGAAGACAAGTAACATGCATAATTAGATAATTTGGACTCACATCCAATATCTCATTCAATCCTTGAATCCTATAAAGTGGGTTTTATTCTCCCCATTTCACGGATAAGTAAACTAAGATTTTAAAGGTTAGGTGGCTTGCCTGACTAACAATTATCTGTACAAAGGTGGGATGATTTAATTTAAAAAAAAGTGTAATGAGAGTTCAAACTTAGATTTTCTGGCTGTAGGTCCTCCTCCTTTTCAGCACACCAGGGAGTGAGAAGATTAAAATGGAAAGAAACAGAAGCAGTACTGTGAGGCAGGTACTTTCATTATGGTGATTATACTTTACAGGTAGGGAAACAGAGGCACAGGGCAGTTAACTAACCTGTCCAAGGGCACACTGCTACCAAGGAGTGGAATTGGGATTCAAATCCAGGCAGAATGGACTCAGTTCTCAAATAAAATTGCAATTATATAAAAGTCTGCCTCAATTCTAAAGATAATTACCTGATGGGGAACTTGAAGGGTCAGGAAAGTCTGACCATCTCCCTGCCGACCCTGCCTGATCGTTGCGAGGGGGAGTATAAAATCAAAATAGTAGAGCCTAGATGGCAAAATGCTTTTCATCTTAGACAAATAAGTAATTACACTTGCTACTGGAAGAAAGGAGTGAGATTATATAACATCTCTTGTAACCGTCAGTAAAGAATCCCCTCTTTGTTTCTTGGCAGGAACTGGCACCGGCCCATGATCACTATTTCACAGCAGTGGTCCTCAAACTCGGCTCCCACACAGTACCAGTCCTAAAATGCTAACTGCTAAAATACAAAAACGTTCAATACTAAAATGCTCAATGTTAAAACAATAATAGCAATCTTAATTTGCAGAAAACTACTGTATGGGTAGAAGTTTTTCTCCATTAAAGTTTTCTTCATTATCAATTCTTCCCGAGCCTTTGAAGCTTGGCTTTAGCTTGCTAGTGAATGACAAAATAAATGGGTAACTTAGAAAATACCGGGTCTGCCCAGTTATATTTTTATACACACGCAGGCTTGCGGTTTTCTGTTGCAGCCATAACACAGATCACTAGTATTTGGTGCTCTTCAAGGAGAGTTCTTACTCGGAGGCCCCTTAATTCACGCTGCCAGCAGGGAGCGGGACATCTGATGGAAAACAGGTCACACACTGCCCACATGGCTTTTCTTTCTGGCATCTAGTTTAGGACAGAGAAGGCTCGCTTAGGGAAAGCTTGTTTCAGAGAAAAACAGAAAAAAATGGTCAAGCGGGCTTCGAAGAATCTTAGCTGTTTCATTGCCCCAAGTGAAATGGAAGGACAATTTTCCTGTTAGAGCCTCAAACTTAGTTTCCATCCTGATCTTCCTCCCTCCCCAAGTCCTGCAACTGCGATGCAACTCTGTCCTGAAGGTTCTGCCGCCTGAGATTGATGGTTTTGTGGGGCACAGCTGGAAGGAGCTTCTTTATTCTTTAGCCTTTGGAAGGCATCTCTTTGAATATTTTAAAACGCCTGATCTTTTTTCTCTAGGTAGGGACATTAGGAGCAGACTTTTATGGAAGGGAGGCACACTTACTCAGTAGCCACCGGACATAATCAGGTACATGGAAGTCATTCCTTTTCTGACTGGAGGAATCGTTTCACACCTTTTTACTTAAAAGCAAATAAGCGGATGGATTGTAAAGGGTCCTCTGCAGACCAGTGGAGTACCCAGGATGGAATCCTACCCCGATGGGCCATGAAGTCAATACATCGTCCCAGTGGGTCCCCTTCCCTGGCCAGTGGGAAGCTGCTGTGTGATGTGCTTCTCTGCAGGAGACCCCCCACCGGACCCCCCTGCCCCCCGCACAAAACACCTGCAAGCTGCCCTCGCTGCTGCTACCTCTGGGGGGTTAATCAGTAGCAGAGAAGTGCTATCATGCTGCTTCAAACACACAGAGAAAACTCAAGTTCCTTTAGGCAGTTAAAACAACAGCTACAAAAACAAAGAAGGATGGCTTGGGGGAGGGGGCTTGAGGGTGAGCCCATTGTTATAGCTCTTGACCATTTGGCTTATAACCAGTGTGGACCCATCAGGGAACTTGAACAAGGACAGCATGAAGGGGGGTAGAAAGGTAAAGTGGATTTGGATGTGAGAGTGGGGGACAAGTTCTATCATTTGGCACCATTTTGATCAGAGAAATCAGACTGATAGGTTGGTTAAAATCTCTGTAGGACGATGACTTTGTATTTTGGAATCTGCAGCTTTGGCGTGCTGGATGAGTCTCTGTACGCTGGCCATTTTGTCTTCAGAGCTTGAACTAAATAGTCCCCTCAGTCTTCCCTGCTGTCGTAGAATGGAGAGGTTTTCCACTGGCTGTGCTTTTAGAACCTTAATGCACAGACGGGAGACCAGGGCTTTTGTGCTGTTTTGCCACCACTGCGGCACATCCCACTCCTCTGCAGCAGGTTCTTTGAGGCCCATGTTTGGGTGACAAGCACTTAGGGCCTGGGACTCACTGTGGTGGCCCACACTCTTGTCTCCTGCCCCTCTCTGGGCCCACAGGTTTCAGTCCTGCTAGCTCCGCCTCGCCCATGGCTGATAGGCTAATAGCAGGCAGATCTGGGCCATTTGAGCTGGAATGAAGGGAGAGCCAATATTTTTTTGTTGGCTCTCAAACAACCCTGTTAGCTTTGACCTGGTCTTTTCTTTTTTCTTAACAAATGTTTTCAATTCTCTTGGGTCCATTAACATTTGTTAAAATTTATTTTATTTATTTATTCTTATTTTTTTTGGCTGTGTTGGGTCTTCGTTGCTGCGCGCGGGCCTTCTCTAGTTGTGGTGAGCGGGGGCTACTCTTCGTTGCAGTGCGCGGACTTCTCATTGCGGGGGCTACTCTTCCTTGTGGTGCACGGGCACTAGGCACACAGGCTTCAGTAGTTGTGGCACGAGGGCTCAGTAGTTGTGGTTCGCAGGCTCTAGAGCACAGGCTCAGTAGTGGTGGAGCACGGGCTTAGTTGCTCCGCAGCATGTGGGATCTTCCCAAACCAGGGCTCGAACCCGTGTCCCCTGCATTGGCAGGTGGATTCTTAACCACTGTGCCACCAGGGAAGTCCCTGACCTGGTCTTTTGTAAGTCACATTGGCAAGAACATCTCTGGCATGCTTTCTAGATAAAGAGAAATATAGAGGGAAATATTTAATATTAAATCATATCCATTTCATATGCAGAAAGCCATAGGTATGTTTTTATACAAGTGCTTTTATATGAAAGGAAATAGTATCAGTTTTGAATTATTAAATAATCTAAGCATTTTTTTTTAATGAAATACATTTTATATTTCTCTCCTTCTTCAAGCTGTTAGGTTGCTTATGTAAATTGGACCTTTGAGGTTTCGCAGTTAAGATTTCCCGATAACCTTAAGCTCAGAAAGGGACTAAAGCTTTCGTATTTAGTGGGGTCTCATCAAAACTCAATAATTTTGTAAAAGGAGCATGACTGAAGAAGAACAGTATAGCTGCCCCATCATAAATTATTATTTGCTAAGTACTCATGATGGATTTGTGCCATGTCCTTGAATTCCCCCCCAAGCAAAGCTAGTCACTATATTCTCAGCATTTCTTTTTCCCTTGTATCATCCTCTGATATAGCACTCACTCTGCCATAATATAATTATTTGTTTTTTTAATATTTATTTATTTACTTTTATTGAAATACAGTTGATTTAGATGTTTCAAGTGTACAGCAGAGTGATTCAGCTATACATATATATATTCTTTTTCAGATTCTTTTCCATTATATGTTATTACAAGATATTGAATATAGTTCCCTGAACTATACAGCAGGTCCTTCTTGTTTATGTATTTTATATATAGTAGTGTGTATCTGTTAATCCCAAATTCCTAGTTTATCCCTCCCCCACCTTTCCCCTTTGGTAACCATTAGTTTGTTTTCTATGTCTGTAAGTCTATTTCTGTTTTGTAAATAAGTTTGTTTGTATCATTTTTTTAGATTCCACATATAAGTGATATTATGTGATATTTGTCTTTCTCTGTCTGACTTGCTTCACTTAGTATGATAATCTCTAGGTCCACCCATGTCGCTGCAAATGGCATTATTTCATATAATTTTTTGTTTGTGTGTTTATCTTACCACAGGCTGAGCATCCAAGATCAGGGATCTTATCCAGTTTACCCAGTTCCCAGTGCAATGAAGGGCACTCAGTTGGTGCTGAGCAAATAAATGACTGCACAGTCGAATGATTGTTTGGACATGGTTCCCTTAACATGGGGAGCCTCCCACACACGGGCCAACTTAGTGAAAGGACACAGGCTCCTTCCCAGAAGTTCTGAAACATACTAGGGATACTGCAGGAGGGGAGGGGAAACCACACTGAGCTGAGAATCTCCGAATGCCTTCTCAACAAACTGGAAACAATCCATTGCATAGCAATAGCTAATGTTTTTTGAGTTCTTATTTCATCAAATCCTTACAACAAACTTTTGAGTAGGCTTTGTTAATCCCATTTGGCAGATTAAAAAACTGAGTCTTAGGGACGTTAACTTCAAGAAGTGACGTCAATTAGGTTAACCTTGTGAGAGGGTGCCTGCGCTTCAGAACTAGAGTGTCTAGGGTCAAATCTATGCCTTGCCACCTACTGACTATATGACCCTGAGCAGATTACTGTACTCTGTGCCTCAGTTTCCTTATCTGTAGAATGCCTGAAAGGGTAAACATTCAATATTTTTATTGTAATTAATGATTGCTCTTAGGGATTCAGACACAAATCTGTTGAGCTCTGAAGGAGGAGACAGTTATGGGAGGGCTGTCAGCACCTCTGGCAAGGTCTGGTTTGGAGAAGTGCCCTGGCTTAGCAGAGTGGAGGATGGCTGGCTTGGGGATAGCTGTTGGCTAGGAGATAGGTGGGCACTTATCATAGAATTCTAAGCCTGAGCTGAGTCTTGGGCAGTGGGATACTGAGGTGGGTTTGAATTTGAGACACTTTTCTGAAACAGAATTGACAAAAGGTGTTATCAGGTAGAAGTGGGGATGAGGGTGGGCGGGGAGGAATTGATGACAGCGGGAGATTTCCATCCTAGGGAAATGGTGGCGGTACCTTTGCCTAAAATGTGGAATAAAGGAGGAAGATGGGAGGTTAGCATGTTCCATCAGGTAAGTATGCCCACGTGAGTGTGTGCTGTATTCAGGGGAATGCGCACAGAGGGTAATCAGAAACGCCCACTGCAGCTCAGCTCAGAGGTCAAGGCTAGGGCTAAGGGTATGTTTCTGGATAGTAATTGAAGACATGGGTGCAGATGAGGAAACCCAGAGAGGTGAAGGAGGGTGAGAAGGGGCAGGGGCCTCAGAGAGATCCCAGTGTTTAAGTGCAGTCAGATGAACCAGCATGTCAGTGAATGGAAAAAGAGAGTGGGATCGCTTTTGAAGGGGAAGGTGTAGGTAAGGGTTTTTGGTCTGTTTGGTTTTGGGGGGAAATAAAACCCCAATTTTAATCAAGAAAAATTCAGTCATACTCAAAAGTAGAATAACACAATGAACCCCTATATACCCATTACACAGATTCAACAGTAATCCAGATTTTTCCTTGCTTGTTTCATCTGCCGCTCATTATATGCTGGAAGTACTTTAAAGCAGATCTCAGACACATCCTCATTTCACCTCTATGTACTTTCATAGGTGCCTCTGTGAATACTGACACTTGCCTGCACAGCTGTCTTGTCACTCTCACATCCAGCATTAACAGTCTCTTCTACTATCCGGTCTTCTTTTGCATTTCTGTGTCTCAGAACTGTCTTTTTAGGGGTGGGGTACCTTTTGTTTTTTTGTTGTTTTTGTTTTTTATTGAAGTATAGTTGATTTACAATGTTGTGTTAATTTCTGCTGTACAGCAAAGTGACTCAGTTATACATATATATACATTCTGTTTCATATTCTCTTCCATTATGGTTTATCACAGGATATTGAGTATAGTTCCCTGTGCTATACAGTAGGACCTTGTTGTTTATCCATTCTAAACGTAATAGTTCGCATCTACCAACCCCAAACTCCCAGTGCATCCCTCTCCCTCCACCTCTCCCTCTTGGCAACCACCAGTCTGTTCTTTATGTCTTTTTTTAAGTGAGCATCCGGGCAAGGCTCACGTGTTACATTTGGTGGTTATGCCGCATGGGCATCTTTCACTCCAGAGCAGACCTCTGCTTTTTATTTTTTATGCCATTGATTTGTTGAGCTTTCTACAACTGTCCTTCTGAAAGTCCCACTTTCTGGATTTGTCTCTTTGCTTCCTTATATTTAACTTTGAGGAATGTTTAAAAGATATGGGATTAGCAGGGCAATGGGCGGGTAGGGGGGCGGAAGGGGGTATTGAGTAGGTTTGAAAGTTGAGTAAGGAACCAGGGTAGAGGGAGAGATTGTGCCAGTTCTGGAGAGGGAGCCAATGTCTGGGGAAACCTTTCAGTGGCCGTCTGCTTCTCTGTCCCAGAGGAAATCATCCTCTATCACCACAATATATGTACATTGGTGGATATTTTTACATAAGCATGAAAAAGTGTGTGTGTGTAAATATATGTATGTATATGTATGTATGTATATGTGTGTGTGTATGTTTACATGTGTATGTCTATACATATGTATATACACATATATATCATGCCATATTTTGGCATACACACACACCATATTTTAGTGGCATTGGGGGAGAAGTGCTGGTTAAATCAGGAGACTTGGATTCCAGTCTGTACACTGCACTGGTACCAACTTCCCTGGGACTCTGAGCGTGCTTCCTGTGTACTTTATCAGTTTCCTTATCTGTAACAATGCATCCATTGGAGTAGATCAATCCTCAGGTCCCTTCTAGCTCTATGCTATTTCTGAATTTTTAAATATTTTGTTTGTTTTTCTACCTGCCTGTGTTCCTCCCTGCCCCAGACTCTCAGTGGATCCCTGTTTGACCTTACAGATTATAAACTCCTGGGCCTGGGATTCAAAGCCCTCAGCTGACATCTTTCCATCCTGCTGCCTTGTGTCTTCAGCCATTCTAATACTGCCAACAGAGTGATTCCCTCTCCCCTGATAGATGCGTGTGCCCTGCCCAGTCCTCCTCCAGGCCCTGCTCACAGCACTCCCTCTGCCTGGAATGCCTCCGCCTGTCTTTCCTGTCATAAGTTTGTATGAAAGCATGTCCTGCTCCCTGCAACCTCCTTTCCGTGCCTCATCTTACTTAACCAGGCATTGAGCCCCTGCCCTGCGCCAAGCCCAGTGCTTAACAAGCATCATATCTAATGCTCCAGTGGCAAGTCCCACAAGCTGGAAGACTTCTTATCCCCATTTACATGGGATCAAATTGAGTCTGACAGGGTTAAGAAGTTTGCTGAAGATCACACAGCTAGGAAGCCGCAGAGCTGGGATCCCAGCATGGCTCACAAGTCCAAATCCCAGCTTCTTTCGACCCCCCCAAGCTGCAAGCCCCAGAGCATACTGGAAATCTTTTTAATGCTCTTATGTAATGCTGTCTTCTGCTTTAATGGATTCAGCATACTTTTATTGAGGATCTACTGTTTGCCAGGCACCTGCACAAATATTCACTCATCTGAGGACAGGTTCTGTGTCTTACTTAATTGTGTTCTGTGCAGGACTTAAATGAGAGATGGAATACAAAGGAGCAACTCAGTGCATGTTTGTTGAGTTCAACTGAAATGAATAGCATCACGCAGCTAATATAAAGTGATCATCAAATTAGGAGTCAACAAATATGTTCTCCTGTTAGCTGAATGATCTGGTTACCTGTCAAATGACTGCCAGTCTCATTGGGAGCTGTTAGAATATCAACTTGTTGAGAAAAAAAAAAAAGGATATAAACTTGTCATTTGTTGAAACTGACTAAGGGATGAATTGGGCTTGCTTTTACTCTTTGTGCCTAAGGCTAGTAGCTGTTTTTTTAAGAGCACATTTTAGATGGTTGTTAGTGAAAACAGTTGAGTGGTTCTTTAAACTTCTAGAGGCATGTATGTCAAAATAAATTTATTTGCATTTATGGACATTTATTTTGACATAAATACCTAAAATCACAGTGGGATCACTATCATCATCAAGGTGGATTTAAGCTGAACTTGTGTAAGCTTCTATGTTAAGTGTACAAGAAAAAAATAGGATTCATTTATCTCCTGTTTCAAGGTCAGTGGGGATTTCCACATACCTAAATATTTCAGATAGCTGAAGCTTATCCTACCAAGTGCCAAAGCCTTTTATTTTAAACACAATTGGTGAAAATATTTCTTTTTTGTCAAAGTATATTTGATGTACAATATAAGTTACAAGTGTATAATATAGTGAGTCACAATTTGTAAAGGTTATACTCCATTTATAGTTATAAAATGTTGGGTATATTCCCCATGTTGTACAATATGTCCTTGTAGCTTATTTTATACATAATAATCTGTACTTCTTAACCCCCTACCCCTATTTGCCACTTCTCCCTTTCCTTTCCCCACTGGTAACCACTAGTTTGTTTTTTGTATCTATGAATCTGCTTCTTTGTTGCTGTATTCAATACTTTATTGTAATTTTTAGATTCCACATATAAATGATATCATACAGTATTTTTCTTTGTCTGACTTATCTCTCTCTGCATAATACCCTCCAAGTCCATCCATGTTGCTGCAAATGGCAAAATTTCATTCCTTTTTATAGCTGAGTAGTATTCCATTGTGTGTGTGTGTATGTGTGTGTGTGTTTGTGTGTGTATACACCACATCTTCTTTATCCATTCATCTGTTGATGGACACTTAGGTTGCTTGCATATCTTGGCAATCGTAAATAATGCTGCCATGAACTTTGGGGTGCATGTATCTTTTCAAACAATTGTTTTCATTTTTTTCAGATATATACCCAGGAGTGGAATTGCTGGGTCATATGGTAGTTCTATTTTTAGTTTTTTGAGAAACCTCCATACTATTTTCCACAGTGGCTGCACCAATTTACATTCTTACCAACAGTGTATGGGGGTTCCATTTTCTCCACACTATCGTCAACACTTGTTATTTGTGTTCCTTTTGATGATAGCCATCTGACAGGTATGAGGTGATATCTCATTGTGGTTTTGATTTGCATTCTCCTGATGACTAGAGATGTTGTGCATCTTTTCATGTGCCTGTTGGCCATCTGCATTTCCTCTTGAAAAAATGTCAATTCAGGTCTTCAGCCCATTTTTTAATCGAGTTGTTTGTTTTTCTGTTGTTGAGTTATATGAGCTGTTTATATATTTTGGATATTAACTCAGATAGATTTAATTGATATTTATAGGACTTTCCATCCAAAACCAGCAGATTACACTTTCTTCTCAAGTACACATAGAATATTCTCCAAGATAGATTACACCTTGGGTCACAAATCAAGCCTTGGTAAACTTAAGAAAATTGAAATCATATCAAGCATGTTTTCCAACCACAACACTATGAGATTACAAATAAATTACAGGGAAAAAAATGTAAAAACCACAAACACGTGGAGGCTAAACAGTACGTTACTAAATAACCAAGAGATCACTGAAGAAAGCAAAGAGGAAATCAAAAAATACCTAGAGACAAATAACAATGAAAATATGATGATCCAAAACCTATGGGATGCAGCAAAAGCAGTTCTAAGAGGGAAGTTTATAGCAATACAATCCTACCTCAAGAAACAAGAAAAATCTCAAATAAACAATCTAACCTTACACCTAAAGGAACTAGAGAAAGAAGAACAAATAAAACCCAAAGTTAGCAGAAGGAAAGAAATCATAAAGATCAGAGCAGAAATAAATGAAATAGAAACAAAGAAAACAATAGCAAAGATCAATAAAACTAAAAGCTGGTTCTTTGAGAAGATAAACAAAATTGATAAACCTTTAGCCAGACTCATCAAGAAAAAGAGGGAGAGGACTCAAATCAATAAAATTAGAAATGAAAAAGGAGAAGTTACAACAGACAACGCATCAGACATACAACAGACATACATACAGAAATACATAGCATCCTAAGAGACTACTACAAGCAACTCTATGCCAATAAAATGGACAACCTGGAAGAAATGGACAAATTCTTAGAAAGGTATAAACTTCCAAGACTGAACCAGGAAGAAATAGAAACTATGAACAGACCAATCACAAGTAATGAACTTGAAACTGTGATTAAAAATCTTCCAACAAACAAAAGTCCAGGACCACATGGCTTCACAGGTGAATTCTGTCAAACATTTAGAGAAGAGCTAACACCCATCCTTCTCAAACTCTTCCAGAGAATTGCAGAGGAAGGAATACTCCCAAACTCATTCTACAGGGCCACCATCCCCCGATACCAAAACCAGAAGAGATACTAAAAAAAAGAAAGTTACAGACCAATATCACTGAAGAATATAGATGCAAAAATCCTCAACAAAATACTAGCAAACAGAATCCAACAACACATGAAAAGGATCATACACCATGATCAAGTGGGATTTATCCCAGGGATGCAAGGATTCTTCAATATATGCAAATCAATCAATGTGATACACCATATTAACAAATTGAAGAATAAAAACCATATGGTCATCTTAATAGGTGCAGAAAAAGCTTTTGACAAAACTCAACACCAATTTATGATAAAAACTCTCCAGAAAGTGGTCATAGAGGGAACCTACCTCAATATAATAAAGACCATATATGGCAAACCCACAGCAAACTTCATTCTCAATGGTGAAAAACTGAAAGCATTTCCTCTAAGATCAGGAAAAAGACAAGGATATCCACTCTCGCCACTACTATTCAACATAGTTTTGGAAGTCCTAGCCACGGCAACCAGAGAAGAAAAAGAAATAAAAGGAATACAGATTGGAAAAGAAGAAGTAAAACTGTCACTGTTAGCAGATGACATGATACTATACATAGAGAATCCTAAAGATGCCACCAGAAAACTACTAGAGCTACCCAATGAATTTTGTAAAGTTGCAGGATACAAAATTAATGCACAGAAATCTCTTGCATTCCTATATGCTGACAACAAAAGATCAGAAAGAGAAATTAAGCAAACAGTCCCATTCACCACTGCAACAAAAAGAATAAAATACCTAGGAATAAACCTACCTAAGGAGGTAAAAAACCTGTACTCAGAAAACTATAAGACACTGATGAAAGAAATCAAAGATGACACAAACAAATGGAGAGATACACCATGTTCTTGGATTGGAATAATCAATATTGTGAAAATGACTATACTATCCAAAGCAATCTGCATATTCAATGCAATCCTTATCAAATTACCAAGGGCATTTTTTACAGAACTAGAACAAAAAATCTTAAAATTTGTATGGAGACACAAAAGACCCCAAATAGCCAAAGCAATCTTGAGGTAAATAAACGGAGCTGGAGGAATCAGACTCCCTGACTTCAGGCTATACTACAGAGCTACAGTAATCAAGACAATATGGTACTGGCACAAAAACAGAAATATAGATCAATGGAACAGGATAGAAAACCCAGAGATAAACCCATGCACCTCTGGTCAACTAATCTGTGACAAATGAGGCAAGAATGTACAATGGAGAAAAGACAGTCTCTTCAATAAGTGGTGCTGGGAAAACTGGACAGCTACATGTGAAATAATGAGATTAGAACACTCCCTAACACCATACACAAAAATAAACTCAAAATGGATTAAAGACCTAAATGTAAGACCGGACACTATAAAACTCTTAGAGGAAAACACAAGAAGAACACTCTTTGACATATATCACAGCAAGATCTTTTTTAACCCACCCTCTAGAGTAATGGAAATAAAAACAAAAATAAACAAGTGGGACCTAATGAAACAAAAGCTTTTGCTCAGCAAAGGAACTATAAACTAGATGAAAAGATAACCCTCAGTATGGGAGAAAATATTTGCAAAGGAATGAACCGACAAAGGATTAATTTCCAAAATATATAAACAGCTCATGCAGCTCAATATTAAAAAAACAAACAACACAATCAAAAAGTGGGCAGAAGACCTAAATAGATACCTCTTCAAAGAAGACATACAGATGGCGAAGAAGCACAGGAAAAGCTGCTCAACATCACTAATTATTAGAGAAATGCAAGTCAAAACTACAATGAGGTATCACCTCACACCAGTTAGAATGGGCATCATCAGAAAATCTACAAACAACAAATGCTGGAGAGGGTGTGGAGAAAAGGGAACCCTCTTGCACTGTTGGTGGCAATGTAAATTGATACAGCCACTATGGAGAACAGTATGGAGGTTCCTTAAAAAACTAAAAATAGAATTACCATATGATCCAGCATTCCCACTACTGGGCATATACCCAGAGAAAACCATAATTCAAAACACATGCACCCAGTGTTCACTGCAGCACTATCTACAATAGCCAGGTCATGGAAGCCACATAAATGCCCATCGACAGACAAATGGATAAAGAAGAAGTGGTTCATATATACAATGGAATATCACTCAGCCATAAAAAGGGACGAAATTGGGT
Source organism: Balaenoptera borealis (assembly GCF_965194805.1). Classification (NCBI taxonomy): domain Eukaryota; kingdom Metazoa; phylum Chordata; class Mammalia; order Artiodactyla; family Balaenopteridae; genus Balaenoptera; species Balaenoptera borealis. The sequence goes on along the minus strand of NC_138868.1, from coordinate 87,120,521 downwards.
CATTTGTAGAGACGTGGATGGACCTAGAGACTGTTATACAGAGTAAAGTAAGTCAGAAAGAGAAAAACAAATATCGTATGTTAACGCATATATGTGGCATCTAGAAAAATGGTACAGGTGAACTGGTTTGCAAGGCAGAAATAGAGACACAGATGTTGAGATCAAACGGATGGACACCAAGGGGGAAAAGTGGGGGGTGGGTTGTGGTGGGATGAATTGGGAGATTGGGATTGACATATATACACTAATATGTATAAAATAGATAACTAATAGGAACCTGCTGTCTAAAAAAATAAAATAAAATTCAGAAAAAATCCCCCATAAATACAGAGAATAGAATGGTGGTTGCCAGGGGCAGGAGTTTGGGGGTTGGCAAAATGGATGAAAGGGGTCAATAGGTACAAACTTAAAAATAAATATCTCATGGAGATGTAATGTACAGCATGGGGACTATAGTTAACAACACTGTATTGCATATTTAAAAGTTTCCAAGAGAGTAAATCTTAAAAAGTTCTCATCATAAGGAAAAAAATTTGTTTTTCTAACTTTGTTTGGTGATGGATGACGACTAGACTTATTGCGGTGATCATTTCACAGTGTATACAAATATCAAAGAATTACCTTGTACATCTGAAACTGATACATGTTATGTGTCAATTATACCTCAATGAAAAAAGAAGAAAAAATGCTGAAGCTTAGAGACATTAATTTTCCCCCAATTAAATTTATTTAGTGGCGCTCAGAGGCAAGTCTAAGTAGCTTGGTTGTGGAATCCATGATCTTTACTACTATATTATGCTGCCTTATGGACTGTCCATCAAGAGAGGATAAATAAGACCTTGGGGAAATCTGGAAGAGAGTCCCAGAAAGCATAATGAGACTTGGGAAGGGTGTTAAGTAATAAATTCATTGTCTGCTGTGCAGTGGGTGGGACACCCCAGTTTGATTTGTTTCTCTCGAGTTTATCACTGCATGGTTACAGATAACTATTGTCCTGTCACATTCACCATATGCTTTCCTGAACCAGTAGCTAGAATAAATTAATTCTGTTTGTAATAACCTCTTCATTATTTCTCTGAATAGCAGAGCAATGTGAATGAACAAACAAACAAACCAGAAAGGTAGAAAGCAGTTGAAAAAGATAAGCAGCAGAAGAAGCTAATGGCCACCCAAACCCACGTCAATAAAAGAGTGAAAGGATTAGGTTCCCTGGGTGGTTATAGCACACTTGCTTCAAGTGATTTTTATTTTTAGAGAACCGACAGGCTATTTGAGGTCCTGTCCATGGAAAAATCCCAGCTACTCATCAACCAGAGCCCCTCACCCTAAATGTACCTCTTGTGCCTGGTAGAAGCCGCTAGGCAATGACCTCTTTGGCGGTTTACATCTCTAAACTCATCTGGGGTGTTGCTAAGGCAACTCTAATGTGGCTTCCCTAGATTGCACTCTGGTCCTTTACACTGCTTCCAGGTGATAAAAGGGAATGTGTTTAAAAGAGATCATTTCCTCCTTTTTTGGTTCTCCCCATCCCAAGAAGGAACCTGATGACATTTAAAGTAGTAGGATCCAGCTTAGGTTGTGCCTGGAGGAGGGAACCTACTCTTTCTCAGGAGATTTAAGGAAAGATTTACTAGGTTTGCCTTTGACTTGGAAAGGGCTCGGTATCAATTGCCATCCCTCCACCTTGGTGCACTTAACCTACTTCTAGAGTATTCTTTGGTGGCCATCCCAGAGTTCCTATGTTCTCTACTGTTGTGGCAATGACAGACTATCTGAATAATTATTAAAAGTTTTAAAATGAAATATGAAAGAGCCAGCAGATTCTTCCCTAATGGCTTGGATTCCCATGTTGTTAGCATTGCTAAACATTCCTTGTTTTTTTTTATGTTAACTTATTAAAGTAAACTTTATTATACCAAGATTTATTCTCAAATATTGCATGTTTCCTGAAAAAATAATTGATACAGTTATTAGCTTTCTGTTAAGTTATCCATGCTGATAGGTTCACAATAACTGTGAATAGGGATTTCTGCACCTTTTTCAAACTTGGAGGTGAGATGATATAGTGGAAAGAGTGGGCTCTTGAATCAGATAGATGTGAATTCAAGTCCTACTTCTACTGCTTGCTAGATGTAAATAGTGGATAAGTTAGCAGACTTCTCTGTTCCTCAATTTGCCCGTTGTATTCTGATATTAATACTGCCTGTATCAGAGTTGTTGGGAGAAGTAACATGAAATAATATAAGTAATGTGCCTACTATATAATAGGTATTCAATCAACTGTGGCTATCAATGTTTTAATCCATAAAAAAATATTTTAGGGTAAAATATTTTTTTTGGCTCTACCTTCCAAATTGAATAAATACTATTCTCACTACTGTCACCCCAGAGACCCCAGTCCAAGCTGTCATTTTCTCTTGCATAGACTCCTACAACAGACTCCTTTTTTGTGACCTTGTTTTTAATGGCATCATAATTTTCCTCTGTTGCTTTCATACTCTACTTCCCATATTTAACTCTGCTTCTCTATGATCTGTTCTGAATTATGAGTGCATTGTGTATTGCTCCTTAATTATAAACCGTAGTGTCATACATTCTCCTGTTTCCTCCTCCCCTGTTTTTTTCTGATTATCTAATTTCCTCACTTTGTTTGCCTGCATTTATGCTCTTTGAATGAACTGTTTATTTTCTATTTCCTTATGTATCAGAAAATAGAAAATTCTTTGGAAAAGAATGTGATTAAAACTTTAGCAATACTTTTAATAATGAAGTAATAATAGTTAACACCTTTGAGTGCTTACAACCTCCCAGGCACTTTAGTGTATTAATTATTTAGTTCCCACAATCTCCTCTTTGAGATCATTTTCCCCATTGGGAAACTGAGGCCCAGAGCATTGTATAACTTAATAAATATGGATTTGTTATTTCTTAGGACATGCTTCTTAAATAATTTGTATGTATTATTTTATAACATGAATAAGCTGATTTTCAAACAACCGGGCATCTCTCCTTTGTTTACACACATTAGCCTATTTACATGATGTTCTGTTAGTCTTTTCTACAAATTGATTAAGAACACTGGTATGTTTGTTTTTATTTTCCTCTAAGGATAGATTAATGCCTGATAAAAATGAAAGGAAATGTGGTTATTTCCTAATTCTGCAAACTCATTATTTGTTTGGGAGATTTTGGTAAACTCTGCCCTTTAATAATGTTGTGAATAATAATTGCATTTTTTTTTAGTCCTGTGAAAAAGTTCCTTAGGAATATTATTCACTCGGTATTTAGTTTTTAGAGGACTTTTCCCACGAACTGTAAATTGTAAATATGATAGGGATTGTCTTAAAGAAAAATAGGAGGTTATAATCCACACGAGGGCACATCTGGGCACACGTGTTCCCACACACAACACTAGGTGGTCTTAGAAGCATGGTTGACCTATAACAGCTGCCAAGGAAGTTGGGCCATTTCAGTCCATATGAAACTTGAAATCAAATTTGCTGCAGATAGCGAAGTGAGACCTGGATGTCTTTAGTCAGCATCTTTTCTGTCCCAAACACTAGTCTTGTGAGCCCCTCAGCTGGCATGGAGACTATAGAGGTTATATTAATCCCAGACACTGTCAGGTTGGAAGCTGCCAATGGGATGACTGGCTTGTGGGCATCTTGATACACCATCTGGGCTTCCCATAGATTCCCCAGCCATCTGTGCCTCTCCGCAACATGGTAGTTACTTATTTACTTTGAATGATTAAAAAAGTAAAAAAAGAACTGAAGAGTTGAAACATGAGCAAAGTTTGATTAAAAATTAGACCATCATTCTTCTGTTGCACATACATGAGCCACTAAAAGCAAACACATATTAGCAGTTTTGTGGGGAAGGTGAAGAGTACAGCTAAGATTTCTGGAGCAAAATCTTTAAGATAAGATCAACTATTAAAAGTCTTTTCATTCCCATTCCAGAATTTGAAAGCATTTATAATCTTGTATTTGGGTTATTTCCTTTATTTCTTTATAAGAACAGATAGATGTCTCCTTGATGATTAGATCCAAAATAAACTGGGTGATTTTTAGGCTATGAAATTTGGTTACAGACATTTTTCTGCATATTATGTTTGAATTAGGCAAAAGACCCAGTACGTTGCATTCATTGATAAGCACAGGATAGAGTTAAGGGAAAAAGAGTACATGGGGAGAGGTTGATTAACACATCCAATTAATGAAACTTTGACATCATCACACTCAGGCTGTTGTCAGTGAGCTCGCCAGGTTCCAATTTCTATTCATTAGTTATTCCGTTTCCCTAGCTGCTTCACTCCTCTGCCTTCATACAACGGCAACATTATTAAAGGATGGATTAAAATGGCGTCCACATTGATAAGAAGTAGTTATCTAGTGTTCCTGGATGTGTTTTGTTACTTGAAAAAAGTTGCAGGCTAAATGGAGTGAAGAAGATTTGAAATGTAAATGGATTCCTTGTCCCTTTTGTAGATAATTGTACTAAATGCTAATTTGTGAGCAACTAATGTGTTCTTGTGTTCACTGATAAGCTGTGTGCTTGAAACAAATTTATAAAAGGAGACAAGTCGTTTGTCGGCAAAAACTCTCAAGCCAGCAAACTTGGTATATCTGACTTATTTTGTGTTTCTGTAACAGGAATCCCATCTCAGTTACCTCTGTCCGTAAATGTCCCACCTCCCACCCACGCAGTCACAATGGGTAGTTTAGAACCTTCCCTCTTTCTTGAGATCCATTTTAGAGATTTGGGATGAAATCTACACTTTGGCTAGGTTAGACAAAGGGTCTGCAAACTTTTTCTATAAAGGGCCCGATAATGATTCATTTTGGCTTTGCACGCCCTCTGGTCTCTGCCACAGCTATTCAACTCAGCCTTTGCAGCCCGAAGGTAACCTTCCACAATATGTAAATGAATGAGCAGGGATGTGTTCCAATAAAACTTTATTAATGGACACTGAAATTGGATTTTTATGTAATTTTCATATATCGTAGAATATTCTTCATTTGACTTTCTTCTAATGATTTAAATATAATTTTTCCAATAAGTAAATGTTTTTTGTGGCTCAAGGGCCTTGCGAAAAAAGGCAGTGGGTAGATTTGGCTGCCCTTGGGGTAGGCCCTTTTTTTGTCCTGTGTGTCCATTTCTCCTTCTGATCTCTTTCCTTTTCAGCTTTCTAAACACAAACCCAGGACAGACCCCGGTATCTTTTGGTGGTGGATAGTGTGACTGTGTGGAGGCCTAGACCAGGGTTTTGTTTCGTGTTGTTTTTTTTTCCTGTGGGGATGGGAGGAGGGACGGATGAACCTCTTGTTTGTAGGAGTGGAGAGAAAAGCAACAGTGATTTATACTGCTCTACTAAAAGAATTCAGAGTTTAGTCATATAGACTCTGATGCTGCTTCTGTGGTTATCTTTTTTTTTTTTTAATTACAAGAAATTCAGATGCTATAATTTCGCTAATGGAAATAACCATGATGATACGTGTGTGAATGAGCACATTGCATCTGTGATTTTGTATTCCTTTAAGAAAATGCAGATCCAATTGTGAAAAGACAACAGGGCTTGACTGTGGTATTATTGGGCTCTGGCTGCCTTTCAGTTTGGTCGAAGTCCTTTTCTAATGAGAACAAAGCTGAATTGGGGGTAATCACTCATTGTCTACGTGTGCTAGTTAGCAAACCACCTCTGGTAATTTAGAGGATGCAAAACATCCCTTTCTGCTACATAGCCTCATAATTACTGATCTTTTGAACCTCCAGTTTTGGAATAAATTGTCTTATGCACTTGAATTCTCATATTATTTTACTTGAGGGCAAAGAAGTTAATGTATAACCTCTTTGACTAGTACTTCAGACCCTTGGAAAACTTGCCTTTGATATTTAATGGACATAGAAACAAAGTGCATTTTAATGGTGTAGGTCCTTTTCTACTATTTTCATAAAATAGGTTGAGTTATTCTTTTACTAACGTATCTGTTTACTTGAATGAGTTCTTTTCATTTGGATGAGATCGTGTGTCACATGGGAGGAAACTTAATAAAAATCTGATTTGCATACTGACCTGCTTCAGTCTTTATTGAGAATACATTTGGAGGTCATTTTGGTCCCCATCAGCATCTGTCATCAGGGTTTTGGCTTAGACACTCTCTCTCCACTTCACAATCAGGAAATGATGAGTTGTGAGGACCCTGGGTGGGGTAGGCAAGATTTGCTCATGCTTGGCATGTGCTGGTGAGCTTGGAAGGCTTGTGATCTCAATCACACCATGAGGAATGGCCAGAGGGATGCCCCTGCTGTTGGCTGCCGTGCTGGTACGTCGGGCCAGGCAGGGATGGGCTGCATTGCCTCCCCACATCCAGCCAATGTAGGTTGTGCCTACTTAGCCTGCTCGCTCTCACACAGCGCTTACTGTTAAAACCTTTCCCTTCACTGCGGTAAAATAACACATTTCTTCCTTCACCAAAGATTGTGATTGTCATTAAAAATGAAATGCTTGACATAGATCCATGCAAACACTTGTACACAGTGTTTATAGCAACATTACTCACGATAGTCAAAAAAGTGGAAACAAACCAAATGTCCATCAACTAACGAATGCATAAATGAAAAGGTGTTCATTCATACAGGGAAATATTATTTGCCCATTAAAAGAAATAATGTACTGATAGATTGCTACAGCATGGATAAACCTTGATAACATTATGCTGAGTGAGAGAAGCCAGTTACAAAGACCACATATTGTATGAAATGTCCATAATAGGCAAATCTATGCAGGTAGGAAGTTGATTAGTGATTATTAGGGTCTCGGGAGACAGAATAGGGAGTGACAGCCACTGGGGATGTTTTGGGGATGATAAAAACGTTCTAAAATTAGATAGTGGTAATGGTTGCACAATTCTTTGAATATACTAAAAACCATTGAACTTTAAAAGGCTGAATTATTTGGTATCTGACTTATAACTCAAAGCTGTTAGAAAAATGATGCGTTTGACAAATTGGAAAATTATGTCTTAATGTAACTTTGTCATCACTGAAAACTAGTTTCTTCAGAGTTATACAGTTTGTATAGCTTTAATAAAAATCTAATAACTTTAATAATTTGTAATTTATTTACTTATTTGGCTGATTGGTGTAGGCTTTGCCACTGAGAGAAAAATATTATCTGAAAAAAACTAAGGCTTGTTCCGTGGATGACAGATGGAGTTTATTATTATGTATATTGTGATTTCAGTTATTTCTAAATATTATCAGGTCCTGTTTTATCAAATGAGTACTTTGTGGTTGCAAAGCACTCAGATGAAAAAAATAGATATTTGGTCTGAGATCTACATTCTCCCCATGTAACAACAAACGTCTTTAACTCTGAAAACTTCTGAATGCCTGGCATCATGGTCAAAATATGGCCAACAAGGTTTGTGGTTGGTACTAATTTGGCCTTTTGGGAGTCTAAGAGTTGTGTCATAAAATGGGCAGTTCATGTGATACCCTACCCATGAAGGCTCCCAGACTTAATGAGTAAGAAGAAAAAGAACAAAAACAGTTCAGTTGCCTCCTATCCTGGTCTTCCTTTTTTATGACAGCTGAAGATAAAATGTCCTTTAACCCAAATATTATCATCTGGTATATCTGCCTTTGGAAAGACAAAACAAAGATCAGGTGGCCCACATATCTGAAGCATTTCTCAGCCGAAATACAAAAGGACATTGTGGTTTAAAATAAACAGAACCGTGGCTCTTGGAATGGGAAGAATGCTCTCTGGGTCCACTAAGGGGATTATTATCGCAGAAGCAGCAGTTGTTTGTGGCAGGAGAAATTATTCAGAAGATTGCTATTTCTGCAATTCTGGGATGCTCCAGCTGCATACATGGGAACTGAAAATACTCCAGTCACTGGCCCATCTGTTTCTAAAAAAGGCCAAAGAAAATGTAAAAATGGCAGTCAGAGAAGAGGCAGTTGTTTGGTGTGGGCTGAGACACGCAATCAACAGTTGCTTGTGGTTTCTCTCCCTCATTCTCTAAGCAATGGCAGTGGAATCAGAGCTCTGTCAGTTAGTTTTACACCATGATTTCTTTAGTCAAAAACATTTTGCAACTTTCAGTTCAGTTTGGTGAATTAATGATGAAGATGAGCATTAAGAAAATGATTGTATCCTGAAAAGAAGCTGGATGGACTTGAGCTTTTAAGCTCAGAGGTATAGAAAGCAAAAATATTTGGGAGGCTGGGAGGGGATTGTGGTTGTAAAGTGTAGTTGAAAAAGCCTGGGTTTTAAAGCTAGGAACACCTGGGTTCCTGTTCCGGCTCTACCTCTTACTAGTTGTGTGGTTCATAGCCAAGAAATTTAACCTCTCTGTATGGACATTGAGGGTCCTCAAGGGGTTTAAAATACAAATTTGATCAAATTAAATGGGATAATATGTACAATGCTCCAGGCTTTTTGAGTAAGCGCTCAATAAATGGCTTTGAGATTTAGCTTCAAGAAAGAAAAGATCGCTCCTAGAAATGTTATACCTTTCACATTGACCAGATGGCATACTCAGGCAGTAGAGTCCTTGGGAGCAATCCTAGGAACAGAATCCAGTAGAAGTCCCCAGGTGAGCTCCAACTTTTCTGTTACTAAACCTGTGTTATCCTTTTCTCAGAAATTATTAACTCCTAGGTGAAATTCAGAATGTTCTGGAAATTCTATGATCATTCAGAGATAAGTTCCCCCAAACTCTTAACAGTTAGAAAATAAGTTGTGTGCATTTGAGTCAATTGAAAATGAATTGACCGACATTGTCCATTATGTCAACATTGTCCCCAAATTTTAATATTAGATTTTAAAGATTAACTCATAGGAAGTAAGCTCGGACTTGAGGGATGTTTCTGCTTTGTGGACTATAGTGTATGCCTAATGTTTAATAATACAAGCCTCAGTATTATCATCTGTAAAATGAGTTAAATGGGAATTCACCTTGTTGTGAGCACTGAGTGAGCAAAAGGCTGGCAAAGCCACGCATTGTGTAGTCAGTGAATGATAGTTGTCTTGGAGCAGAGCGCTGAAGGATGCCACTTGTTTGTTCCCCTAACTTTTAAACTTTTGACACTTCACCTATCAAATTGGGATGAATATTGTTCAGAGCTCTCTGTCTTTCTGGGTGATTGCTTTATCAGAATTTGGGAGGAAGTTATCCACCCCCAGCATGGTACTTAGCTTGGGAAAAGAGGAGACATGCCTACTGTCTTTCTTGACTCGTCTCTCATATGCGGGTCATTAAATGATTAAAACTTAGAAGCTGCTTGTGATTGGTGTATTCATATCTGGACAAAAAGTTCTTTGTTAACCTGAAAGCATATGGAAGACAATCATTTCTTAATGCTTTCATCAGTTTCAATCCAGGCACTCTGCACCATCCAAAACAAGTTTCTTCTTAAACCCTCAACACTCAAATTCTTTTTGTTTTACTGGAGTTGGGCCTGGAGATCTATGGACTTTTCAATGTGTCCATTGAAATATTAACAAGGTTTCAAGAGGAGTCAGGAATTGGAAATTAGAATATTACCAAAGCCTTACTCTCAAGTCTCATTTTCTGGACTGTTCAGCCATTGCTATCTTATGAAAGCAAAAATTGATGATTGTAGTGAAATGGAATAAAATATTCATTTTATTCTGAAAATTTATATTGAGCCCCTAATTGGTACAAAGTACTATGCTAGGCACTAGTGGATGAGGGAGATACAAATGATAATTTTCCACGGGCCGTACTCTCAAGGAGCCTTTTGCTTTGTCATGGGGAGAGGACAGGTATATAAATAATGAATCCAAGGTAGAAAGGAGAAGGTCATTTCTGGTGCAGGAAAACTGAAAGGGGCTTGATGGAGAAGTGGCACGTGAGCTGCATCTTGAATGACAGGTAGGATGTGGAGATGGTAAGATTTTCTAGTCAAAGGAACCATCTCCTGTAGTTGAGCAGGCATCTGATAGAGGGGCCTGGAGCTTGGGAGATCATTCCCTGGCTTGTGCGATTTTGCAATAACGTATGCTCCATGAACATTTACACACACACACATATATACATATATACACACACATGCATACACATAGAGACATACACATATGAATGTTATGTCTATGAACTTTACTGTGGCTCTAATTATTTTTTGACCAAAATGCATGAAACCAGTAGTCCTACATTTATTATATGTATATTTTTGGCCAAAGACAGCAGACATGTTTTTAATTTAATTGCCATTTATTATGAAAAGCCTGGACTGGTTCATGAATTATGAATTCATCATAAGGATGAAAATTAAATGAGATGTTCTATTTCAATCAAAACATTTGAGAACTTCCCAAAAGAGATAGACTTACTTCCTGGCATGTAGTACAGTCTTGGGGAGATAAAGGTGGATCATACTTGTTTCTTATGAACTCGTTCTTACCCCAGAGTCTCTGACAACCAAAAACCTTGCAGAACTGAACATCTACAATTGCTCGGTCTTGTTGCTCACTGATCTTCAGTGTCATGTTCTCGTTTAGACTGCCGGCTGTATAATTGGCTACCCTCATCGTGGGGTGAAGAAAGGTTAGAGGGTTTGGGCTATTCATGTGGGGTGAAGGGGAGAGAATTAGATAAATGCAAATGTATATTTTCACTAAAGGATTGCTGGGTTCTAAATAGTAAGAAAATATGGATTAAAGTTGTAAGGGTGCCTGGTCTTTTACTATTAATACTACATGTCCCAAGGTGCCTTGAATAATGAGCTATCACTTAAAATTCCAAGAATAGAAAACCACAGGGGTTTGAATTCGCTCAGAGATCATAACAAAATGATAAGAACTTTGTTTAGAAGAATCAGAAGATTTACATTTTCTAAAGCGAAATGTCTACGGTTTAGTTTTGAGATTTGAAACGTGAACGTGTAACCTAAGCCACCTTCCTTCTGCCCCTACTTGCCCTTATTCTCTCTCCCTGTGGCTCTTCTCCTGGGCTTAGAAATGTCCTTTTGTATTGGAAAAGCTCCCAAGGTCTCCATAATGATAATAATACTGATGAGAACAGCCAAATAAATAATAAACACAATTTTAGTGCTAAAGTTTACCCAGTGCCAGTGGCCTATATGCACAATCTCATGTAATCCTTGCAACAACTTTATGAGAGAGGAACTATTTGAAACCCCAATTTAAAATGAGGACACTGAAGCTAGAAGGTGATAAAAAAAACCTACCCAAAGCCACCCAACTGGTAGATAGCACAACTAGTATTTTCCCCAAGCCCTAGCTGATTCTCCGTTGCCTCTCAAAGTTAACTCTTTGGTGAAGTAATTCCACAGTCTTCATATCTTATACAACATTTGCTCTCACATGTGCTCTCATGGCTTTGTCTCCTCACCATAGGCGCATCACAATTAATTAGTTTTTGCTTGTGTTTTTTCTAAATTGAAAAAATAGTTAAGTTTTTAATGAAAGATTAGAAATATAGGAAAGGAAGATAACAAGAATAAAGGGATCATCACCTATAATCCCATATTCTAGAAAAGAAAAACCAATGTTAATCAAAAGACTGATTACTGTATGATTCCTTTTGTATGATGTTCTAGAATAAGCATAATTATGATAAAGGAAAGAAAACAGATCTTTGATGGCCAGGGGCTGGGATGGGGTTAGGGATGGACTACAACAGGACACAGAGGAACTTTCTGGAGTGATGGGAGTGGTCTACACCTGGATCGGGGTGGTGGTTATATGATTGTATGCATTTGTTGAAATTCATAGAGCTGTATAGAAAAATAGTGAATTTTACTGTACATAAATTATTCCTCAGGAAACATGACTGAACATGTAAGGCAATAGTAAAACCTTGTTGTATATCCTTCCACACATTTTCCTATGCATACTCATTATAAAAATACAGTTTTAAAAATAGATTATACTCTAAATGTCATGTAACCTATTTTTTCACTCAAAAATATATCAAAAGCATTCTTTATAATCAATAACAATTCATCTGTCATGAACAGTGAGCATGATTATTTGAATACACTTATTAATTATGTAAGTTAGCTTTTGTCTGAATTTTCTTATAGCACATCTTGTTTTTAAGCTTTACTGTGCATGTTTACTACGAAAAAAAGAAATTCTCTCAGAACACAGTTGCTTTGACTGAAAAATAGTGAAACTGGTAAATTGCTTAGATAACTTCTTTGGGAACATTCTGTCTATTGTTAGACTTCTAGTTATTAGGTACCTGAAGACTCTACTTTTCAGTACATTTTCCTTGACCTTGCATTGGAGGTATAGTAAGGCAGGCCCAACCTGTGCGGAAGGAGCAAAATGATGAGCTATTTTTACCTTAATGCTCCATTTGGGCGTGAGGCTGTTAGTTCTTCATAACCTGACTTTTTAAGAATGAACTTCTGTTTCCCATGTTTTGCTAGTGGAAATATTTACTCTATAAACTTATTTGGGGGGGAGTATGAATGTTCTTTCTTTTAAAAAGTACAATAAATATTTTCCTTCTCAAAGTAGATGGCTGAAAAGAAAGTCAATTGTTTTCCTCATAAATTCAAGTAGACCTCTGTTTCAAAAATGACATCAGCTAGATCACTTCGCAGGCTAATGACATTTTTCCTGCCAGACAGAACACTTGATTTACCATTGTCGTGAGTCGGTGTGCCATCTTGTTTTCTATTCACGCTGCATGCTTGAAGTATCGTGACACTTAACGTTTCCCATAATGAAAAATAAGAAAAATTTGACAGGGCTCAATGTTTGCCATTATGTAGAGAAAGATCTCTCCACAGACATTAGGAGAGCTTCTTCATGGGTCTTGCTGAGTGTGCACAGCCTTCCCTGTTCCCGCCCAAAGTTAACACACTTTTCGCCTCTCTCTTGAGGATTTTTTTAAAGTACTTGTTAGTTTCATGAAAGCCTGTCTGCCTAGAAGAGTAGGATTAGAACAAGAAGCCACCGTCTTTATAGGATCCCCCAACTTTTGGAAAGCATTTTAGACTCAGTGGGTTTCATTAGCTACTGTGTTTTTATCTTTCTGTGTCTATTACATTCCTTTAATGTATTCCTTCTATCCTCTGATCTAGTGGTAGCTTTGTAGAAAGGATCTGGCCTCCGGTTTCTTTTTAGGTAAGCCCATAGATATATCTTTTTAAATTAGATAATCGGTAAGTCCCTGTTGACCACTTGCTATAGACTGGGCAAGATGCAGTGGGCAGAGTAAGGAAATATACTAGGATCTTGCCTTGTAGAAACTTGTCATTGTTCATTTGAATTTGTCACCTGGGTTTCTCTCTTGAATTATATGTAATTTTCCACTTGCTCTGATCATTACCTTAAAACAAACCTAAAATAGTACCATGTTCACTGCTTGGGATGCTCTGTTTCATGATTGCTCAACAGTTATATCCCATCAGTAGGCTCCCAGGAATGGCCCGAATCAGACATCTGTGGACTGACAGGTTCCATCCAGAGGGTGGAACCACTCAGAAAATAGAGAGTATCTTTTGCTGTTGTTGCTTGTTTCAGCAGCCATGGAAGAATAATTTACTCTCCAAAGCTTCATTAGCTAAATATACTTATGGCTTGCTGCTTTAGTTTGATGTGAGTCTTTTTTTTTTTTTAATCATGATACATCTTAGATCTCCTCTTGAATTATCTTTCCTTTTAGATGACGTTGGGCTTTAAAATCGACCCTGTGATCTCCATGATCTATGGATGGTGGTCCATGAGGCAAAATTAGTCACCCACGTCTGTCCTTTTGAATCCCCCTGTACACCACTGTCCACCTCACCACCTTCTCATTCATGCCGAGACTTAGAAAGGGCTAATGATCTGCTTTAACAGCTGTGTGCTTTGATGCCCAGCCTTTCAAACTGTTGCCCTTTTTAGGTTTAAATTTGTCTGGAGAAGAAAGTGGAGACCTTGAATATTAAACTTCTGTTGCCATTTATGTGAGTTGATGGTGATTTGTGCAGAATTATTTGGTCTTAGGTGGAATCACAGCCCAGAGTTTGGAATGAAGTCATCATAGCACTTGTGCCAGACCAAAAACAACCCACATAACTGATCTTTTCCCCGGAGCTGGAGACACAAATAGAACTGTTTCAAAGCATTGCAGTGAGGGATTTCAGAGTGGTTTGGCTGTGGTCATTGTCCCTTCTGCTTTTAGGATGAGATGCACTGTGGCAAGGCTACCTCCACATTAGTAACCAGGAGGCAGGCAGAGGCCCCTTCTAGGTCACGAGCCCCAGACATTTAAGCAGCAGGAAAAAGAAGGTCTATGTTGGCTTAATCTAGCCGTTGCCCTTACTTACATGGACCTCAAGATTTATTCTTCTTCACTTTGGCTTTGATTTAAATTCTTTCTTGCTGTGCCTAGGGACTTTCTGAGTTTCCCCTTCAGGCATCTCCTGTGGTTTTGCACCAAGTGTCCTCGGGACTGTGGTGGTGCCCCTGCTCCCTCTGGTGGAAGGCGTGGTCCACAGGGCTGGAGAGCACCTCACTTCGGTGACCCAGAAGATCCCGGCAAGGAAACGCACTCAGGTTGCTCAGCTCTTCACTTTAAAGTCATACCAGTCAGTCATTCCACCAGCAACTGGTATTTCTTGACCAATCAAGGCTGGAGAGTCAGCAGGGAGCCAAGCCAAGTCTCTGATTCATGGACCTTTAATTTATCGGTGCACTAAAATTTTGTATCTGTAGCGTATTGAGAAACAGAAATGAAGACAAGTTCCTTTCTACCCATTTAGGGGGGAAAAAAGGAAGAAAATAAGAAAGTTTCACTTAACTGGTGGGGTGGGGGGGTTATACCTAACCCACCAATGTCTCCTTTTTGTATTAGGGAATTTTGAAAAGATAGTGTCTTAAGTCTCTTCAGGCTGTTATAACAAAATACCATAGACTGGGCGGTGGCAGAGGGGGAGGAGGGGGAGACTTATGAATAACAAACATCTGTTGCTTGCGGTCCTGGGGGCTGGGAAGTCCAAGATCATGGTGCATGTCTGGGGAGGGCTTTGCTCCTCCTTGAGGGCCGTCTTCTTATTGTAACCTCACATGCCAGAAGGGGTGAGGGAGCTCTTTGGTGTCTCCCTCCATAACGGCACTAATCTTCATCATGAGGGCTCCACACTCCTGACCTAATCACCTCCCAAAGGCCCCGCCTCCTAATTCATCATCTCGGGGGTTTGGAGTTCAACATATATGAATTTTGAGGGGACACAAACATTCAGACTGCACCCAATAGTTATAAACTTAGGTTATTTTTCAAGAGGCATAAAAAATAAATGGATCTCCTGAGAGGAGGTCCATGTGCAGTCAGCACCCACAGTCAGTGTCGTCCTGGAAGAGAAGTGGTTGAGATAGAGCTGTCAAAGGTCCACCCTTTGTGTCTTGTGAGTTTCTGAGTTGCCCTTATCTCTGCATTTTGTTCATTGACCCCACCACCCAAGTGAAGCACAGAGGGAGTGGAAACAAAAAGCTACTTTAAACTAGGTGTCTGTCATAAACCATACAAAACAGCTTGGGGCTTCCCTGGTGGCACAGTGGTTGAGAGTCTGCCTGCCAATGCAGGGGACACGGGTTCGAGCCCTGGTCTGGGAAGATCCCACATGCTATGGAGCAACTAGGCCTGTGAGCCACAACTACTGAGCCTGCGTGTCTGGAGCCTGTGCTCCGCAACAAGAGAGGCCGCGATAGTGAGAGGCCCGCGCACCACGATGAACAGTGGCCCCCGCTCGCCGCAACTAGAGAAAGCCCTCACACAGAAACGAAGACCCAACACACCCAAAAATAAATAAATCAATCAATAAATTAAAAAAAAAAACCAGCTTGGAAAGAGATACTGAAGAAAATAAAGCTTTCTTACTATTATTACTTTGTTAGTGGAAAGCTGAAAGTTGGAGCAACATATTTTGCCTCCACATTCCTGGTAAAGGTTCAAAATATGCAAGCAAAGAGTTGAGAAGCAGGTATGAGCTGTCTTACTGCCAATTTTATGTTAACAAAAGGCCCATCATCGGTTCTAATTTTTATGGTTTCTGAGCATCCATACAGAGAATCAAGAAAGAAAATCACTCCTTCACCCCACTGCCAAGATGCCAGCGATGCCTTAGATTCTGTAAGGGACACAGTGACCAGAAAGTCAGGACCAGTGGATTCTACCATTAGCCAGTGAACAAAGTGAAGTTCCAGATTGTTCTAGGAACAAGAGCAGAAGAACAGAGGAACTGCAGTGAGATCCCTGTTACACGTACTCTTTGGGATCCTTCTGTTTCGTGGATGCTCTGAAGAAAACTTTATTTGCACGTACTATTTGAGAAGCAGTTTTTGCTTAGACCAAATAACAATGTGGTAGTTCTATTTCTAATTTTTTTGCGGAACCTCCATACTGTTTTCTAAAGTGGGCACACCAGTTTACATTTCTACCAACAGTGGACAAGGGTTCTCTTTTCTCCACCTCCTTGCCAACACTTATCTCTTGCCTTTTTGATCATAGCCATCCTGATTAGTGTGAGGTGATATCTCATTGTGGTTTTGATTTGCTTTTTTCCCTGATGACTAGTGACGTTGAGCACCTTTTCAGGTACCTGTTGGCCATTTGCGTGGCTTCTTTGGAAAAATGTCTATTCAGGCCCTTTGTCCATTTTTTAATCAGGTTATTTGCTTTTCTGCTCTTCAGTATATGAGTTCCTTATATACTTTGGATATTAACCCATTATCAGATATGTGGCTTACAAATACTTTCTCCCATTCCGTAGGTTGCCTTTTCATTTTGTTTGATGGTTTTCTTTGCTGTACAGAAGTAAGCTGACTTTAACTTGCAAGTCTTAGTTTGTTTAGTAACTATGTAAGGTGATGGGTTAATTAAATTAATTGTGGTAATCATTTCACAATGTAGATGTATATTAAATCATCATATTTTACACCTTTAAAAAATCATGTTGTACAGCCTAAATATATACAGTTTTAATTTGTCAATCACATCTCAGTAAAGCTGGAGGGGAAATAAACAACAATAACAACAATAACAAATAACAATAACAATAACCTCGCCAAGCTTAGACTCAGAGATTCTGCCCAGCTAAATAGTGGGTGAAGAGCAAGTGTGGAAGAAGCCAAGAAGTGAGAAAACAGCTTGAGGAGATGTTACCCAAGAGGAGAGGAACCACTAAAATCTCTCTCTGTCTCTGTCTGTCTCTGTCTCTCTTTTAAATTGTGGTAAAATACACATAACATAAAATCTATCATCCTGACCAATTTTAGGTGTACAGTTTAGTAAATGAATCTCTTTTAAAGAGGAATTATACTGCTAAGAGAATAAAAAAATTTCTTCTTCCCCCTCATAAATTTCAACTGATATCTCTAATCCCAAGTAGCCATGGGTCTGAAGCAAATACAAAAATCTAGGTTTAAAGTGACGAACTGGAAATAGATCGCCTCTAAAAATTCATGGGCATAATAAATACCTTGGATGTGTAGTTGATGTCTGATCATCTCCTTCCCCTTCTAGGCAGTGAGGATTTTGACAGTAACTCACATCCTTTGCAGTACTTAGTCCAGAGCCTTACTCTAAGATGCTTAAAGATCATTTGTTGCTGGAGTGTTACATTCTTTTGGTAAATAACTTTTTGTCCATTCAGTGCCACTGCTCTGGCATTTTACTGCTTTGTGCCTTTATTATGGATGGGGTGATGGGGGAAGAAAGGTAATAGACTGACAGCACCACAGTTGCAGCCCTTCCTCCAAGGAACTTCTCACAGCCCTGCAAAGCCACTGACTGGCAGAAGTGACAGTGCAGCAGATAGGAGGACCTTAAACCAGAGGGGGCCAGGTCAGCTGGCACATATTTTCAAGTGATTCCAAAACAAACCTTCCATCTGCATCAAACCATTAGACAACTAGACTCGTTTTAGGCTTCGAGTTATTTAAATGTATCAATTCAAGGAGAGTAAAGCTTCTTGTTTTCCCTCTGGGTTAGTCTGCTCATTTCAAAGATCAAGTCCAATCAATCAAGATATTATTCAAAAAGGTGCCGGGGAAGCTGACCCCAGAAAAGGCTGCCAAAGAGTGTGGCACTTTGCATCACTTCTGCTCTCAATACATTCAGAAAAGTGTGGTGAAATTCTTCATTCGAGGTCTTGTCATGTGTTTCCTGGCCTTTGGAGAAAGGTACCACTGTGTTTTGGGAAAGGGGCCAAAAAGAAGATTAAAATCTAGTATTATGACTGGAACTTTTTTAACAATGTAAAATTTCATAGAAAAAAATATTTATAAAAAGATGCCTCTTTATGAATATAGAAGATCACAATTTCTGTTTTTGGTGAGTTCAAGTGGGCATTCCCTGTAAAATGAATTCTCTGTTTTCTGCCTCAAATCCTTTTGAGAATGAGTGTAGAATACATAAATTACATGTTTCTCTTTGCAAATTGGCCTTCGATATTTCATGTGCCAAGAAAATGTTACAAAATTAGGGCAGCATTAATATCTTTATCCTAATAATGCTCTCAAAACACAGTTTTGTGTATTTCACTTCATCTGCGTAAACTGTTTGGTGGCTGGCAAAACTGGGAGTAGACTAATATGCTACAGACAAAACCCAAGATGCATTTAGTGCTCAGATGTAAATTATTCCCATTTTGGCATCCTTGCCACTACGAGGGATCTTCACACCATGTTATAGGAAACCTGAATTACAAACGTGATGTCCTGCCTTCGGGTCAGTTACACTGTTTTTGATGAACAGAGCCTTCCTCTACCCATGGCATTCTGCTCAGGGATACAAAGCGCCTGTACCTTCCACCTCTCCCCCACCCCGCCTCCCTCAGTCCCCCAACCCAGACCATCTACTTGTCATGGCAAAGGTCTTATTGGCTGTTTTGCTTTGAAACCAACCACAAAAGGATTGCAGACGTTTTGGTGACCATCCAGAAATTGCTCTCCATGGATTATAGACTTCAGGGATAATGAAAAGTACTGATTTCCTCAGAAACTTTGTCTGGCTATACTGAGGGAAAACCAATTTTAAATGGGCAAAAAACCACCTAAATCCTGGTAAATTTCATGCCAGTTATAAATGTATGAGATTTCTTAGCTTTTAGTTTATAGTCAGAACAGAAATGGATACAGTGACCTATGAAGGTCAAGTTATCGTACATGTTTTATCATCACAAAGAACTACTTGACATCTAAAATTTGGAGGGGGTAGGAAAAAGAATGACAGATTTTTTAGTACACAAAATACTGTAAATAGGCATCTCAAGCAGTCATTTGCTCCACATCTGCAATATCATCGGGACTACTTAGGCTAAGAGTGATTAATAGCAGTGATTGTAAGAAGGTATTTTTTTAAGTGCATTATCATCTGTTATTTTCAATTTTGGTTTCATGAGGTTCCACTGCCAATACGACTTTGTCATATTTTTCCATCTGAGTCTTCCTTTCTCTGAGGTTTCTTTGTATCCTAGTGTCTAGGTACTTGAAACTAAAAATAACTTGTTAAATCTTTGTACTCTCAGAGGACATTAATCTTATTTCTTAAGCATTTGTTCTTCAGCTGTGTCTGTGTTGGAGAGGAGTCCTGCTTTTGTTCAGCTGTTTTTCTAGCCCTGATGGGTAGATGAAAAAAATGAGCCCAAAGGATTCTCATGTATAACAATTATACCTATTAAATGTCTCAGAAAAGACCACTGCCTTTGCTGGGGAAGCTTTTCTCAGGCTTAGGGAGAAGTTGTCACTGGGCCAGATCCATTCTGTATCTTATCAGCGCCTCATTTACAGCCCTTATGGCTTTCAAAAGTGAGGAGTAGGCCTTCCAAGGGGAAGCTGAGCTCTGAGTCAAGGGTGATGGCAAGGGCTGGGCTTGAAAGAGAAGACTGACAGACAGGCAGAGGTGGAGCCATAGCATAAAGAAACAGTGACAGAAAAAGTGGAGGAAGACAGCTGTGTCAGGGGTGGGTGGAGTGAATCACAGCACACACCAATAGTAAGTTCACAATAAATGTGTGATTGATTGGATCAGATAAAAGGCAGGGAAGGGGGGATTATGTTACTGATTGTTTCTAAAGAAGATTAACTTTTTCTTTCATTTCCTTTCTGCTTATCACCTAAAATTCAATAGCTACACTGACTTAGATATGTGGCTATTAGTTCCTATTTACATCTTGTATTCTTTTCATTCTTCTTATAATGTGTTCCTTGATTTTTTTTTTTAAATAACTGCTTTATCATTTCAATAAAATATTTGGGGAAACTACTGTACACATTTCATTATGTTACAATACTTGTTAGTGATTTCTAAGGAGATGATGAAGAAAAAATAAAACAAAACCAAATATGTACAGGCAGGAAGCTGTAGATCCTAATTTTTAGAAACTAGATGGATCTCTCATTTTACAGTTGAGTGGATTATACGCCTTCAGAAATGTTTGAGTTCATAAAGGTACATATTGTCCTATTTTCTTCTAAGTGGAGTTCATTTGGGGGTAGATTCAGGATATTGGTGTGTTTTGTGGATGTAACTAGTAATTTGGTCTTGAGAATGTGTTAGAAAGTACTCTGGACTGCAGTCAGAGACAGGAGTTGAGATTCTCCTAGAGTGATGCGTAAAGAGAAACACCACAAAAATTACGTCATGCCATCCCCCTGCTTAAAGTCTTTCAGTGACTTCCTTAATAAAATCCAGTTTCTTCAGAAGCCTCCTGTGAGCTCTGGTCCTGCTCTCTGAGTCTTGTCCTATGTCACTTTCTCCCCTTTGGCTGGGCCCCAGTCGCTCACAAATTCTTTCCAAGTTCCTAGAAAACGCAAGCTCCTTCCTGCCTCAGGGCTTCTGTGCCTGATGTTCCTTCCCCTGAAATTTTCTGCCCCACCTCCTTGCCCAGCTGGCTCCCTTAAAAACCAGCTCCTTGGAGAGGTCTTCTCTGACCACCCATCTCAATCAGGCCTCCTGCCTGTTCTCCCAAAGCATGCGAGTGATTTTCTTTGTAACACATGGCAACACCTCTGAATATTTTATATATTTAGACTTTACTGTCTCCCCTTCTGGAATATAAGCCAGTTACCTTATCTTGTTGAACGATGACCCCCCCCCCCACCCCGGTGCCTGGCCCTATTCCTGGCTTATGTAGGTGCTCAGTAAAAAGGTTTGGGTAAAGGGAAGCTTGAGTTCTGAACTAAAGCACTAAACTTGCGAATCTGTACAAGTGAAAGGAATCTGCAAATAAGAAAACCCGGAGACTTGACAACTGAAGTTTAGTGCTCATTTGAAGCATATAGAATGAAAAGGAGCCATTGAAAAACAGAAAGGCAAAAAAAAAAACTTTCATATTTAAAGCAAGTCAAGAATAGCAAAAGTTTAAACTATCAAAATCTTACGATGACAGAGCACAAACAAAAATCAATGTATTTTAGTGCCTTTAAAAAATATATATTTAGAAAGAAATATAAAATGTTCAAGTCACCTTCAAATTATGAGAAGAACATTAAAACATTGGACAAATGCTAAGATATCACTTCATGGGCAGTTTTAAGAGAAGGAAAATGGGAAGAAGAGTAAGAAGGTAAATAGGAAAAGGGGGATGGGAAGAAGAAAAACAAAGGAAGGAGAGAAATACTCTGAAGACTCTGGTCACTTGGGGATTGGAGAACACTTTGCTTTCCCTGTCCTGTGAAGTACTAATCAGTTGAGTAACCAGGGCTGAGGGCTCTGGACCTGCCCCACAGGAGGGAATCTGCCTACAGAGCTGCAGAGCTTCTATCCAGAGCGATAGCCAATGATAGCCGTGGACCAGGTGAACTCAAGCCAGCCGTCAGACTCGGCCAAGAGGACAGAAGTTCCAACAGTGTTCCCTAAGCCACAGGTACTTGTGATCCGGGTGCATAGGCACAGTGAAATGGAAAATGGCATCACTCACAGGGAACTGTCTTGCTTTTGTTAGAATGGTTGGTAGCAGTGCCCCAGACCCTGGGGTTGATCTGGCAACCATGACGATGGAGTTTGGGAATGGGTGAAAATTGCTTTGTTAAACCTAATGCAGGTTCTAACCTTGGTGGAGGAAGTGATATTTAATGTCACATAAAACCAAAATGAATTATCCTCTAGAGAGTCATCTGGTTGGCATTTCTTTCCTATTTTTCTTCCTTCTTAGGCCAGCTCAAGTCTATTAAAATTCTGTTAGCTAAATGTCAATGGGTTCAGCATGCCTCCTCTTTGTGGCACATGTTGAAATTTTCCTATAAAATACTATTTTAATGTATTAAACAGAATTTTATTAATGTCAGCCCCATAGATTTCCATACAACCCAGTACCCTGTCTGGAGTTACATTTACCAGCGTCGGTTTATTTTTATTATTCTCAATTCATGATGACAAAATACTTAGTGGGAACAAGAAAAGGGAAAGTAGCTTTGCTGCTTGAGCTAAATTACTGGAGGACTAAGATTTGCATTTAGCATTCTGGCTGTTGGGCTTAATTAGGCCAATAGTTTCCTAAAAGAATTGAAGCTAGAGTTTTCTCTTGGTTGTCTAAAAAGAATTAGCCAGGCTTGGCTGTGCCAGGCTGGAAAATTTACTGGTTTATTAAGAAGGAGCATTTTGCAGGCACGACATTAAAAGATTTTGAGCTGCGCTGGCACTTTGGTTTCCCCAATGAGGAATTTGTGATGTTAATCCTGTGTTTGCTCTGAGGAGCTTCCGGGGCCATTAGCACCCTGTGGGCTGACATTATCCAGGGGCAGTGTTAAGATCAGCTCAGTGCTTTGTGACCACCTAGAGGGGTGGGATAGGGAGGGGGGCAGGGAGATGCAAGAAGGAGGGGATATGGGGATATATGTATATGTATAGCTGATTCACTTTGTTATAAAGCAGAAACTAACACACCGTTGTAAAGCAATTATACTCCAATAAAGATGTTTAAAAAAAAAAGTGAACTCATTTTGGAAAGCTGGAAGGTTTCAGAGTAGAAGTGTCCTTATCTTTTTTAGTACCTATGTTACAGAACAGATTTCGAGTGCCTGACACACAGTGAGGCCAAACAAACCAAAACATCAGAGTTTGGAGCAGAGAAAGGTTATCGCAGGGCCATGCAAGGAGACAGATGGCTTCTGCCCAAAAAACTCCGAACTTCTCAAAGGGTTTCAGCAAAACACTTTTATTAAAGGCAAGGTGAGGGAGGGCGTGGTTAGTTGTACAAACTTCTTGGTGGTGGAATCCTTTGTTCTTGCAGATATCTACATAGGTCAGGTCAGGATGTTCCTTGAAACCTCCAGTAAAACAAATGTTATTTTCTGTTTTGCAACTTTGTATCTCTATATGAATGGACTCTTAAAGGTCAGAGTCCTGAGAACAGGCTATCCTGTATATTTCAGGCTATAGGCAACATTGTTTTACAAAAGGTGCAGAGCACAGGCAACAGAACAGATCTAATGTGGAGTCAGGTTTGTTCTCCCCTATTACACCCAGTTATTTAAAAGTAACTACCATCATCTATACCACTCTACCTTGTGAACAGCCAGGAACTGAGGCCTTAGTAGACAACCTTTAGCATTATTCAGGGTAATAATTTGACATTAATTTAAACTATAACCCGGGCTCATTAGGGGTACCAGAGGCCTCCCATGACATCACTGCAGTCATGCTTTGTACTGACCCACTTCTTAGGCCACTTTTATTATCCTGAGAAGATAAAGCTTGGCTCATACACACTGTACCTTGGATGGAATCCGCCAAGGAAGTACACACCAATCTTAGAAGAAAAAGGGACACTCCAGCCCAGAAAGGGGCTTTTGAGAAGAAAGCAGTGATCCATTTCAGGAAGGAGAATGGGGAGTAGAATTCACTCTGGGATTCAGAGCCATCACCCCGAAGATGCCAGAGGTTCCTTGTCTCCATCAGGCTTCATGAGTCTCATGCCCGCCAGACCTCTCAGATGTGACCCTCAGAGTCCTTCCCTGGGAAGATGGAGTCAAATCAGCAACTGGGAAGGGAGAGAGATGAAGGGAAGAGGAAAGGAAAGAGGAAACTTTGGGTGTTCTTTCAAAGATTTTTTGAGTTGTTCATAACGTGGACCTATTTACTGTATAAATAATGACTTTCTAAGAGAAAATATTTAGAAAACACAGTCATGCTTGCCTTGGTATAATTGAAAGCAGGTCTTAAATTCTTACCTGGCCATTCTAGTCTATTTCAGCTGATCTTGAGTGCCCTTAAGCATCTCTCTAAATTCATGGTTTCCTGGGTGTCCCCAGCTTGCCCTCTAGTCCCATCTTCCAGGAGAGTGTTAACGGAAGAAATGGGATCAAATATCCATCGGATACAGCTGCCATCTCAGCTTGTAAAACCTCAACATACTCTTTTCTGAGAATGCTTAAGACATTTAATTTCTCTACATACATACATTGTTCTATTAGTCACTTCTCCCTTCAGCCCTCCTTTCCTCCTCTTAAGCAGCTCTTTGATCTCTGGGCACTTTTGCAGAAGGCAGTGTTTTTCCTGAAAGCAAAACTTTCAGAAAAAAAATTGCTAAATCTTTGAAAGCTATTGAAACTGGTTTATTGACTGGCCTGAACTTGGTAGAGGTTCAGTAGTTTTATTTTTCTCCATTCACTGTTGTTAATTAACCGTGCTGGGTTAAATCTCCTTTCCCCCACTAGTAGCAAGAGGGGCGGGGATCTTGCCTGTTTTGTTCATCTGTGTCATTGTCACCCAAGTGCCTAAAATAGTGCCTGGCACATAGTAGAACCTCAGGAAAGATTTATTAAATTGAACATCTTTGGTGGAACCCTAATTATTTTCATTAATTAAAAGTAAACTCAGAACCATCTGCTTTAAAGCACCAGTCCCATATCCTTTGTAAATCTCATCTTTGCCCCTTTCTTCCAGCACTTGCCCTCTTTGGGCTTAAGGAAGTGGGGGAGGGGCAGGGCTACTCTCTCTGTCTCCTCCCCACACCTTGGGGAAGGGTGGAGGATGTGCTGGAGCTCTGGGACAGTCTCACCCCTCCCCTTGTCTCATCCTGTGTCTCTTAAGTTAGGGTGGGGAGGAGAGACAGGTGTCCTTCACTTCCCTGGTCGTGGCTGCAGGCCTCTCTCTGTAGGTATGGCTGAGGGTGGGTGCCTGCCAGGTGGCAGACATCCAACCCAAAGGAGTGTTCTTCAGGGCCCCTTTTGGGGACTCTCCACTGCATGGTTCCCAGGTACGGGACATCCAGTGTTGACTCTCCTCAATACAGTCACCTAATGATATAACCTACAGCCTTTTCTTTGTGAGGTCTCTTTATCTGCAGGCTGCCCTTTTGGACAGGGTCCTGGCAAGGGGACTTAGGCCCACTTGACCAGTATGAGGCAGTGGCCCAAGTCCTACTCAGCATCCTGCTGCACGGTGAAATCTACACCCTCCATCTCTCGTTCTGAGTCCACTGCCTAGCAGGGGAGAAGTCTCTGTGCTGTAAAGCAGCTGTTGTGTGTTCTTCAGATTGGAAACTGTAGAGTCACAAGATAATCCAAAAATTATTTATTCATTTTTAGTCTTATTGTTCTCTTAAGGCTCATAACACATGAGAAACAGTGGTTTATTTCATTCTTCAGTGTATCTTCTGATGATAATTTATTTTTGAAGAACTTTCCTTGGATCATAACTTACCCGAAGACACCAGCGTGAAAAGGTATATAATACTTGGAAAATGTTTTTTAATCCCCATTATTCCTGCGTGTGTTCGTCTGGCTTTCACTACTGCATTAAAGTTGGTATAATAACACGTTTACCGACAGCTGGATGACTTGGGATCTGGCAAAAGAGCATGGATCGACACTTCTGTTAAATTCCTCAGCAGTGCTTTGAATGTACACTTGATGTGTGTCCTAAAAGTACGTGTGCATTGCCTGCGGCCTTCCGTCATTAAAGGCCTGGATGCCTAGCATGCGTCACCACACTAGTGGTACCTCGAAAACAACTGAGACGGGTTAGAGGAGCGCGTGTCATACTTGTCGTTTCTATTAGCGCCGTAAGTAAATCAGCCTTCTAATCAGACAACTTACAAAATCTTAAGCAATAGAATTAGAGCAAAATAGAATGCAACCCTCAGATGTCTGAAGCACTTAGTTGGGTAGTAACTTTCTGGTAATGTTTTGCAGAATGGATGCCTTTGTTTGATAAATGCGTAGGTCAGGGTTTGAATGAGGAGCCTAGTAAATCAGGCTTTCTCTAGGCCCTGTAAAGACTCCAGGCAGGGTTGTTTTCACTGTTATACCTATTAGCTAATAGATCACATTTCATGTGTAATGATGATTGTAGCGTCTTAGAAATTCTAACCCTGGTCACCATACCATGCTGGAAAATGGCAGCATGTTTCCATTCATGAAAAAGTGGGAAATTATTGCAAACAAATCAAGAGAAATCTCAATTGTCTTTATTAATGGAAGGGATGCAATTGGATTATCTTTTCTTTTTCCTGACTTCTTGATTATATCAACATTGCAGCAGACTTCCATTTGGGGGTGAGGACAGTGCTCCTTTGCTCCCCGTTGGGTTTGAGAAGAAGAATTGTTTGGGGCTCTCCTGGGGGCAGCAGCTTGTACCACTTCAGTCTAGAAACTGCTGCTTAGTCGGGCAGAGGCAGACGACCTGCTGGAAACCACCTGGGCAGAGTGCAGGACACCAGGTCACCAAGTTGGACATGGGGATAGAGCTTCAAATGGTCCAACCCATCCTTCAAAATTAAAATATACATTGAGATCATCTGTGAAATCTGTGAATCCTAGATCTTTGAGTCTCTCCTTCCCTAAACTACCCTTAACAACAACAAGCAATAATAACAGTAAATAGCTTCCACTTATCCAGTGCCTGCTACGTGGCAGGCCCTGTGCTCCGCAATATTAGCTCTAATCCTTACACCACTCTCATAAGAAAGAGAAGGCTCAGTGAGCGTATGCACGGTTTGCTCAAGGTCAGACAACTCATTTAAGTAGTGAAGCTGGGATTTGAACCCCGATATGTCAAGACTCCAAAGCACAGAGTTCTCTGCGCTGCCTCTGTCCCAGGCTGGAGATGAAGGTGGGGTGAGTGTCGCCTCACGTGGTCCTGAGATTAATTCAGATGTGTTTATAGCTGCATTCTCCTCATGCTTATCACCCTCCTCCTTCATTGCTTAGTCTTTAAATAACACAAAAAGATCTATTATATCATTACAGTTCATTTTTCTCATAATTATATTTTCAGTGGATGCGATTGACAAATTATCGAGCTTCTCCTGTCTCCGACATTCTTATGTAGTTTTGAAATGCGTTTTAGATCAAAATTTCTCTTATAAAAGGCAACATTGTTACTTTTTCAATAAGAATCTGCTCAGCCACCCAGCCCACCCCTGCAAACACAATACAGATTCACTCACAGCACAGAGAGAGAATAAACATGTTCACCACAGTGGAAGAGCTCATCTACCTTGCAGGGCACACTTAGGCAGACCTGCCCCCATTGCACAGATCCCAGGACGCTCACGCCAGTTACTCACAGGTATGACTTAGTCCAGACCAACCAGACAGATACGGGTACAAGGGACACAGCCAGGCTTCAACCTCCTCTGGAGGAGAAGGCCTTCCTCCTTTGTGCTCCCTGCTGCCTTCCACAGTGAGACCCAGTGCCTGCTGGGCACCTGCTAAGTATGTTCTGACCACTGTTGAAATGAAAGGAGGTGGTGATCTTTGCAGGTTGTGTGAGCTACAGATTGTCTCTATTGCATCACCTCTGGTTTATTAGGCAGAACTGTGTTTCCCAAGCCCGAACCCCTCACGGACTCACCTGAGTGCTTGTTAAATACACATTCCGAGGCTCCACCCCAGAATCTCCAGGGATGGGGTTTAGGAATCATTTTTACAAAAGCTCTCCAGGTAATTCTGTTATTACTTAAGTACATTCTACTGCCTCAGAACAATAAATGGAATTTGCAGTAAACAAGGACTTGCCAGGGCTGTAGCAGAACCACTGTGCCCACCTGTGTTTGTCAGTAGGGAGCTGTGACGTGCGTGAGGGGAGAAGCGCTCCATCTCTTTCCCTCCAGGAGCTATTTAGAACGAAGCCATATAGCTCCTGGCCTAATGGCTCTCGTGAAAAGCAGGGACTGCAGATAACAATGGAAGAGCAAATACAGCGTCTTTTTAGTCAGGAATTGTCTTTTAAGGATAGTGCTTTAAAATTTCCATTGTTTTTAGCAAAATTGGTCGTGGTAAGTAGTGATGGGAGGATAGAAATATATCGACATTAAGAGCTGCAAGGCATTGAAATGTTGTAATTCAATCTCCACCCAAAGGAAAAGTAATTATAATAGAAAAAGGTACGTGATTGGTGCCCAGTAGCAAAAACCAAGCCAGTGATCAGTGGCGTCCTTCATATTATAAAGAGAAAGACATGGACAGGTCCCAATTTAAAGATGGGTCATGCTTCAACAAGTCAGTTGTTTGCTGATTCTTTAGAACTTAACAACGTCTTCAACCTTAGATACCAGGTCCCTTCACCCTTGCAGGGGGCACCTGTAACACAGAGGGCTGAGCAGAGGTGATTCAGTGGGGTGGGGGGCGCTTGGCACACTGGGTGTGGCTGGGTCATCACTTCTCCTAGGTGCTCCCTGTGGTATGTCCACCCACTGCCTGGCACTGAAGTGTGGACCCCCGTCACTGTCCTGTGTGTTTCCTAGGCTGGTATCTCCCCATTAATTAATCCACACACCATTCACCCCCGAGTTTTAGTGACCACCCTTCCCTTGTATCTAAACGTCCAAGTCTCATGGCGTTGTCCATTTATTCTGTAACTGCTCATTTCCCAGATTCTGTGTGCAGGGACAGAGCAGGCATAACAGAAAGGTGGGGACCCAACCGACTGAGCTTTGTGTCCCAGGTCTGCTACTTACTAGCTCTGTGAGCTGGGGCAAGCAACTTGAGATCGCCACGTCTCAATTTGCTTTTCTGTGAATTGGGAATGAAAGCACCCCATGAGTTATCAACCAGTGAGATAAGGTTTCTGAAGGTCTCCTGCCCATAGATTCTTCTCCGGGAGCTTTGGCTACAAGAGTCAGTAATAAACAGCCCCTTCCCACAGAGTGTTCACAGTCTAGTGGGAGAGACACTTGTGTAAAAAGGGAAATCACAATGCAAGGTGATATACCCCAGGATGGAAATAGTCACGAAGACCTCTGCCTTTGTCACTTCCACCGCACTGCGCTTTAAACCTCTGCCCTCTGCAGAGGGCCTGTCCCACTCCTTTGGACGTCTTTATTCTTCGAGATGATTTGTTCATATCTCTACTGCCTGGCCTCACAAGCTGAAAAATTGGCTTTGTAGCCCAAGTTTTATTAGCGCTTCCCTTTAGCAGGGTCAGCAGGGACTCCAAGAGAAAAATGGAAAGATAGGTAAAAGTAGCTTCCACGTTTGTGTAATATGCGTTAGAAGTGCAGTGCTTGTAATTGGGGGTAGAGTGTATCGCTGACATTCTGGTACCAGCAGTTGGGGAGTTAATAAAGCCATACTTTCTCTAAGTGTGTGTGCGTGTCTGTGTACATGCAGGCACACACATGCTTTCCAACGCACACAATTTATTAAAAATTAAACCCCGGGGGAGATTATGTACAGCATAAAGGAGGACAGAATGATTAAACCAATCCTCTGTCTGGGAGCCATGAGGTTCAAGCCTTTTGTCTTTTCATTAGACTAAATCTCCGAGGGGGACCCCTACCGCCCAATGACAACTTTCCCCTCTCAGTTCTGCGGGAAGTAGGCCTTCTCATTTCCCGAAGAGGACTCTTTGTGTCTGACAAATGAAGATACTTTCAGTAAAAAATCTATTCTTAGCTTGGTCACTTAGGGCCAAGTTTTGCCTTTGAAAATTAAACTGTTGTCCCTGGCAGATTGGTTTCTGCATAATTTTCCGTGCACATGAAACCAGCTCCGTACACGTCTGCTGGCCTGGTCTTGACTATAATGAGATTCTTTTCTGGTTTGTTTCCTGGGCACGCTACAGACAAGGATCTGTATTTTTTATGCCAGCTACAGTGACCAAGATGGATGACATCAGTCATTTGCTCTCTGAACTGCCCGCTCGGTCACAGCTGTGAGACGAACACAGATGAACAAGGCCAAGTCCTGTTCATTTCATCTAGTGATTAAATACAGCGTATTCTGGAGGAACTCCTGAGAGCTAGTTTTTCCCTATCCGTGCCATAGGAGCACAGAATGTAAAATAAATACCTGGCACGGAGATTGCTAGGAGAGAAACAGGAATCTGAGTTTCAAGCTTCCTTGGGAGGCTGTGCAATATTGGTGGGCGTCCTGAATCAAGAAGATATGGTGAGTGACAGGGGTGCGCAGCTCAATTCTTCTGCCCCCGAGGTTCTTTTCAGCCTCTTGCTAGCTGAGTAAAGAGGCCAGTGATTCAGCGTTTTGCTCTTGTAGCTTCGGGTTGTGTTGTCTTAGTCCATGCATTTTATGCAGGGCGTCCATTCTGCTTTTTAAATGTTACTGCCGTATTTTAAATGGCATTGATTGCTCTAATGGCCCTCTGGACACGGGGGTGACTGAGGGTCACCTTCCTGGCTATAACATTACTATTTTAAATAATCAGCTAGCCATGTGAAACACGAGCTTTGCCCACTGCATCTTCTAAATACCAGCATCTTGGGTTTGACACCGAGATCCTTGTCAGTTTTGTAGCCGTGCTCTGTATTTCCATTGGTGAGCAGGCTGAGGGGGCCCTGGCTATTGTCCTCAGAGAGTCTGAGGACCACTGGGACGTTTTGTGTGAGGCTAAAGGCTATTTTTAAGAGCAAGGTGATTGTTTATTATTAATTTCTGTACTTAGACACTTGGAGTAGTTTTCATTCATTTGACAAATATTTATTATGCATCCACCATGTGCCTGGCACTGTGTGAGGCACTGCGGTACAGTAGTGAACAAAAGAGAGAAAATCCCTGCCTTTGTCAAGCTTAGTAAACACAGTCAATGAAACACTGATTTACAAAGTGATATATGTTACGAGGAAATAAATCACACAGGCCAGCTGGAATTGGGAGTTCCAGGGAACAGTGATACTGGCAAATTAATATGTTTGAAAAACAAATTGGATACAAACGATAGGCTGAATTCTGCGCAGTGATTAGGCTGTACTCTTTGTGACATCATGTGTACTATTGCCTTGTTATGTTATTGAACCTCTCATGCTTATGTCCTGCTTCTGTTAGTAGTTGGTAAGCATCTTGAAGACAGGGACTATAGATTGTGAGTCCTGGCTTCCCCTACAGCCCCGAGTCCAGTGTCATACACATTACAGATGCTCCGTACATGTATATTAAGTGAATGTATGCATCTCCAGCAGCAGGAGACAGATGTGGCCATGGGGGTGGCTGTCTCAGGCTCTACGGAGTGTGTTATGAGGTGTGTAGACATGTTTTTCCTAAGGTGGACGGAGTTATTGCTACATCCCTTTGCTGAACAATCCCTAGTAATTGTCTCCTCACAGCACAGCATGGATTATAAGGAAAACTACTAGAGAGCTTTTCTTTGTTT
Organism: Balaenoptera borealis; assembly: GCF_965194805.1. Taxonomy (NCBI): domain Eukaryota; kingdom Metazoa; phylum Chordata; class Mammalia; order Artiodactyla; family Balaenopteridae; genus Balaenoptera; species Balaenoptera borealis. The sequence continues at coordinate 87,088,974 of NC_138868.1, read as the reverse complement.
TCTCCTCTGGAAAGTTTGCTTCCTTAGTATAAAGGTCACAGGAGGGATGGTCAGTAAAGGCTTGACCCCAGACCAACTGGGAGCAGTTGTCTGCCTGTTCATATTTAGCTTGAAGTCATCAGACCTTGTGGTCTGATCTAAGACATTCCAGTTGCTGGCAGGAAGTTCTTTTCTATGTGCCTTCTGAATTAATTTAAGCCTATTTGTTTCTTCTGACGTAGGTAGGCTAAGACGAACAACCTAATTGATGTCCTTGGTAGGGAGCCCTGTTGATGCCCGTCAGTCGTCCTTCTTTCCGTGCTTTCAGCCCTTCTGAGCTGCGCGAAGGGGATCACAAAGCCACCTGCTCCTCCCCCTCCCGAGCAGGTCACCTGTGCCCATCGCTGGGCTTCTAGAGCATTTGCTTCAAGCCCATCTTTTACTCAGAGATTCATTGAGGAAGAACACGCGTTCAGATTGGCTCAAGGGCAAGGGAGGGATTTGTTGGAAGCAGGCAGAGGCATCTAAGAGAAGCTAAGAGCTGGCAGCTAGCCCCTCACCAGGGAGTAAAACTGGTGAATTAGTTAAGAGGAACATGGGCCCTTGTGGCAGGTAAACTCCCAGACCCAGTGGCTCAGCACAGTAGAAGTTTGTTTCTCTTGCCCATAAACATCAGTAGCTGGACGGGGGGAGGCTGTGCTCCACAGAGTCATTCAGGGCCCCAGGGTGACGAAGCTCTGCCGTCTTCACCCTGGACGTCACCATCCAGCCCGCAGACCAGGGAAGGGAGAGTGGAGGGTTGGGCTGGCGGTTTTGTGGGCCAGTCTTGGAGGTGGCATGTATCACTTGCACCCACGGTCCATTGACCAGGATGCAGCCATACGGCCACAGCTTTCTTCAAGGGAGGCTGGGTGTGCAGTCCAGCTGTGTGCCCGGGAGGAAAGGAAAGGAAATTTGGAGGACAGTTAGGAGCTCCAAGTCTATCCGGATCCAGGTTAACTATGTCCTTTGCCCTGACTGAGAGCTGTGTGTCCTTCTGTGCTGGATACTGTTTGGATGAGAAGGGGACTCGTGATGCTTTTTTGTGAGAGAGGAAATACATATCCTCTCCATCCTCCTGCCATGTGGACAGTGCTTCAGCTTGCTGGACCGTCCGTCGGGCTGGTATTCAGTAAGGCCTGTCATTGCCCCCCTGCCCTCTGCCAGGAGTAAAAAAGTCAGCCGAATTAGAAGCATATTCTGTGAAAGGCTCACCTCATACAGCTAACAATAGGCATTGAAATCATGCCTTAAGCTATGTTAGGAAAGACAGTGTTCCCAGGAGACTCTCTTAAATTTTGAGCCAGGCTGTGAGAATTTGCCTTTTATAACAAGAAAAGACAGGTTCCCCCAAATCGCATCTGTTTAGTATATCTCAGCACTGGATAATGTGTGTTCCTTAATGCCTGCGGGGAGGGGCCTTCCCCTTCTCTCCTTTCGTGGTTTCTCCAGTGTGGTTTCCTCCAGATGTCACAGTCAACACAACTTCCTTCTCCTAAGCTTGGCCACACAGCTTTAATGAGGGCGCACATGCATTTGGGATCCAGCATATTAGGAAGAGTGAGTGAGTGTGTGTGTGTGTGTGTGTGTGTCTAGGAACTTCTGAGGTGTGTGTGTGTGTGTGTGTCTAGGAACTTCTGAGGTGTGTGTGTGTGTCTAGGAACTTCTGAGGTGTGTGTGTGTGTGTCTAGGAACTTCTGAGGTGTGTGTGTGTGTCTAGGAACTTCTGAGGTATGAGCACCACTGTCCAGTGCCTGTGATAGCTCAGCTCTTACAAGGATGGGAGAGGTGGTGGCCTGACACCGCCCCCCGCTGGAGAGGGCTGCCCTGCACCTACTGGGACTGCAGAACAGTGGCATTCCCGCACCCAAGGCCTCTCACCCAGACGCCATGTGTCCTGATGCTTTCATAGCACACTACTCATATGTTGGGGACATAGCAGTCGGTACTGGTGTGTTGGAAGTAGGTGCCGGAAGTGGAATTCTCTTCTTGGGTTCAGAAGAAAGGGTTGCAAGGATAGAAATCTGTGCCCACAGAGCCTGTTGTTCTGCCCTGTTGAAGGAGGAATGATGTCCTACGTGTTTTTAGTAACAGAATCAACAGCTAAGAAAAGACAAGCTTGGGGAGGGAAGTCCTTACTAGATGACGAAGAGTCTTGTCTTTGTTCTTGGTGCCAGAAGCGCTAGGTTTCTAATTATGATGGAAGGAGAGGTCACTGTGATGAAGCGTGTCACTGTGTTTCAAAATATCTCTACGTTGTGCTCTTGCTGTGTTCTTCAAGCGATAGACGTTACTCGGGGGTGTACTTTGTCCTTCTTTCCAAGGACATAAACTAACAGTTTTCTCCTTCCTTTTCTTTATTGCTCTGCTTTCCAACCTGGTGATCGGCTGCTGTGTCCCGCCCATTGCCATGAAATTCCTTCATCTCTTCTGCATCCAAACCAAAAGGTAAGGAACCACAAATGGTATTAATTTGCTGAAGCAATACCAACTCATAAAACAGCAAAAAAGAGTTACATTTTGACCACTAGGAATTTTTTGACTTTAAGAGAAAAAGGGATTGATTGTGAAGCCCTCAATTCTAGTATCAATGTCTGGCTGATGGATTGCCTCTCTTCTGGGGCTGGTGTGAAACGAGGCACAGGTGTGGGTGGGGTCTTCGTATTTATGAGTTTTTTTGTCATTGGCTCACGAACATGGAGAGCAAGTTACAGACGTTTCACAGTTAAGTTTTATAAAGACTGAAATATTAAGTGAAAGGAGGTTAGAGGAGCATTAATATTGCTCTGTCTTGATTGACACTAAAGCACGATTAATCCAACCAATAATGATCCAGTTTGGGGTTTTATTATACCTGTTGCATGATAAGGGAGAGACCATTTAGATTCTCTGCCAAAAGGGAAAACTTAGAGTCTTGTAGCTGCTAAACACACACACACACACACACACACACACACTTGCCATATTTCTTTTTGCATTTTTTTATCGTGGTAAAAAACATGCAACATTTTCCATCTTAATTTTTTTTTAAAGTATTTGTTTTTATTTATTTATTTATGGCTGTGTTGGGTCTTCGTTTCTGTGCGAGGGCTTTCTCTAGTTGTGGCAAGTGGGGGCCACTCTTCATCGCGGTGTGCGGGCCTCTCACTATTGCGGCCTCTCTTGTTGCAGAGCACAGGCTCCAGACGACCAGGCTCAGTAATTGTGGCTCACGGGCCCAGCCGCTCCGCGGCACATGGGATCTTCCCAGACCAGGGCTCGAACCCGTGTCCCCTGCATTGGCAGGCAGATTCTCAACCACTGCGTCACCAGGGAAGCCCAATCTTAATTATTTTTAAGTGTGCAGTTCAGTAGTGTTTAAGTACATTCACATTGTTGTGTTAAAGATCTGCTGAGCTTTCTCATCTTGCAAAACTGAAACTCTTTACCCATTAAACACCAACTCCCCTTTTCTCCTTCTCCCCAGCCCCCAGTAATCACCATTCTGCTCCCTGTTTCTATGAATTTGAATGCTTTAGATACCTCATGTCAGTGGCATCATACAGTATTTGTCCTTCTGTGACTGGCTTATTTCACTTAATGTGATGTCCTCAAGGGTCATCCATATTGCAACAGGTGACAGGCTTTCCTTCCTCTTTAAGGCTGAATAATATTCCATTGTAAGTATATATATATATATACTCCATTTTGTTTATCCATTCATCTGTTAGTGGACATCTGGATTTTTTCACCTCTTGGCTCTTGCGAATAGTGTTGCTGTGAACCTGGGTACCCATATCCCATGAATATGTGTACCCATCTTTTGATTAGATGAATCCTGCCATGTCCTTTCCCAAAGTGAATTATCACTGTCTCTTGTGTTATGAAGTCTTCAACATAGCGAGCCCTCCAGCCTAGTGTCTCCTGGGGCTGAACATTCATTGAGGCTTATCGACTGGCAGGTGATCATCCCCCATCCTGCTACTCAGCACATTCTTTTCTCCCCTGCTTCTCTTTCCTACACTTTTTGGGCAGAGGCTGTAGAATCACATGCTCCCCCCACATTCCCCGTTATCTTCACACTGGGATGGTTGTCCTGTTGTAACATACATTTGTAAGTCTTTTCTGGGTAATATGTATCGTCTCGTGTAAATGATGTTGAGCTGAGGTTCATTATCAAGTCAGATCTCGTTGCCTCGTTATGTGGAAGAAGCTTGTTCTGTTGCAGTAATCCACACAAAGGGAAGAGAGTGCTGTGTAGATCTTACAGGGCTGGTGGTTTCTGTCTTTTCCTACCAGTTCCCTCCTGGGGCACCCTGGATCAGGCTATGGTGAACGTTTACTGAGCTTGGTTTCTCCAGGGCTGTGGGCACCAGACCTTGCCCATCATGGGCCTGAATTCCTGATGGCAAAAAAGGATTGATTTCCAGAAGTTCTCTTGGTGCTCGTAAGTGTTTGAGAACAGTGAACAGGGTGGGATTTAAGAAGGTGAGTTGGTGGGGCAATTCTGTGATATTGTCAACCAATGTGGCTTAACTGCAGTCCTAGTTAAGCTCTACCAGGACAGCATCTACAGGCAGAGGTGGGACTCACCTGTGGCTAGGCAGATTGAGAAAAAAATAATCATTTTCTGATTTTTAAAAAATAGATAACACGTCTGTAAGAAAACGTCAAGAGCACACTTCAAGTGATATTTTTAATGTGATTTTCATGACTTGTGTTGGCTGTTTCGTTATTTGAGAAGACAAGCGACTGGGCAGAATTAAACAGCACTAGTAGCAGCTGCAAGGGTGCATCTCAGACTCAGTTCTTGAGATGGAAAACAAACTTGGGCAGCGGGGTCTGCAGAGGGTGAGCATGAGAAGTAAAGTGTGTTGGACCCATGTGAGGCTCCGGAGCAAGATGAAGAAACTGTTTGGCTTCATCAAAGCTGAGTGTGTGACTCACAGACACAGAGAACAGACTTGTGGTTGCCAAGGGGGAGGGATTGGGGCGGACGGATTGTGAGTTTGGGATTAGCAGATACAAACTGTTATATGTAGAATGGATAATAATAAGGACCTACTCTATAGCACAGGAAACTATATTCAATATCCTGTGATAAACCATAATGGAAGAGAATATAAAAAAGAATGTGTATATATACATATATACGTATAACTGAATTACTTTGCTGTAGAGCAGAAACTAACACTACATTGTAAATCAACTATACATCAATTAAAAAAAAAAAAGCTGGGTGTGTGCCCTGGGCAGGCACACATCCTGCCACTCAGGCCTCCTCATCCCAGATGTTTCGTGTCATTGGCACTTTGAGCCTTTGAGAGCAGTGTGGGAACTATCTTTCTTACCAAATATTTTGTGTATATTCCTCTGTGCTCTTCCTGGGAAATCAGGGATGAGCTGAACTATGCAAAGTGCCAGGTCTACCTGTGGTGTCATGGAGGCAAAGCCAGTTAATACTCACAAGTCAATTTAACTATCAACACATTTGATGGGAACCCCAGGGCTAACTATTTCTTGACGATCAGTAATGAGGAGATTTGAAAGCAGGTTTCCTTGTGTATCATATGGGTCTGGGGAGGGCCTTTTTTTGTCCAAAAATAATATAGTTGGTAGACTACAATGAGTCTCCCTTGTGGTTTCATTTACTTTTACATTAATTTGGAAGTAAGCGAAGTTCTACAGTGGATGCTTCACTTATTCGGGATTTTAATTTTAGTGCAGTTTAGATTGAAATAAAAGTAATATGTAGTAGTACAAATGATAGGAATGGGACTGATAAGATGGAGATGGTTTTTAGACATCAGTTCATTTTGGTCGTCAAGTCACTGCAAAATATGCAGGTAGAAATGCACAACAGTCATACGGGGGAACTGGCTTTTAGGTTTCCACTGGAGTGGAGATACGGACATTTTTCATACTGGGAATTATAAATTATTTATATTAGGCACACGTGCATGAGGTGGGGTACTATCCCTTGGAGAAAATGCATGGGCGTGCTGAAGCATAGGAATCAGAAGTGAGGACAGAAAGGAAGAGTCAGGATGAGAAGAGTAGGCGCCCCATGCCCGGAGCACAGACAGAGAACTTACCAGGTGAGGGTCGTGATCATCTCGGGAACAGGGCTGCACCTGGTACACATTAGCATCACCTAGGGTGCTTCTTAAAAACGTACTGATGACTGAGCCGCACCCCGCAGCAATTAAATCTGAATGTCTACAGATAGGACCCAGTCCAGACACTATATTTTTTAAAACTTTCAGTGATCAGTGAGGATCCTATGATCAGCGATCAGTGATCCTTATGTCCGGGAAGTGCTGGGAACCACTGATCAAGAGGGAAGGATAGAGCAGTGCTGATGAATTTGTCAAGAGGCGGGTGCTTGGTGGACGCTGAGTGTTGTCGTCAGTAGAACTGTGAAGGTAGAAGGAGGCCAGCCTGTGGAAGGTTAAGAGAGGAATGAATAAACACGCGGGGTGCCTGCAAGTGGGCAGCGCAGAGTCAAGGAGTGTGGCAGGAAATGGAAGGTGAGAGGTTGATGACTGAGAGGAATAATAGGTCAAAGAAAGGGTTTGCTTTTGTTTTGGTTTTAAAAGAAAATAAGTGTGAGAAAAGCTGCTCAGTAGAGAGAGGCTAAGTGTAGGAAGAGAGAGCAGTGAGAGTGGGCTGGGGTGTGACGTGGGATTCATGGGGAAGGCGGGCTGGAGAGGCTCTTCTTCCCTTAGTGAAGAGTGGAGGGGGCGGGGGATGAGGGGCGCGCACACCAGAGCGTGGGCCTTCTCTGTAGGCCGTCTCCCCTTGCCGGCTGGGGATTGAGGAGAAGCTGGGAGGATAAGCAGACGGGAAACAGACAGACGGGCATAGCTGCTGTGGGGTCTGGGTTAGGAAGACCACGAGACCCGTGTGAAGTGATGGATGGCAGCTTCTGTGCTTCTCAAGTTGGCCGTGTCTGAATCTGTGAAAGACCAGGTTTGTAAGGATGTGCCTTCTGTCTCCGCCATCTGTGACCCAGGTGCAGGAATGGGCGGGATGGATGGTGGGGATGGAGCCGGGCTGGGAACTGACTTGAGAGGCTTAGGAAAGTGGTAAGGCAGGAGGCTGGGCTACTGGAGAGGGCGGTTTCCCAATCATTAATGCTGAGCCTGGGACGGGAGAAGGGAGGCCAGTGTAGACAGAGAGGGGTTAACAGACCGCAGGGAGTTGAACGTCTGGAGGGCTCTGTGGGGGGCATGGAGAGAGGATGCCCGGGGAGGCCTGGGCTGAAGCTGACCGGGGCCAGAGGACAGCTCCCTGCCTGTCTGTCAGGGAGGGTGAGAAGGGGGCGTGTCCCCCAAGAGCGTCAAGTTTCAATTAAGTTCAAGAAGAGAAGGAAAGATTGAAAACCAGACACAGAATAAAAAGGAAGTTAGTTGTCCTCAAGCAGAGCATGACAGAAGGAGGTTGTTGGTGCAGATAAACCTTTCTTTTTTTAAAAAAAGGGTGTGTGTATGTTGTAGGGAGAGCAGTGGTGATGGTTTCTTTCCCCTTCAAGACCAGCAAATCAAAGAGTATTAGTGACATGTAGAAATAGCTTAAATAACATGAATATGTTATGTTCACCGTGTTATCTCGAAACCCAGCTGTTTGCTGACCATTAAAAAAGACAGTTATGGGCCTAATGAGTTATTTAAAATGGAAACTCTGGAAATATATTTGTTGGAAGATGTTTCATGGCTTGAATTCTCCATTACGCCATTGGCCTTTGCAGAAAGAAGGAAATAACATTATGGACAAATGTTGTTAATTACTCATTAATCTGACATTTTGATGGCATTAAGCAACAAATATTAATTTTAGACTCAGCATTGTGATTGTTTCTAAGATGTATGGCCTCTCCAAAAATATGAAACCTAAATTTCAAAATTACTTTCTTCAAAGGTTGATGGTGGCAAAACTCATTATTAGAGCCTTCGGTACCTTAAAAGCTTTAAATGAAACACTGCAATTTACAGAATTCATTACTGTGCACAACTAATTAGAACTTTAAAGGAAATCACAGTGGGGAATTAGACATTTTAAAGAGCATTTCCTTGAGCTGAAATGTTCTTCAGAATAAAGGTTGTTTTGCAACAAATGAGACACTTGAATTTTACATATATATATAGACACACACCCTAAAGAGTCACATGTTTGACCAGCGGTGCTTGGAAATCATTCTTGTTCTCTGTTCAGACAAAAGGAAAAACAACAAAGGCAACAAGGGAGGGACAAGACAGAAATGCAAATTAGGTGGCCAGAGTGTCCTCTGGTAGCCAAACAAAAAACACAGGCTTATCTAATTAGTTTCCAAAGCCAGCTTTACCCCAGGAAAAAAAAAATTCTCATCTAAGAAAACAGCGAGAGCTGTGTGAGTCCCAGGTGTATGGGTGATTACAGCAGAAAGCAGAAAAAGCCACTGCTGTTCATTCAGCTCAGCTGCCTCTGTGCTACACAAATGTGTTTACAGAAAGAATATAAAATCGACCATGGATAACTCCCTCCCTTTCCCCAGATTGATTAATTTCTCCACGTGCTGGCAGATTTTTACATGGGCTGGGATCGAGTGTGAGAGATGAATGTGTAAATCAACAGCAGGTGGAAGTTGAATTTGTCTGGCCCAGCTGCTGTTCTGTATATTTCCTATTCTTTTTGGTTATCTCAGTCCAGCATCTGTCATGGCCCAGGACTCAGGGGCTTCTGTCATCCCGGGCCTGAGGAGCCACAGAATTGCCTGTGTCTCCTGACAGCTCTCCTCCCTGGGATAGCAAACATCAAGATGATAGCCCCCTCACTACTAGCAGGAACTGACAGAGAGCTGAGCTGGGTGTTTTTTGTATTGCATTTTGATACTTCTCTTGGTGAGACACTGCCTTCCACTCCACCTTGAATGTGGATACTGCGTGATCTGGGCTCTTTTACGATACCTCCTTAGTTGATTCTATTGCATGAATGAAACTCTTATATTTGAATATGCTTTTCTTTGTGTTTTAATCTTGGTGATGGGATGCAGTGATTAAAAAATGACCTGCTTTTTGCCCTTTAGATTATGTCTTGAAGGAACAGTGTATTTTCCACACACTCTGGAAATCTCCACGGAAGCTAGTCATCCAGCAGACCCACATTTTTAGCATCTCCTAACGCTGTAGAGTTTTAGAGTTGCTTGTAGCCTTTAGAGGTCATCTCGACTCTTCCAGTGTAGGAATCCTTCCTCTGCCCCGCTCATCACAGATGGCCACCCAGCCTCTATCATGAGGCTGATGCGGTTTCCGCTGACATCCAGGCAAATAGCAGATGCGTCTCTCTGACAGCACTTCCCCACACGGGGCATTGTCCCACTAATGCTTAGCCTGTCTTTCGTGGATAATTGTGAGGGTTAGTGTTTCTCCAAGGCTTTCTAGAAAGACCAGTCAGACTGCCACCTACCCTAGGGACTTGCTGGGACAGTTCTTATCTTCTAAATAAAATCACAATTACTAAGTGTCTTTTGAAAATGTTCTACAGAAAATACTAACTAAAATATACTAATATTGCTGCTGATGGGAAACCAGATCTTTGTTTGATATTTATTTTAAAAGAGATGAGCAAAATTGTTTTAAGTTTAGCTACAGCATAAGAGATAATGTTCAGGGCTACTTCAGGGTATCATGTATATTTTTTATATTCATAATTTGGCAGTGACTTCCTCCACTATTAGTTTCCACTTGAAGTTTTTTTTGTAAGAGTCTAATTTCTGTTAAGCTGAAATGGTTTAAGGAATGATTCTCTATTGTCCTGTCAAGTTGCAGAAAATATCAAATATGGACCCTATGCTGTCATCAGTTTGATATGTGGCCAGATCTACCTTTTCTTCAGGTACATGTATCTTCATGGTCCTTAATTATTTTTTCTTCCTTAAACCTTAGCTAAAATACTTTGAGGCTTGTTATACCACATTCGTTTTTGTATTTATTTGCAGTCTCTTGGATAGAGAGAGATAAGACAAAGTATTGCTGTTGACAAATTCCTGGCAGAATTGACTTCAAGAATCTCTCTGTACATTTTTTGTTAAAAAAAAAGTTGTCAGAAGTAAAAAAAAAAAGAAAGATTTAAAAGAAAATCCCAAATTGTTTGGGAAAAAAAAATCAAAGTTGTTCTGAATAGAGAATCTCATCCATAGAAATCTGGAGTGTTCAATTAAAAACTTGTAAAGAGGCTCAGAGGCCTGTGTTAGTGATATTTCAATTTGGCGAAGAAAAGCTTGTATGCAAATATAAAATTGTAGCATCTTAGGGTCAGAAATTCCTTAGAGATAAAACCCCTGCAGCCACTTCATGAATACCTCAAGTGATGAGACGTGCCCTACCCTACCGTGATAACAAACATTTGCTGAGCATATATTAGACGCCAGCCATTAGCTCGGGTGTTGGGATGCAATATTGAACAAGACAAAGATGAAGCAACAGTTCCTATCATCATGGAGTTACATTTGAGTGGGTTGCCTACCACATCCATTGGACCTTTAAACAAGCTAAACTGTTTAAATTCTGTTTGTTTGTTATGCAGATCCTGTCCTGCGTCTTCACGGAGGCAGAATTCAGAGTTAGAATTACCTCCCAGGGTTCTAGTCACGCCTCCAGGCAAGGCCTGCAGCCTCTCTGCGGAAGCCTGTATGTTTCTGGTAAAACTGAACAGTCTTCCACCTGTGGGCCAGCAGAATACAGTGAGGCTATCTGCTCCCTGTCTCTAGACCCTAGAGTTCCCCTGAGGGAGGCATGAACAGCTTTGTAGGCAAGTCTCCCGCATCCTTACTTGTATATTGGACGTTTTGACCTGAAATGCAGGACTTTTTTTGCATTCATCTCATTTACAGTTCATTATGGTTAAAATTGACCCATGTTCCAGCCTATTTTGAAATTTGAGTCCGGATTATTTTCTCTAAATATTTTTAATGGATTACTTCGCCTGTAAACACCTTTTGAGTAGCCACCCTCGAGATATGTGTCTGTTATTTTATAATGTATATACAGATGTCATTAGCTAATATCTCAAGCCATAATATATACTTAAGGCAAGGTTCAACTAGTGAGTCAAATCCATATCTCAAATCATTTTGGTGATTTCACATTTTTCTATTGATTTCTGATCAGCTTTCATTAGATCATTCTTGTTTTATCTCCTATGGCTGGCATAGTACAGATGCCAGGAACAGTAGAACTGTCCTCTCTGCCATTTTCTTGTTGTTCTCTTGTGCTTTCTTCATTAGTATTATCTTCAATCCATGATTTCTTTGGGGAATCTTTTTTTTTTTTAAGCCAGCTGTCCATTTAGGGAAGATTCTGTAGTTAAAACTAGATAATGCAATCCATAAAGCCACTTAACAGAGCTCAACTAAACAGCTGTGTGTGGTAATACAGTGAAAGAGAACAAACAAATAGGAGACTATCTTCAATCATCTATTGTTATAGAAACCCTCAGACTCCTTGTATACCTTACCTGACAAGCCATCCTCTCCATTATAGACCAGGTGACAATATCACTGTCACTCAGTGCATTTAGAATATTAGCAAAGCTTAACTTTTTTTTCAAGTTTAAGAATAGACAGAAATAGTCTCAAATTGCCTTCTCACACCCTAATGAACCATTTCACACACCTCTAGGCGTGTTCTCACTGTACTTTAGTGCTCTTCTCTCTGGTGTATCAGTTGTCTCTGTAATATTTTTTCATCCACATTTTTGAATGGTATTCATTTCAGTCTTATATAAAAGTAGAAGCAAAAAAAGATAAAGATGAATTATTGGAACACTTAAAACCTCTCTCTAGGTTGACATTGATCCGTTCATCAGCCCTCTTGAGGAAGTTTTTTAACTAGATATGAATAAGCCTATTTATATTGACAACCTGCCCCTAATTTTTCCACATGGGCTAGAAGATTATCATAAAACACAGAGTTGAGTGCTTTGATTCTGGAAACCTACATGGTAATGACGACTACCACTTATTGGTCCCTACCTGGTGACAGGTGACAGGCTCAGTGCTAGGCTCTTTACAAATGCTGTTTCATTTGATTCTCACGGGAAACCCATGAGATAGGCACGTTCTTCCTGTCTTACAAATTAGGAGAGTGAGGGACAGAATGGTAAAGCAGGGGTCAGCTCTAAGCAGGCAATGAGCAGGCTTTTCCATGTTAGTGTATGTCATTAGGAAAACATCCTTGGGTGTGTCCCCTTTGTAAGTCTGTAGCCAACAACAAGATGGCTTCAAAAGGTGCAGCAGCATGCGGTTTTTTGTTTGCTGTTAATTGATATGTAATTAACATATAACATATTAGTTTCAGGTGTACAACATACTGATTCAATATATGTAGATATAAAGCATGGCTTTAAACCACTGTCTTCTCTAAGAACAGAACACTTTCCCTTTTGAAAATTGGGACATTTGCACATCTGCAGTGTCCTAGTGCCTTCCTCTTCTTTTTGCTGTAAAGCCTAAGAGCTAGATACAGGTGTGTCCACGGTTGCACACGCATCCTCCTTGAACAACCTAGGTGGAAGTTGCCGGGGCCTGGAAAAGTGCTCATGTATAGGTGGGTGCCCTCTTATTGTATCCTCACCTACCTTTGGCCTCCTCTTCTTTTCACTGTGTTTATCTTTGCTGGTTGGAGACTCATTCTGGGAAATAGCTGTTTTCTCTGTCATCTGTTACCATGCCATCACCTGCCCCAAACAGTGGTTCTCTGTTCCCCTGATGGGGGCGGGGGGGACGTAAGGTGTATAAAACTAAGCAATTCTGAATTATTTCTCTAAAGTGATATTTTAGTGATTTCCAATTTTATTATAAATTTTCAAAAAAAAAACTAAAAAAAGGAAAAATAGTACAACGAATACCTATATACCAACTACTTAAATTCAGATATTTTGCCATATTTGCTTCATCTATGTTTTGTATATGAACTATTTAAAGAGTTGCAGACATCATGACACTTAACTCCCAAATACTTCATTATTGCATCTCCTAAAAATAAGGGCGTTATCCCTAAAATAAGGTTATGCTCTGACACGACTGCTGTGCCATTTTCATACATAAGAAAATTAACACTAATTCTCTAGTATCATGTAAACACCCAGTGCAATTATCCCTCCAAACTGTACTGTATATATTTTCCCCAGAACTAGGATTTAATTGTTTCGTACATTGCATTGGGCTTTTAAATCTCAAATAGCTTTAGAGTTTTGACTTCCTGTTGTGAAGGAGGCAGGAATAAAAGATTTGGATGATTTTCAAAAAAAATATTTAAGTCCCATTTTACATGAATGATGACTTGTCAGATTAAATAGACTATTGATCTAGATCATTCTGGTGGTTTTTCACTTGGTATTAAATGGCGCCGGATATGTTAAAGTTGTAAAACATAGAAATCTCCAAAGCGTGCACATGAACCACATCTTAACAGAGGCAGTCCGTCATCTGTAAATGTACATGAGACACTTAGTACTTTGATGCTATATGTGTGAAACCATCTCATAAGCAGATAGTGCATCAAGGGTTTTGGCTCAGCACTGAGAATGGATTATAATAGATTGAAATTAAATATGATTTAAGTGACAGGAAAATGGTGCCAGCTAAGTAAATAATTGATTAATCATCCCCCAGTTAGACCTGGCAAGTTAAATTGCAAGTCTGGAATTGAATGCTTCGTAGAACTCCTCTCCACATTTCAATCCCAATAAAAATTGTATTAGAGAAGAGAGAAAAATCAGAAACCGTTCAGAGAAAGTGCATGTTCCTTGCTGTGTCTATTTACAGCATGACATCAGGTGTGTTAATTGTGCTATGGAAGTTATGGAAAGAAAATGATGATCCAGGGAATAGCTGTCACAGAAAACAACAAAAAAGAGTAAATCTGTGGTTGCTTGGAAATCAACAAATTCAGAAGGCAAATGACGGCACATCTTTCCTTTTTTGTTTTGTTCTAAGTGATGATGAGCTACGTAGGGTACCTATGATTTTGATGAATCAGCTTAGCAAGGCAGAACTGGTTACCATGGGTTCTGGTCACTAGGTGGCTCCCACTGGGCTCCTGGATGACCTTGGGTGTGTCACTTAAAGCTGCCAGTTGTCTGCGTCTCCGAGTCCTCACCTGTAAATAAAAGGCTTGGTTGGAGGACCTCCAAGGTGCCTTCCAGTTCTTCAAATCTAAGATTCTGACAACTAGAAATCTCTATTAAGTAGTGTTGTCCTGCTTTCCTTGTGAAATTATAACCGGTCTTTGTCACAATGACCCTCCAGCATTACCGTCTCCTACATGATTCCTGAATCGTCAAAGCTTGTGCTTCATTGATACTGAATGCATATGATTTTGCTACTTCTTAAAGATTAGTAGTCTTCCCCTAACACTTTATTAGCCAGAGTGTTTTAATAATCAGAATAGTCCATTCTGGGTCCATGTAGAATAAGATAAATTTTATTGTAATTAGAAAAAGATTTAAATATTTTAAAAATGGTAGAACCGCTAATACATTACAGTTACTGCTTAAAAGCTCTTAATTCAGAGTAATTCAGCAACCTAAGAGAAAAAGAGCTGACTCCCCTCATTACCCAAGGCAATGTTGTGGTGAATTTTAATTATAAAGATTGGTTCAGTATTTGTATTTTCCAGGTTGGCAGAATGTGTCCTGTATAACAGCCTTTAACATGTTTCTTAGAATTTTTAAGCTATGTTTTCTCTTCCATAAAATAGGAATAGTTCCCCTGTCAAAGAGTAGTGAGGGTGAAAAGAAATCACGTATGTAAAGTGTCTACTGCATAGCAGGTGTTGACAAATGTTAACGATCATAGACATTGTAGTATCACTGAATCCTTGGCCATTTCCTTGAGTAGAGGGTCCTCCAGCCAATGTACATGATTAAGAAAAACAAGACTTTTTACATGATGTCCATCATCTTAAATGTATCACAGCACATTTCTAACTCATAATCTAAGAAAGGCCGATACCTCCTCTTAGTTTATTATCAAAAATATGAATGCTGTCATTCAAGCTACATGAATATTCTATCTGGAAAAGATTGACACCCATTCATTAACTGTTTCAATTTTACTGGCCCCCGGAATACCAATAGCAGCTGCCTTATCTTCAAATATAAACATGTAATAACATGAACAAAGAATCCACAAAACAGACCTTTGTTATAAAACATGATGATTATTCTTTATATTTGAATCTGGGCTGGATCAAGGCATATTTTCCTAAATATAAAAACTACAAATGGAGAAAACCTAGTAAAATTCAGAAATCATGCCCATGCTAGCATCACAGTACATCACTTATAATTTTATAATGGATTATAAGTGATTTAGCATTTGTTTCTGAAATAATTACAAGAAAAAAAATCAGAATCTTCAACTCAATTTTTTTCCCTTGGAAACTTGAAATTATTCTTAACTGTCTTAATAAAAGCAACTTCAACACCGGTAAGAGTGAGAAATGTGAACATCATTATTCCATCTTCTTGGCTCTGTCCCCTGCTTTTTAATGACCTCTCCATCCGTGGTCTTCTTTGTTGCTTTGGAAACTGGAAAAAGGTTAGCTTTTGATATTTTCAACGTTTATTGATTTCAATGTTTATTGAAAGAAATGTCTCTATATTCGCTTCATGTGTATGTTAATTGAGGTCAGAAGGTGTTACCCTTGTGTGACTAGAGCACAGATTCCCTCCCAGCTCCACCCCCCACCTCTCACCTCCACCCCCTTAGGATCAGGCAGGAAATGCTAAGAACCTGTGATTGTTTAGACCCACAACCCTCTGGAGGCAGTTTCTCCCACCCCAGCTTCTGGATTCATCTGGACACAAGCAATGGCCAAGACATTGATTCTGGTGACACTCCTTTTCTGTTTGGAAAATGTCAGTGTCTTTGGTTTTAATCAAAATTGCTCATAATCTGGCTTAACGAAACCATAAAGGCCTTGGTTTACTCTGCCCCAGGTGAATGAAAATATTTGCAGTGAAAATTAGGTTATTAGTTTTATAGCCCTACCTACTAAAATCCTCTATCAAGGATATGAGAAGAGATATTAAATCTCAAGTTTTAATAAAATTATTGACATCATTGGGGAGCTTTATAACACTTGACATTTGCTTTCAGTGTTGGGGGAAGAGGGAGAGAGTAAATTGATTCGGTATTTGTTTCCTGGGTTGGAGTACAACAAGTTACTTTAAACATAAAATATGTGCACTGAGCAGAAGGGGTTGTTAGTTCTGAAAATGAACATAAATTCTAGAATAAAATGGGTAATGCAGTAATATTAATAATGTAATTCGATTGCTAAATGAAACTGTTTTATTATATTCATCATCAGATTCCTATTGCCACGCTTCAAAATTGATATAAAGTGACGTTTGGACCCAGAAAACATAGCTCATGGGTGAAAATACAGATCACTTAACGCAAGTTAACTTCTTTTCAATAGTGTGTTCTCAGTAGCACTTTCTCTGCTAGAGTTTAAAGAAAAAAAAGCCCTCAGAAAAATGTCTTGCATATGGACTTTCTTGCAGAGAATATCTATTTTCCAATGGAATTTGCTTCTGGTACTGAGACTGGGGCCAAGGGCAGGGATGGAGTTGATGGCAGTGTTTGCTGGTCACAGGCAGGTCTGGGACTGCAGAAGGCACGGTGAGGGTTTGGTGGGATGGAGGAAAGCCTGGGGTCCAGGTGCACCTCTGTTACTACTTTGGCAGCTCAGTCTGCACATCCAAGTCTGGTTTAAACTCTAGATATTCAACGCAGAAAGGTTCCCAAAATAATGCGATAAACAGTGGATCCACATCATTAGAAAAAAAAAGTGCTTGTTAAAATGTCAGCTTCCCGGCACCATTGGTCACTGACCTCTAAAGAGAACTGCTCTTTGAAAACAGGAGATCCATTTTCCTGAAGAATTATCTCAATCAACAAGATTGAGATAATTGGGCCATCAAATGGCTACCAAATTCTCTTGGAAAATGCGGGTTTCTGTCATGACCACTTGCATTTTCAGGAAAAGGCCTACAAAACTTGTACAAAGGCCAGCTGAAATACAATTTATTTTATCTACTGCTCCTAAACTGTGTGCAACAGACTGCCCGAATTCTTCTTTTGCCTTGCCTTACTGAAGATGATGCCAGCCTGTTTACCCCATCGGTGTTCTTAATGTAGATGGTAAACTGTGCAATAGATTTTAAAATGAATTTTTAATTACTTTCTGCTATTCTGAGCTCATTGCAATCAGCAGCCATCTTGCTTGAGGATAAAAACAAAACAAAACCAGCTAGCTCCTGGGAGGATCAAAGGCCTGCAAAAAAAGCTTTTGCAAATGTGGGGTACAGAAGCCCATCGTGAGTGGCAGCTGCTGGACGCCTTCCCCAAGAACAGGCCCAACTGCCAGAGGGTTCAGGAAGCTTTGAGTTTGCACTGGTAGTTCTCCTCTTCTAATGAGGTCACCTCTCAGCACAGTAGGTGGCATGACTCTGCTAATGGGAGGTTTGGAAACGCAGATTGCAATTACAGTCTTTGTTTCCAGATATGCCCCATAGTTTCCAAACAGCCCAGGGAGCTAGAAACAGGACAACTCCTCTACTAGTATATAACAGAGATGAATAGGACACATTCTGCATTGAGTAGCACCTCAGTGTCTAATGCTATTTGGCATTATCTTTTCTTAGGAGTAGATTGGGGTGGGGGTCAGGGGGTGGGATGGTATGGGAATGACACTGGCCAGGAGTGACATTTCTCTAACATTTAGAGCTCTGTCGTTTACAATTCCATGTAGTCATTATGCCAATAAAAAACCCACAGTTTAGAGGGTTTTAGTGACCTGTCCCATGGCCACCACTCTAAGCTCTATCATCTACAAAATGGAAATAATACCTGGGCTGCTGTTAGAATTTAGTGGGTGAAAATGCCTTGAAAATGGATAAATCTTCTACAGCTATAATGCCTCAAAATGATTAGTCCTAAAATACATATCTCTGTGAGTACCACACGGAGAATGGAAGCAAATACACATCTTCCCAACCCTCTTTCACTTTTCTTGCCAGCCTCGGAGAGAAGCAGCCTGAGTTAGGGACCACAGAGCCCTGGGTGTGGCCCTCTGCAGCCACAGTCTTTGCCCTCAGAAGCCCTGGATTGCAATGCCCGAGTCACCATGACAACAGGCAGTGGCTCTGCTCTTGGCTGGCCAGATCCAGAGTTTTTTTGTTGGTTTGTTTGGCTTTTGTTTTTTGAGGTTGTTTTGTTTTGTTTCAATTAACCAGAGCAGACTCCGTGTCTCATTTGGATTTGCTATTGTCTTCATTCCTGAGTATTTCTTGGATCTGAATTGTAAATCAGTAATTCTCCTTTCCCCAGATAGTTGTTCTTAGTGAGTCAGGGTGGAGTATAGAACAGCAAGCAAGATTCTGCTTGAATTCCAGCCCAAAGTTGATAAAGTGGGCATTCGTCCAAGTGAAAGCATCTGCCAGGGGTTGGTCAAGAGTTGGAGGCTCTGACCCAAAGCTTTTGTACATCTCCTTATCTCCGATTTAATTAACGCATACCTGTATGTATGTATGAGACACCGTTAGAGGTCTTTTCAAGCACCTCCCTCAATCCTTACAGCAGCTGTGGGTGGAGGGCATCACTGTCTCCTTTGAACAAATGAAGACACAACAGAGTCTCAGAAAAGGAGCTTTGTACCAACGCAAGGCTCTTTCACTATTGTGATGCTTCTCTGTCAGGTTGTACCAACAGGTCTGTGTTCACTCTGCTCAGAGGGATCACAGGCAACTGAGACCAAACGGAAGACCAAACTGTCTCACCTCCCCATCCTCCCACTTTTGGCCGAGAGCTTCAACATTCTAGCTCCTCTAAAAGAATAACGTAGTAACCAGATTGAGACATCACTTTCTGGTCTTCGAGAGCAGATCAACTATTCAGGCAGTCTAAAGGGAGAGAGCTTGTGCTCTCTCCTGACCAAGAATTCTAAATGTCATTTGGGTGCCTGGACTACTTTGCGTGGGAGTGGGTCCTCCACTGGACCCTGTGTGGGTCCTCCACTGGTCCCTGAATGGGCCCTGCCAGTATGAGGGGTCTCCCCCAGTACCAGGCTACACATCACCCCAGAAAGTTTGGCAAGGCCTATGCTATTCTGACTCATTGGGGGGAGATGGTATACTGTTGAGCAGAACAATTCAAAAAAGATTAATCTGAATGCCATATGCAAAATGAATTTTAAAGAGGAAATTGGACTCAGAGAAACCAACTAGGAAACCGTGAGAATAATCCAGGTCAGGGAGGAGGATGTCTGGTTGAGGACAGGGGCAGAGGGAATGGAAGAGAATAGACAAGTAGAAGAGGTCAGTTGAAGGAAGAATCAGAAGGACTGGCAACTGGATTGAGGAGGTAGGTCTAGAACCTGCCAGATTTTAGTACTATGTGGCTGTAACTAAAAGTCCTCCAGATATCCGCAATCTCAGTCTCCCTGTCCTCTAAGTGAAAGTGCTTTCTTTAAATATTAACAACCGAGATGAACTTATTTTTTTTTTTACATTCACTTTTTAGTGCTTCATTTAATTACTCATATTGTTACCATATTGCTTTCTGCTACTTTTCCTTGCAGATGGATTAGTTAAGCTTTGTTTTCCAGCCAGAGAACTAACTGAATTACTATTTATAATGCCGTTTCTATGGAAAATGAATTATAAATTTCAAACAGCCTTGGAAATAGAATTTTGGAATACAGAGTTGCTGACTTCTTTTATTGTGTTTTATTTGAAAAAGATATTCTGGTAGTAGATGTGGAATTGACATCTACTTTGAAGAAAGGTGAAGTTGGGAAGCATATATTTGGGAGCATTTGTCCAGAAGTCAGAATTTAAAAGACTGGGAATGATTGAAACTGGGCAGTGAGAAATAGTGAGGCACACTGCACACCATTGGTTCAGCCACTTTCGTACTGGACAGAAAAACAATACAAAGTCTGCTTCATTTAAAATGAAATATGTAAAGCCTGAATCAACTTTGCTATGGTAAAAAATATTTTTTAAAAATATGCAAGTAAATTGCTATTTTAGAAATGTCCAAGTTAAATAAATATATCTCGAGTTGTGAAAATATGAATTAAGATATCGAGAAATATAAAAGTACTTTTTGAAAAAATGGAATGAATTGCACATAGTAGTTTAAATTGATTTCAAATCAACCCACTTGGGTGCAGCAATGGTTGCATGTGTGGTCCTGTCTATATTGAAACTGAATGAGTCACTTGGCACTTCAGGGGCTATGACACCAGCCTGCTCACTTGGTATTTCCTGTTGAGAAGATCATTTATGATCCAAGTTGCTTTATTGGATTCAACTGAGCAGATCTTTATTAAGTACCTTTCATATGCCAGCACCAATCTAGGCATTGGGAGGGAGTAAGAATTGTACAGCTGTTTCCCTGCCATTAAGGAATTTGTCATTCATTTGGGGAGGCACAACCAACACACAAAAGACAATCGGAGAACACAAAAGATGCGGTATGTTCTGTTCGCCAATTGTCTGGCAGTTTTTACTGTGGGGACATCAAGAAAGAGAGAGATCTCTGTGAACTAAGCAGACTAGGAAGAGTGTATGAAGGAAGCGGGATGAGTTTGAATGGATTTAGGCTAGAGTGTCATCAGACTAGGAATCTAGGAAAAGGCTTACTGTGTGGGGAGGAAAGGATAATGGAAGATTCAGACCTGAGGTTGAGTGAAGCTGGCAGATGGAGTGTCCCTGTCAGGCAACCTGGAGGAGAAAGCCTAGATAGTTGAGGTGTGAGTAGGTTTTGAAGTCCTTGAATGCCTGGTTAAAGGATCCCATCTTAATCTAATACATAATAGAAACGGGATATGACCAACGAGACAATGTGATATTGAGCACAGAATTTTAGAAGTAGGAGCAAAGCCAGGTAGGGTGCTGGTCCTCCACTCTGGGACATTGTCAGCCACATGGATGCTCTGAGATGACAAGCTTGAGGTTAATGACTTTTTTTCAGCTTCCGGTTGGTTCTTGAACCAAAGACCTAAATCCTAAATGTACAAGGGGAATGGCCTTAGCCTGAAAATGCCAGCTGAAACCAAATTAAGAGAAATGTAGACTCCAGCCAGAAAAACTTGCAAAAGAAACATCGAAGCTGAGGCCCCCTTGTCAATTTGCAAAAGCCATGGGCCAGTCAGGCAGTTCTCCTGGGAGCTCAAGAGAGAGAAATTACAGCCAAATCTAACTGACCATCTTCATGATCCTGAAATCATTCCTTATAAGTGAAGATGTACTCTCTGCTGGGGAGGCTGAAAGTGACTAGTCAATTGGATGCGGTCAGGAGACATTCCACTGCCTGACAGATTCTGTGAATTTTTCACTTACAAGCCAGGGTGACAGTGGGTAGGAAAAGCCACAGCATTACCTGAGTGGGGCACATTTTCTGAGCCCTCACACTCAGCCCATTAGTGAATAAAGTTGAAATGATGGGTAAAGGGAATCTGTCTCTGTCATCAGCTTTCATGGAAGGCCCTTCACTCAGGAGCAAGGTTCTGCTGGAAGACCCAGGCCCGCATTAGCAGCTCTCTGCCTTCGGTTTCACTCCGCTTTGTCACTCATCAGCCGCTGTGCTCTCTTCCGCTCCCCCAGGGTACAGTGAGTGCGCAGCTAGATCCCATGGGTCCACCAGCCCAGAGCCTTACCAGGCTCAGCAGCTGACTTGGGAAAGATGGAAAGCGGATGTTGAGAGGCCACCATAGCACATAAGGATCCTCAGCAGGGCCACAGGTGCAGGGAGTGGGAGGTGAGAGGGTGGAGGAGACACGCTGGCTATTTGATCTCCTCTAACTCTGGGCAAAATACTCCTGCAACGTGCTGCCTTCCGTTCCAGTAGAGGCTACACGTGAGAACTGGATCATCTGAGTGCAGACGTGAAGTGCGTTCTAAAGAAAGATAAGACATGGTTGGAAGCAGCCAAAGTTTAAGAATCTTTCAAATGAGCTATGGGAAGACATCCCACACTTGTGTCTGGAGACAGCATAATTGCTGTCTGAGCTTCAGGCTCTGACCTTAGGCCTCACTCTTTGACACAGCCTATGTGTGGGGTGACAGGCCCTGCCTTTCGAACAAAATCCAAGTGTAAAGGCTGCAGAAATCTTGATGTGGTCTGGCTGCACTTCCACCGTGCTGCATTTGTGAGTTTCTGCCTCTGGCATCATGGTTTACATTTTTTTGAACAAATGGAAACTACAGCTGGCGCACATCCCTTTGGCATCTTCTCTTCCCCAAGCCAACATGTGAAACAAGTCAGTGTAATATTTCTAAAAATATTCATATAATACTAAAAAATGCATATTTCTTTTCTTTTTTTTGAATTTTATTATTTTTTTATGCAGCAGGTTCTTATTAGTTATCTACCTTATACGTATTAGTGTATATATTTCAATCCCAATCTCCCAGTTCATCCACCACCACCCCCCCCCACCTTCCCCACCCCCCACCCCCTGCCCTGGCGTCCACACGTTTGTTCTCTACATCTGTGTCTCTATTCCTGCCCTGCAAACTGGTTCATCTGTACCATTTTTCTAGACTCCACACATATGCATTAATATATGTTATTTGTTTCTAACATTTTCTCTTTTTGAGCACTTGGCTGTGGCAGGCAAACCTTACATGCTTTTGCTCTTTATGGATCAGGACCATCGTAACCAAGTTCATTTTGCTTTTGCTCCTGTTCTCTGTGAGGTTGGAGCTCAGTTATAGGAACATGGAGCATTTGTAAAGTATTTAGTCATTCAACCATCAAAACTCTATTGGACACCATTGCTACTAGGTATTGAGCATAAGAAAATTTAAAAAATTTTGGTCCCTCCCTTAAAGAACTTACAACATAGCAAGGAAGCAGGCAAGTAAACATAATTGATGCATAGTGTGGCATATCCTATATAGAAACCGTAATGTTCAGTAGGAGCTTGGAAGAGAGTTTTAAGGGTCTGGAAGGACTTTGTTGAAGAACGTGGATTTGCAGTACCTGTAGGAGTTCATGAGGACGACTATAATGAAGAAAGTTGTTCCTTCCAGGAGAGGAAGCGTGTACAGAGACAGTGGTGAGTGAAGCAGCACGGTGGGCTGGAGGGCACTGGAAGCACCTCAGTAAGCCTAGGGTGGGAGCATGTGTCAGGAGGGACTCGGGACACAGGCAGAATGAACCCATCTAGGTCTTTATGTCTCATTTCTGGAGATTTTGCTTGGTTATCCCATTAGCTGGGATAGCAAGCCATCAAAGTGTTACAAAGTGTTAAGGAAGGAAGTGACATCATCATATCTGTGCTTTATAAAGATGATGCTGATATAAGGGAAGAATGAATTGTAGAGGGTCAAACCAGATGCAAGGAAACCAGCTCGACCCAATTGCTGGTATCCAGGTGAAATCTGTAAGTGTCTAAACTACAACAGTATAGTGATTTAGAGGAAAGGGTGGATGGAAGAGGTGTTGAGGGAGAAAGGACAGAATGTAGTTACTGGGAGAGAGAGAGAGAGTGTGTGTGTGTGTGTGTGTGTGTGTGTGTGTGTGTGTGTGTAGTCGGTGTGATGGAGAAGATATTTCCCAAGATTCTGGCTTGGTCATCTGCGTCGATGGTGACAACATTAAGAGTAAGAGTTAAAGAGTAGGTTTGGGAAAGATAATGAGTTGAGTTTGGTTAGAGGTGGACTTTGAGGTGGAAATTTAAAGTGGAGAGTTGTGCATCTGAATCTGGGGCTAAGAAGAAAGGCCTGGGCTAGGTGTGTAAATCTGAGAGTGTGTCTCATGTGTATGGGCAGCAGTGAGGGTAATGGTGGGGGAGATCACAGGGGGCACTGGACAAGCACAGGCTTATCATTGGATCTGGGTTTGAGTCCTGGCTCTTACCCCGTGCTAGCCATATGACTTTGGGAAAGTCATTTAACCACATTGAGCCCTGTTTTTCTCATGTTTAATGGAGATACAAGGATCTACCTTAAAGCATTATTCGGTTATTTATTCAGTCGTTAATTCAACGAGTATGTATGTACCTAGGTATGTATTTATTTATTTTAAATTTATTTATTTATTTATTTTTGGCTGCGTTGGGTCTTCGTTGCTGCGCGCGGGCTTTCTCTAGTTGCAGCGAGCGGAGGCTGCTCTTCGTTTCCGTGTGTGGGCCTCTCATTGCGGTGGCTTTTCCTGTTGCAGAGCACAGGCTCCAGGGCACACGGGCTTCAGTAGCTGTGGCACACGGGCTCAGCCGTTGTGGCTCACGGGCTCTAGAGCACAGGCTCAGTAGTGGCCCACGGGACTAGCTGCTCGGCGGCATGCGGGATCTTCCCGGACCAGGGCTTGAACCCGTGTCCCCTGCATTGGCAGGCAGATTCTTAACCACTGCACCACCAGGGAAGCCCTCAATGAATATTTACTGAGGTCCCACTCTGTGCATGGACTTGGGACACAAATGTAAAGAAAATAGTCATGGTCCACGCTCCAAGTTAACTTTCAGTCTTTTGTAGGGAGCAAACATGAAACAAATAATTGCCAGAACAATTATTGTTAGGGTAAATGCTGAGAAGAATTGCACAAGAGAATGAGTTTATGACACCTGGTATAATAGAGTAGCACAGAGTGGGTCCTGAGACAGTACCAGCAGGAATAGTAACACTTGTGATACTTTTCATGGAGTCATGGAGTGATGTGAATAGATTCTAGTTTCCAGTGGATTGAGTAACAAATGAGATGTGAGAAACTGGCAGTAATGAACAAAGATTATTCAAAAGTTTGGCTGCTAAGAGGGCTATATAGAGAAGTGGTGACTGAGGAAAAGTTGTGGGGTTTTCAAGATGGAAGACTTGAGCATGTTGAACTGCTGAGGGGAAGGAACTGGCAAAGAGGAGGAAGTTATAGGAAATAGGGACAGAGGTCTCTCAGGAGACAGGCAGATGTAAAGAAATGTACCTTCTCTGACTAGCAGAAGAAGCATGGTAAGAGGATTAAATGAGATAACACATTACAAAATGCATGGCACAGTGGATGGCACATGGTGGGTGCTTTAAAAATTGTGTTGATTAAGGCTGTGAGCATGTACACACACACACACATGCTTACACATACACCTGTACATCTAGCCACACATCTGCTTATATACATACGTGTATCTACCCACACACAGTGTTCAATGTTGTAATTGTGAGGATTAAAGGAGGGAAGTTGACGTTCATGCCTGGAGGCCTCACTTTCTTTGTGGAGAAGGAGGCAAGGAATCTGCTGAGAGATGGGGCAGAATTGTAGGTCTTGAGGAAACCATGATGGGTTAAACTGGCTAGTGCAGGAATGAAAAAAAGAAGAAAGTTGACCTGGAGAAGGATTGCTGAATGATGCTGAGGGACCACTGAAGATTGGAGTGGAGAATCACGTATTAGGGACAGTGAGGGCTGGGGAGTTTCCTCCAGCAAGCCCCATGTACCTCAGTACTGCATCATTTCAACCTGTGCACTGTGGTGTAACAAAACGCAGATGAGAGAATGAAGGATGCCAGCAGGGCAGTAAGTGAGGTGTTGGACGACAGGGTCTGACGGAACAGGAAAAAAACAAGTGGAGCCAAGCGGAACCCAGAGTAGGTGACATTTGGTGGCTCGTCAAGATCAAAGAGTTGAGTTTAGGGGGTTTTGAGGGTGTAGAGGAACTGGAAGAATAGAAAACGGTCCTTGGAGAGTTGTGTATTGGCATTTCAATTATCAAAAGAAGAGTGGTCTTAGAATGTGACCGAGATAAGGAGATGCTGAAGGAGAATGCCAGTGGTGGTCATGAGAAGTTGAGAACCTAGAGGCTGGTCCTCCGCCCACACTCAGGAACTGAAACTTCTTTCTCCAAGAGCACCGTGATCTTTGATTGCCAAATTAAAGTCCTCTCCTCCAGTCTCAAGTCCTTGACTTCTCCTAGCACTCTTTACTGTTGGCCACCTCCTTCCTCGTACTCTCCCCTCACTGGACGTCTGGTAAATGTACTGTTCTGGTCCTTCTCCCCTTCTCATCCCTCCACTGGCTTCTCCTCTCAGCTCTCAGCTTGCTGGTAGAGACCTTCTCTGAAGACTCTTCTGAGCTGTGCCCACATTCACCGTCAGAGTCTCTCCCTAGCCAAGTGTCCATGAAGACTGGTGGAGGGAAAGAGAAGAGGCAGGAAGATGAGGTATGAAACTGGCTCTGAAGTTGGAGCAACTGACACATGGGCCTGAAACAGGGAAGTGGCAGTAGGAAAAGAAAGAAGAGATGGAAGTGGAAGGCATTTTAGAGTTTATGATGAAAGTCAACAGGACAACTGGGAAAAAGAAGTATGTGAGGGAGATGGAAGCAGAAGGATAAAAGATGATGAAACGTTGAGGCTTCCTGAGAGGACGATGTTGCCAGAAAGGGAACATGGGAGAGGATGCGTTTTGTGTGGAGCACGCTGAGTTTGCTGAGTTTAAGGTGCCAGCTGCCCATTCAGGTGAGATGCACAAAACACAGATGGACCTTGGAAAAGGTGCTTTAAAGAAAGAAAGAGGCAAGTACTAGAAATACATATTTGAGAGTTAATCACAATTAGTTGTGTCTATGACACACTGTAGGAGAGGAAGATCATGCCAACTGACAGCACGTGGGAAGAGAGGAGGGCAGAGTCGAGAACTTCGGGGACACCTGTGTTGAAGGGGTGGGAGGAAAAAGGCCCCCAGAAAGAGAGGTTTGTCACGAAGTGGGCAGGAGAAAACACAGACAGTGGAAGGAATAGAGAAAACAGTATCTTGAGGTCTAGGGAAGACTTTTTAGAGAGAAAACACTACAATGTTCATGGCTTGTTGGAAGGAGAAAATATGGAAGAGAGAGCGAGAATGCCAGCAAAGAACTGCTTGTTGGATTAAGCAGGGATCGGAGAATGGCAGAGCCTTGCATCCTTATTCCTCCAAGAACAAGAGAAGATGAAGAGAAAGAGGAATACATGGGCAAAGAAGGCAGTGTTGAGGTGGAGGAACATGGCAGTCTGGTGGTCCTCTGTGTTCTTGATAAGAGAGAAGCAGTCATCACCAGAGAGAGCAGGAGGAAGGCTTGGGGTAGATGCTACAGGGAGCGCGAAAGCAGATCAGTCAGACTTGAGGGTGGTGGTGGCCTGGGAAGAAGTCAGATGACCACATGTCCTTGTTTGTCTAGGACACTCATGGTTTGTGCCTGGTGTTCAGGCATAATTACTTTAATTGTATCCCTTTTCACTTTTAATTGGTCCAGTTTGGAAGATATATTGCAAGGTTAGCCTAGAGAGAAGCATTGAAGACTTGAAGACAAAAGAGGATTCCCTCGTCAGGAAAACACACAAAAAATAAACAAAGTAAGACCCACTAGAAAAAGAAAAAAGACCCACTTGCATATTCTGCTTAAAAACCTGAAGCATGCAGCACTTTAATTTGCACTTTTGGGTCCAGTAGAGCAATGCTGGGCTCCAAAGGCTAGAGCACCTACAGCATTTGGAATGTAGTTAATTCAAACTTGATTGCTGAGCAGACGCCCACACCCAAATTGAAAACGTTCCAAGTTTTAGTTTCACATCAAACAAACCAAATAAATGACAATTTTGTATCTGTATTGGTTATATTTGGAGCAGTTGCCAATGCATTCTTTTTATTATTATATTGAAGTATAGGTGACTTACAATGTTGTATTAATTTCAGATGTGTAGCAAAGTGATTCAGTTATACATATATATATATATATCTATTCTTTTTCAGATTCTTTTCCATTATAGGTTATTATAATATATTGAATGTAGTTCCCTGTGCTATACAGTAGGTCTTTGTTGTTTATCTATTTTGGTACATTATACTCTTACTAGTCAGACACTTTGTTGTTTGGAAGTCTGCTTCTAGATCATCAGCGCTTAATCTTTTTGGTCCCAGGAGCCTTTACACTCCTAAAAAATTGTTACATTCCCCAAAGCTCTTTTACCTATATTGGCTATATGAATCAATACTTATGGTAATAAAAAAACAAAAACAAAAAAAGTTGAGAGTAGCAGCCTTGTTTTATACTTTTACAAATCTCTTTTAATATCTCCCTTAATAAAAGACAACTGGCCTCCTTTCTCCTCCTGGCTTTCCAGTTCCCTCCTCTGCTTCCTTCTCCTCCCCAGCTGCTCCACGTTGACCTGGAGTCCGGAGAACCAGTCAAGCAGCCACTGGTCCTCTCGATCTAACACCACCTCCCCGAGGGGCCCCTGGTGATGAAAATGCCAGGAAAGATTTAAAGACATTATCAGACTTTCCAACCAAAACTCTGCAAGAGCACCCCTCCCTTGCCTACTGTGAGGACAGGGTAATTGACCATTATTTGAAAATCAAAGGTCTGACTCGGGGTCAAGCTGTGGTTCAGTATATGAAAATAGTAGAAGCTCTACCGACCTATGGAGTCCATTATTATGCAGTAAAGGATAAACAAGGACTTCCTTGGTGGCTTGGAATCAGCTATAAAGGAATTAAGCAGTATGATTTGCAAGATAAGGTGAAACCTCGGAAAGAGGCAAAACAGATCCATGAAACTTGCACAAGCCTCTTAGATAGCCTCATCCACCAGAGGGCAGACAGCAGAAGCAAGAAGAATTACAGTCCTGCAGCCTGTGGAACAAAAACCACATTCACAGAAAGAGACAAGATGAAAAGGCAGAGGGCTATGTACCAGATGAAGGAACAAGATAAAACCCCAGAAAAACAACTAAATGAAGTGGAGATAGGCAACCTTCCAGAAAAAGAATTCAGAATAATGATAGTGAAGATGATCCAGGACCTTGGAAAAAGAATGGAGGCAAAGATCGAGAAGATGCAAGAAATGTTTAACAAAGACCTAGAAGAATTAAAGAACAAACAAACAGAGACGAACAATACAATAACTGAAATGAAAATTACACTAGAAGGAATCAATAGCAGAATAACTGAGGCAGAAGAACAGATAAGTGACCTGGAAGACAGAATGGTGGAATTCACTGCTGCAGAACAGAATAAAGAAAAAAGAATGAAAAGAAATGAAGACAGCCTAAGAGACCTCTGGGACAACATTAAATGCAACAACATTCGCATTATAGGGGTCCCAGAAGGAGAAGAGAGAGAGAGAGGACCTGAGAAAATACTTGAAGAGATTATAGTCGAAAACTTCCCTAACATGGGAAAGGAAATAGCCATGCAAGTCCAGGAAGCGCAGCGAGTCCCATACAAGATAAACCCCAGGAGAAACACACCGAGACACATAGTAATCAAATTGGCAAAAATTAAAGACAAAGAAAAACTATTGAAAGCAGCAAGGGAAAAATGAAAAATAACATACAAGGGAACTCCCATAAGATTAACAGCTGATTTCTCAGCAGAAACTCTATAAGCCAGAAGGGAGTGGCATGATATACTTAAAGTGATGAAAGGGAAGAACCTACAACCAAGATTACTCTACCCAGCAAGGATTTCATTCAGATTCGATGGAGAAATCAAAAGCTTTACAGACAAGCAAAAGCTAAGAGAATTCAGCACCACCAAACCAGCTCTACAACAAATGCTAAAGGAACTTCTCTAAGTGGGAAACACAAGAGAAGAAAAGGACCTACAAAACCAAACCCAAAACAATTAAGAAAATGGTCATAGGAACATACATATCAATAATTACCTTGAACGTGAATGGATTAAATGCTCCAACCAAAAGACACAGGCTTACTGAATGGATACAAAAACAAGACCCATATATATGCTGTCTACAAGAGACCCACTTCAGACCTATGGACACATACAGACTGAAAGTGAGGGGATGGAAAAAGATATTCCATGCAAGTGGAAAACGAAAAAAAACTGGAGTAGCAATACTCAAATGAGATAAAATAGACTTTAAAATAAAGAATGTTACAAGAGACAAGGAAGGACACTACATAATGATCAAAGGATCAATCCAAGAAGAAGATATAATAATTGTAACTATATATGCACCCAACATAGGAGTACCTGAATACATAAGGCAACTGCTAACAGCTATAAAAGAGGAAATCGACAGTAACACAGTAATAGTGGGGGACTTTAACACCTCACTTACACCAATGGACAGATCATCCAAAATGAAAATAAATAAGGAAACAAGCTTTAAATGACACAATAGACCAGATAGATTTAATTGATATTTATAGGACATTCCATCCAAAACCAGCAGATTACACTTCCTTCTCAAGTGCGCACGGAACATTCTCCAGGATAGATCACATCTTGGGTCACAAATCAAGCCTCAGTAAATTTAAGAAAATTGAAATCGCATCAAGCATCTTTTCTGACCACAACACTATGAGATTAGAAATCAATTACAGGGAAAAAAACGTAAAAAACACAAACACATGGAGGCTAAACAATACGTGATTAAATAACCAAGAGATCACTGAAGAAATCAAAGAGGAAATCAAAAAATACCTAGAGACAAATGACAATGAAAACACGATGACCCAAAACCTATGGGATGCAGCAAAAGCAGTTCTAAGAGGGAAGTTTATAGCTATACAAGCCTACCTCAAGAAAAAAGAAAAATCCCAAATAAACAATCTAACCTTACACCTAAAGGAACTAGAGAAAGAAGAACAAACAAAACCCAAAGTTAGCAGAAGGAAAGAAATCATAAAGATCAGAGCAGAAATAAGTGAAATAGAAACAAAGAAAACAATAGCAAAGATCAATAAAATTAGAAGCTGGTTCCTTGAGAAGATAAACAAAATTGATAAACCATTAGCCAGACTCAATAAGAAAAAGAGAGAGAGGACTCAAATCAATAAAATTAGAAATGAAAACGGAGAAGTTACAACAGACACCACAGATATACAAAGCATCCTAAGAGACTACTACAAGCAACTCTGTGCCAATAAAATGGACAACCTGGAAGAAATGGACAAATTCTTAGAAAGGTATAACCATCCAAGACTGAACCAGGAAGAAATAGAAACTATGAACAGACCAATCACAAGTAATGAACTTGAAACTGTGATTAAAAATCTTCCAACAAACAAAAGTCCAGGACCACATGGCTTCACAGGTGAATTCTATCAAACATTTAGAGAAGAGCTAACACCCATCCTTCTCTAACTCTTCCAAAAAATTGCAGAGGAAGGAACACTCCCAAACTCATTCTATGAGGCCACCATCACCCTGATACCAAAACCAGACAAAGATACTACAAAAAAAAGAAAATTACAGACTAATATCACTGATGAATATAGATGCAAAAATCCTCAAGAATATACTAGCAAACAGAATCCAACAACACGTTAAAAGGATCATACACCATGATCAAGTGGGATTTATCCCAGGGGTGCAAGGATTCTTCAATATATGCAAATCAATCAATGTGATACACCATAGTAACAAATTGAAGAATAAAAATCATATGATCATCTCAATAGATGCAGAAAAAGCTTTTGACGAAATTCAACACCCATTTATGATAAAAACTCTCCAGAAAGTGGGCATACAGGGAACCTACCTCAACATAATAAAGGCCATATACGACAAAC
Organism: Balaenoptera borealis; assembly: GCF_965194805.1. Lineage (NCBI taxonomy): Eukaryota > Metazoa > Chordata > Mammalia > Artiodactyla > Balaenopteridae > Balaenoptera > Balaenoptera borealis. The sequence goes on along the minus strand of NC_138868.1, from coordinate 87,057,416 downwards.
CCACAGCAAACATCATTCTCAATGGTGAAAAACTGAAAGCGTTTCCTCTAAGATCAGGAGCAAGACAAGGATGTCCACTCTCACCACTATTATTCAACATAGTTTTGGAAGTCCTAGCCACGGCAATCAGAGAAGAAAAAGAAATAAAAGGAATCCAAATTGGAAAAGAAGGAGTAAAACTGTCACTGTTTGCAGATGACATGATACTATACACAGAGAATACTAAAGATACCAACAGAAACCTACTAGATCTAATCAATGAATTTGGTAAAGTTGCAGGATACAAAATTAATGCACAGAAATCTCTTGCATTCCTATACACTAATGATGAAAAATCTGAAAGAGAAATTATGGAAACACTCCCATTTACCATTGCAACAAAAAGAATAAAATACCTAGGAATACACCTACCTAGGGAGACAAAAGACCTGTATGCAGAAAACTATAAGACACTGATGAAAAAAATGAAAGATGATACCAACAGGTGGAGAGATATATACCATGTTCTTGGATTGGAAGAATCAATATTGTTAAAATGACCATGTTACCCAAAGCAATCTACAGATGCAGTGCAATTCCTATCAAATTACCAATGGCATTTTTTACAGAATTAGAACAAAAAATCTTAAACTTTGTATGGAGACACAAAAGACCCTGAATAGCCAAAGCAGTCTTGAGGGAAAAAAACAGAGCTGGAGGAATCAGACTCCCTGACTTCAGACTATACTACAAAGCTACAGTAATGAAGACAATATGGTACTGGCACAAAAACAGAAACATAGATCAATGGAACAAGATAGAAAGCCCAGAGATAAACCCACGCACCTATGGTCAACTAATCTATGATAAAGGAGGCAAGGATATACAATGGAGAAAAGACAGTCTCTTCAATAAGTGGTGCTGGGAAAACTGGACAGCTACATGTAAAAGAATGAAATTAGAACACTCCCTCACACCATACACAAAAATAAACTCAAAATGGATTAGAGACCTAAATGTAAAACCGGACACTATAAAACTCTTAGAGGAAAACATAGGAAGAACACTCTTTGACATAAATCACAGCAATATTTTTTTTGATGCACCTCCTAGAGTAATGGAAATAAAAACAAAAATAAACAAATGGGACCTAATGAAACTTCAAAGATTTTGCACAGCAAAGGAAACCATAAACAAGACGAAAAGACAACCCTCAGATGGGAGAAAATATTTGCAAATGAATCAATGGACAAAGGATTAATCTCTAAAATATACAAACAGCTCATGCAGCTCAATATTAAACAAACAAACAACTCAATAAAAAAATGGGTGGAAGATCTAAATAGACATTTCTCCATAGAAGACATACAGATGGCCAAGAGACACATGAAAAGCTGCTCAACATCACTAATTATTAGAGAAATACAAATCAAAACTACAATGAGGTATCACCTCACACTTGTTAGAATGGGCATCATCAGAAAATCTACAAACAACAAATGCTGGAGAGTGTGTGGAGAAAAGGGAACCCTCTTGCACTGTTGGTGGGAATGTAAATTGATACAGCCACTGTGGAGAACAGTATGGAGGTTCCTTAAAAACTAAAAGTAGAATTACCATATGATCCAGCAATCCCACTACTGGGCATATACCCAGAGAAAACCATAATTCAAAACGACACATGCACTCCAATGTTCACTGCAGCACTATTTACAATAGCCAGGTCATGGAAGCAACCTAAATGCCCATCGACAGACGAATAGATAAAGAAGAAGTGGTACATACATACAATGGAATATTACTCAGCCATACAAAGGAATGAAATTGGGTCATTTGTTGATACGTGGATGGATCTAGAGACTGTCATACAGCATGAAGTAAGTCAGAAAGAGAAAAACAAATATCGTGTATTAACGCATATATGTGGAACCTAGGAAAATGGTACAGATGAACCGGTTTGCAGGGCAGAAGTTGAGACACAGTTGCAGAGAACAAACACCAAGGGGGGAAAGCCTCGGTGGGGTGGGGATGGTGGTGGTGTGATGAATTGGGTGATTGGGATTGACATGTATACACTGATGTGTATAAAATTGATGACTAATAAGAACCTGCTGTATAAAAAAAATAAATAAAATAAAATTCAAAAATTAAAAAAAAAAACAGATCTGCTAGCTGGCTTGTGGGTACTAACAGTATATTCATTAAGTGTAACATTTTTAAATGAAAAAAGAATAAATCAATAATACAGTGGGAAAAAAAAAGGCAGCTGGATTCTCATATCTGCTTCTTCATTCAGTCTGTTGTAGTATGCTGTTCTTGTTGAAGTATATAAAGAAAATCCAGCCTCACACAGATATGTAGGAAGGAGTATTTTAGTAGACTTTTAAGACAATTGTGGATATTCTTTAACACTATACCAAAACTTGACAAGCAGCAGCTTTTTAAAGTTGGTTGCAAATGTGGAATCTGAAAGCATACCAATCAGCTTTTTGCACTTCGTTACATTAAAATTCTTTGGTTTGTCTTGCACTTTGGTGAATAATTTACTCCTGCATGATTTTTTACATGTATTGGTCCCTTAGAAAATATTGGTCCATTGAGGTATGTAGACCTTCCAAATACCAACACATTTTTTACATAATATTTAAAATTGTATGCATGGCTATCACCAAAATTTCATCAGAAGAGTCTTTAAGTATTGGAAAGCTATTATACTCACGTTGGTGGATGCAGTTTTCCGAAATGGTAATTTTCTCTTGAAAGCTTGAATTTCGTCATTGGCCACAAATACTGCCAAGTATTTTCCTTAAAATGACAGGTTTGTTTCATTCATTTTTTGAGAAAATATCTTCCAATCCCCAAGTCTGAGTAACCTTAGTTTGTGTGTCAGTAGTTATTTCAACTGAAAATGGTGATCCCTGAGCAGTGGGACTAGTTGAGCTCACAACTCAGCTGCACCAATGTTTGTTCTCAAGTAGTCGCCATACTTCTGTGCACAGCAGAGGCGCTTCACTCACTCTTCCCGTTTTGTCCCACAGAATGTTAAGAAGATGTGCAAGTCCCTCCATTCTTCTCTCCTTTGTCCCTCTCTTTACCCCTGCTATAATAAGGCAGACTGTGCACACACTACATTGTCTTGGTTGCTTTAAGTTATGGGTTTACTCGCCAAATTATGGAGTTCTCCAAGGGCCACACATCAGACTTCTTATGCCTTCTCAGTGCTCAGTGCACTGTGCCCATGTGTGTAGTCAATACACAACACCTAGTTGTCCAGTGAACACTGGGTGAGTGAAATTGATGAAAGCTTCTCCTATTCATTGGGTTAATTACGGTCATTTGGGGCATATTTTTGCTAAGTTGAATTATTAGGAAAGCAACATCACCCAAAACAGTAAACATTTTGATATCTTAATTTATCTAGAACAGCAAGTTTGTATCTGGAGTATGTTTTTTCAATAATAAATAACAATATGTTATTTCTAACAATAGTTATCTCTAGAGACCAGCGCCACCCACTGAAAACTGAAACTCAGCATCTCTTTTAATGCGAGATGGGATTTTCTTTAGTTAGAGCATAAGCCTCTATTGAATAGAGTGATGTATTTAATCTTTCTAAATTATATATAGATGCCCATGGGAGCTCCATAAGATTAAGGCTCTAATGTAATCAATGGCTTGTTGCAGCTTATTTGTAAAATGTAACAAGACAACTTTTAAAAACTGACATTAGTATGTTTTCTCAAATTTGATGGTCAGGAATCTTGCATTTTATAATTAGAAGTTAAAATTTATGTTTCATATATTTAAATTTGATATATTTCTTAAATTAAATGTTTGTATAATTTAATAGTTCACTTCTTTTGTTGTAGGTATCAATTAGAAATAAAAGAGTACTTGATAATTGGGAAATATCCAATTGCAGAAATGTTTACAGTACTGTCAGTTTTCAAGTTACCTATGCTGTACCATTCCCTTGAGCATCTATTAAACATCTGGGTGAAATGTACTAGATATTAAGAAAATAGAAACGTGTGGTGTGGCCTTTACAGTTAAGAATTTTTTTAATTTTTTAATTTTTATGCAATTTTTAAAGGTTACTTTCCATTTACAGTCACTACAAAACATTGGCTATGTCCCCCAAGCTGTACAATACATCCTTGAGCCCTTCTTACACCCAGTAGTTTGTACTTCCCACCCCCTGACCCCTACAGTTAAGAATTTAACTGTCCTTTCAGACTTTGTCTGTCTGTATAAACGTATGTATTCTAGAGAGAGAGTTATTTCTACTAAGTGCTTTTTGAAAGTGAAAATCCAGTTGAAATTTTTAGTAATCTGATTTTTAAAATATTTTTAAAAGTCCCCTAACTGTAACCAGTCCTATTAGTCATTACTGCATATAGCTCCCTCCTTCCCACTGTGTCTGAAACATGCCCACCTGAACCTGCTCATACCATGTAGACAGAGCCATGAGTGCCCGATGCCTGGAGAGGCTGTGGCCAGCAGGAAGGCTCTGGTTTGCAGCTGATTTTATTTCTGTCAGCCCCTGAGGTCACACATGGGGGGCAGACCCCGCTGCGTTCCCTCAGGCAGCCTTTGAACACCAGGCCTAGGAACATGGCCTTGGACAATCTCTGACCACATTGGAGTTGACAGTATGAATGTGGTCATGGAGCTAAATGGTGTTTCAGAGAAGGAGATTGTACCTCCACTTTAGTTCTGCTTCACTCCAGGTTACCAGCTGCCCCAGTTTCCACAGGACTGTTCCAATTGCAAGACATGAAGTCCCAGGGCTCCTTTTATGCTGTCTAATTTTCCTGGCACCAGTACAATATCCCAGATCTTGCATGATGGGAGTGAGCCTGGAACTGTAGAGTTTTGCAGGAATTATGAAAGAATCAGACACAGCCGGTGTTATTGATCTTCAGTGAAGAGAAACTCCAGAGTGTTTCTTCCCCTGAACTGGTTTTATTTTCTGCCAACAGCAGCCATTGCAAACCCTCAACCCCACTTGGCACACAGCATTTTTTTGTTGGAAGCTGCTTGTATGATTGTGCCAGTGGTTGCTCTAGGTGTTCATCTTGAGCACTTAAAATGATTGCTTTTGCAGTTGCAGATGGCTTTACCAGCTCCAAACAAAGAAGGTCATGGCGGGTCCTGATTATATAGTGCGGTTTCTGGAAGGAATCTGCTACAGATTGTATGATGAAGCAGACTGTGCTGACCTAGGGAATTTTTACAAGGTTAAATCAACCATAAATTGATTTATGGTCTGGGCCTTGTCTGCTTTTCTGATAGTTCCTCTAAAGGGCTTTTGGAGAACATAAACTATATGTTCTTATCCGTTGAGATGCACAGCTCCCATGTCCTACGTATGTGTTCGTGGAGGCTCCATGGCTGGAATACACGGGGGTCTGGCAGGCGTGCTCTGCTTTCACTTTTATCTCACAGAGAGCTGACAGACAAGAACATTGAATTACACTTGTTGTTGGTCAGGACAGACGGTCGTGTTAGAAAATGAGAATCTATGCTACAGATGAGAAGAAAGGGCAGGGAATTAAAATAGCTTCCCAATAGTCAATGACTTCCATTTTACAAAATGGAGATTATATACTACAGGGGGTTTCTTTGTCAATTTTTAAAATCTTAATTCAAAATGTTTAATTTCTTGCTTCAGAATGTTTCCGTCTTTCCCCTTAACCCTACCTGGCATTTTTAAGTTGGTGGACATCATGCCTTGGAGTCAGAATCCCCTTTTTTTATGCTGTTATCGCTAAACCTTATGCCACCGAAAGAGATCCAGGTATGATAAGAGGCTCTTGGAGTGTGTTCTTATAGCCAAATGTGTGCTTGCTGAGCCATCGAAAATGTGTGTGCTTCCTTTTCATGCTTCTGTTATCAGCCTTGGACAGCTCATTCCAGAGACTGATCAATCTTGTAATCAGGGTAAAGCTCTTAAAAAAAAAGACAGTGCATTTATCATAGGGAAACATACATAAAATCCATCTGACTGTTGACTGTGGTCAGTATGTTAGGCTATTAGAGAACGTCCCCACGTTCCCTGTTAAGCATGAGGATATAGTCCCCCCTACTCTCTTGCCCATAATTTGGCAGGAACTGGAGCCTTGATTTAAGGCGCCTTGTGGCAGAACTGAGGGAGAGAGTGGAGACCCCGGGCCGTGGTGGGGCTCCGTACAGTAGGCTGAGTTTCCACAGTCTTCTGTGCCAGGGAGCAGCTGGTCATATTTGTCCATCCCCTGAACTGATCTTTTCCCTGAAACCTTGGCTTGGATTGTTTCCTGCCAACAACGTGAAATCCTCATGTGTGCCAGGTGAACCGCTGTTCAAGATATTTTCAGAATCCAAGGGTGTTATGCTAGGAAGTGAGGATCACTTGAGTAAAACAAACAAACAAGCAGTTAGGGGTTTATTTCAGTAGGATCTGTAATTTTGAGTTATGGCTCCTTGGGGAGGAAGAGCGGCCCAAGACGGTTATGGTGTGCTACAAGGCAATTGCCAAGGGACGGGTCCAGATTCCTACTGTAATTTAGCCTTTGCAGACAGAGCTAAAAATATCAAAACACGGTAGTATAAGCAAACCCTTTGTCTACTCGGTTTCCCGTCATTTGAAGCCTAGTCCGCATTTCATTTATTTGGTAAAAAACAAAAATCCCAGCTCAGGCTCGATTCCCTGGGCTGCAGCAGACGAGACTAGGGCTTGCTGTTATCTGCAGAGATTGCTTCCTCGGCGCCCGTCCTGGACTAATAACTATTACTGAGGCTGAAAGTGGAAGAATCCATCTTTCTTTCCCAAATTACAAAGAAAGCGAGCCCATGACATCACTCTCCTTGAACAAATAATACTGAAAAAAATTTGTTTCAATGGCTTTTCAAAATAAAGATGAGTTGCTGTAGAGATGATCATAATGTGATGGGGAAAGAAAAAATGAATGTGGGACTGTCCAAATGTTTGTCTCCACCAGAAATGTGATTGGATTCTGCCCTGTTTGTTCTTCCTTTGTTGTTACAGTCATAGCACATATTCTCTGGCACAGCACACGAGGCCGAGGCAACGGAGACACAATCTCATTAATGATTCAACATGCCACCCTAGTGGCCACTCGAGGGAGTACATGAGGCTGCGGCAACTGAGACACAATCTCATTAATGATTCAACATGCCACCCTAGTGGCCACTCGAGCCCCAGCCCACATGTAGATTTGAGATGGACGTTCAGTTCATTGCCTCAGCTCTCTGGGAAAGATGCCCTTACCGCAGGCTGCCTGTGAAAGTCACCTGGGAACATGAGTAGTTACAAACGCTGTCCCCACCCCTGCATGCTGGGACTTGGTGGGGTGGGGCGCAGGCATCAGTGTTTTCCAAGCTCCGTGTGGTTCTAACATGCAGCGGGGTAGAGAGCCACTGCTTTGGGAGAACTTCCAGGCAGCTTCCTCATCCTGTAACCTCACACCCTGCCCACCTTCTCCTGCTGCAGGGAAGTCTTCTTGCCTCCCGGAAGAAAAGTGGAAGAGATCCCTGGCAATTGGAGTCACGGATGTAAGACTAAGATTTCTTAGTCTGCGGCAGATCTTTACCTTTCTGTAAAATAAATGCTGCAATAGTGCTGAAAGAGTGGGGGGAAAAAAAAAACCCAGTCATCCTGCTGTTTTGCATCAGTGTCGGCTCAGTAGCCTGGTCAGCCACGTGGACTTAATGCTTTTGTTTCTACTGGGACCTTGTTCTCCACCCCCCATCCCCGCCTCCCCCTGAGGATAGGGTGTTGCACTTTTGACCTCTGTGGATTTCTCTATTGAACTGGTCCTCAAAGCCAGGAAGTTCAGGGCTGGGGCTGAGGTTCTGCTCTTGGAAGCTGTCCAGAGCACTATGGAAAGTAACTTGTCAGAGTCAAGGCATCGTTCCTATGAGAGGCCGCGTTCTCAAAGGAAGGGTGTGTCCAGTCCCAGCCCAGAGAGGCCAGTGGGCAGTGCCCCTTGCTTGCCTGGAGGGAAGGCCATAATTTGCGCATTCCACTTATTATGGGCCAAAAGCTGGATAAGAAGTGAAAATCTAGAATAAAGTTAAGGGAAAGTTTTGCTCAGACCTGGCTGTGATCTAAGGAAGAAAATGGCAGGGTTTAGGTGCCCTAAAGTCGTAAGTTCCAGTAATGTGCCAGGCACTGTTCCAAGTGCTGGGTGTACAAAGCTGTGAGAGAGTTCGCTGACCTTGGCATCCTCGAGTGCAAGGTCAGGCGGAGAAGACAGATAGTAAGCGAACAAAAGCTTGAGAGGTATTTCCAAAGGGAAGTGCAGGGTGCTACAGGACGAGACACCTATAGGGCCCTCCCCTAGATGGGGCCATAGGGCACCCCACCGCACCCGGGGTCATCCCGGACCTGATGTTGGCTACAGTAGATCTCGATATGGAGTGTGTGGTTATCTCCCCCGGCTGAATGCAGAGTCACCAGTTTCCCGCGTGGAGACTTGTTGCCTTTGACCCGATGCCTCTGGTATGTCAGATTTGCAGTCTGCACTTAGCACCTCTGTTGTGAATTAGTGGTGGAGAAGGGGACCCACTGCTTCCTCACTGACAACAAGGGCCAAGTGTGTCTGTGGAAGTTTCTCTGAGGGGAGGACAGAAGCTAGAGAAGGGCAGCTGTGAAATAACCCCAGCATTATCAGCCCCCCCTTAGCATCACTAGGTGCCTTCCTTCCACAGATAGAGTGACTTAGAAACAAGAGGATCAGACTGATGAAGAGGTAGGTGGAAACATGTGAATAAACAAAAACTCATCAGTGGAGAAGCAGAAGGCATTGCGAGGCGACAGTGAGTTTGGCAGACTAGTTGGCATGGAGGATTTACGTCGGAAAATCAGGTCTGAAAAATTAAATACAGCCAGATTGGAGGAGGTTTGGGAATTTAGAGGGCTTTTATGGTTTTGTTTCATTTTTATTTCTTGGTTTGTTTGCTTATTTACTTATTTATTTTCTGAAGGCAGTGGAGGGTAACAGATACTTGTTGGGTGAAAGGCCAAGATGTTTTCTCATAAAGATCAATGCCACAGAAGTAACATGTGTAGCATAGATGGAGTGAGAAGAAACCAGAAACAGGGAGACCAGCTGGGCAGCTCTTAAAATTGTCTGCACCTAAGATTATTAGGGTCTGACATAGGACATTCATGTCCTTACAACTTAGAGCGCCCTGTCATTTATCTTTGGCCAGCAAATAAGTGTGAATGGAATACTTTCCTTAGTGTTGCTTTTATAGTTCCTAAAATCGATACCTTTGATTTTTCACAAAATAACTACCAATAACTTGACTATGTATTTCCTTTAAATATAAACAGAAAAGCTAGTTTTAAATATTACCATCATGGGGGAAAAAAGAGAAAAAGAGAGGAAGAAAGAAGAAAGAAAGCCTGAATCATTGGTCTGAAGAAAATAAACAGAATTAGATATTAATATTAGAATAATAAAGAGTGTTTATGCTTCTTCCTTGTTTAAAAAAAAGAAAGAAGAGGAAGGTCAAGCAAGACCGCATCTGTCCACTGGGATGGATGCGGGTAAGGCCAGTAGTTTCTAAAAGCACTTGTTCAGAAAGATGATTTCAAAGGTCCCTTTTAGAGCTAAGATCCAGAATCTGAGACGTGGTCTCTGGGCTCTCTACCTGTCTTACACGCAGTGGAGCCTGGGAAGTACTAAGAATCACCACTTTTCAGACCTGTAGTTAATTTTCAAAACCACTTTCCAGAGAATAAAGTTTAAGCCTCTGAGACACCTGGTCAGAGCTGGGGTCTGTGTAGCCTTCCTCTCCCGCCCCCTGCCTGGACTGTTACCTATTTGGAATATTCTTCCACATCCTTATGAAGCTTATCATGTACCACTGAATGAATAAGGCAGCCTCTGGTGTTGCCCCACTTGAGGGATGCTCCAGCCATCTGGATTCCTCCAGCGTAGCTCAGCTTCAGTGTGGAGAAGACCACCATTAGCTACACTGGCTTCTTGCCTACTCCCCTCCTTCTGTTGCTCCTAAAGTAGCAAAATTGACTGATTCAGTTCCATGCCTTTTCATATTCCCCACCTTCTCCCTGGGAGAGGTGATAATGATCAGAAAAATAGCAAAAAGACAGCAGCAGGAAGGAGGAGGAGGAGCCTGGGACCTGGATCCCTGCCATGGTCCTAGCCTCCAAGGCCTTGCAGCTTGGTTGCTAGGGGCAGGATGTGTGAAAGGAATTTGCAGAAGAAGGACCCTGAAAAGCCATACAAAACACAGAGTAGAAAAAAGCGCCCACCAGTGGGTACCGCGTCGCTCCACATCAGTGAGCCCGTGGGGTACTGCTGTGCAATTACAAATCTGGTGGAATTGTATGACCTTGGGTGGGTCATTTGAACCTTTCTTAATCTCTGTGTCTCGCCTATAAAGCAGGTGCATTTTACCTAAAGTACAGATTGTGGCGTTATAGGAGGTATATGATAGGTTATGACAAAATATGAGGAACAATATAAAACATTTGTGAAGGCTGTTATTATGCCTGTACTTTGCTAAATGATGACAACGAATAATGACTTGTTTAGATAATGAGGGAGACTTTCAGATACTCAGATTCATAACACATTACATGTCGTAGAAGGAAATCTGGAGTCCTACCTCCAGCAAATACGGTCGTCGTTGGATAAAAAAAAGTTGACTCTGTTCTATGTACTGTATATGAACTTTGCGATATATGTCTCCACATAGGCAAAAAAACAACAATAAAGAAAGGAAATACAAACACAATCATTTTAACTACTTTTTAGTAATATACAAAATCAACTGGATTAGATCAGATTTCAGGTTAAAAAATGGCTTCTTAGAGTATTCACTCATTCACTCTTTTGTTCAATCAACGCAAATTGATTTCTGCCTCTTTGGGATTTGACGTAATGGATTTTGACTTGCATTTAAAGTGCGCTGCAGTATTCATGCCTCTGTTGAACACATAGGACATGTTAAGTACACAGTCTTGATCCTTCTGTCATCAGAGGCGCTGTCAGGAACTCAGACCTATCCGTGTAAAGAAGCCAGAACCCTGAGCTTTTCCTGTTAATCACTGGCCTCAGATTTGCCTTGCTTACAGAAAAGGCTGAAATGGCCTTCGTGTGTGTCTGTATCTTTCTGAGCTTCCTCACTTACATTCTTAGAAAAAAAAAACACCATGTTTTTGAGTGGTTTACGAGCAACGTGATAGAGCCCCACAGTCTGAGGTGCCGTGAGGTGAGCCACCCTCCGGGTCTGCTCCCCAAACCCGCTGACGTGGGTTGACGTCGGTCCCACACGGTGGCTCAGGCCACTTCCCGCACACTTGTGAGGGTAGGTGCCACCTGACATAGTGACTACAGCCTACTATTTCAGAGTGACAAAATAGTTTTTTAATTTTTTTTAAAAAAAAGTGTTTTCATCAAATCCTTACTCAACATTCAGCAGTTACTCAAAAGCCTCAATTCCAAACTTTGAAGCTGGAGCCAGGCCCCTGGGTGGGGCTAGTGGAGTACAGGGGGTGGCAGGGAAGCAAGTGGGTCCATCTCCAGCCTGGAGGGCGTGTTCCCTGCGTCCTCACCCATTTGGGAGGCAGTTACTGCCCAGGGTTCACACAATTCGAGCCCAAAATGAGTGGGACTTAATTCTTGGCACTGTGTCAAGTTTATCAGCAGATTTTTCTAGAACTGATTTAGTGTGACCAATTTGCTGTGATTTCATAATACAGTGTGATAGCTAGGGTGTATGTGTGTGTTGTTTTTATGCCAAAAAAGATGCTTTTTTTTCTTCACCTTTGAAAGGTTAAATCCAATCTTTAGGCACCTCTTACATAACGTCTTTGGAAATTGTATAAATAATTTAGATTGTGACTGGGCCATGAAGTTAGAATTTCACAGTACACATTTTTCCATATCTAAAAGGAAATGGAATTGAATCCAGAATCGTGTTTAAAATTGAATCGGACATGTAAGGCTCCTTCCAGGTTAGGCTGGATAATCAAGTTAATTCAAATCATTTGCAGGACTTTCTTTGGAAAAATGGGACCTTGTGCAGAGGTGCTAGATACACAATGCATCTGTCTGCATTTTGAAAACCAAAGTCTTGCAGCCTGGGTTCTATTCGTGTTTGGTCTCTTGTTTTACTTTTACTGCTTTTGTAAATGCAGGTTTGGAATTCCAACTCCCATCTGTTATTTGGAGAGAAACCTGGACAGTTACTCCCTAGTTGTGGCAGCCTCCCTGCTAGCGGAATCATAACTAGCCCATCTCCACCATTTAGTGCATCCCCAACGGAACACGCCTTAGGAAAAAAGAAGGGACAGTGTGCGTTCTCTGAGATCGGTTTACATCCCGCATCACTTAAGCATGTGTAATTGTAGTTAGTTGCACTGTTGATATCCGCTACCTAGTAATTAATGTACTTTCCCACACTTCTGCTTGAGATGTGTTATTAACGTCTCAGATCTGTCCTGCTGCTCCTGACTTAGTCTGTACACAGTGGGAAGAAATCTTGTTTCTTACCCAAAATTGCAGAGCAATTTGATCCAGTTTCTTTTGTTGAAATGCTGAGTTAATTCTGTTTAACCACGGATGATAGTAAAGTTGCACTAACAGCACTTTTTAATCAATGGGAAATGTTTAACTTGTGTGAGGTGGGAGCTGGGAATCCAGATGGGTGGAGGGGTGGGGGGAGCCAGGGAAACAACTCCACATGAAAATGTTAACTGTGTGATTAAGCATAAGCTTTTACATGGAGTTATTATGGGATACTAAAGGGACCTTTACTGCATGAACTTGGAGGCAGAATGTAAATGTTCTTGTGTGCCTATTAAAGAGGAAAGCAAAGATATTCTTTCTCTCTCTCTCTCTCTTTCTCACTCTCTCTTTGTCTTTTTGCCCATTTCCAGATTGCTTTGCAGAAATAACAACCAGCTTAGGAAACCTAGGATGAGACTTACCTAGTTGATACTAATCATATACCAAATCCAGAAACTGAGGACAGTTGTTGACGCAGTTTAATAGATAGCTAGACAGACCTGTTTACCCATGTTAGGACGCTAGCAGATCATTTCAACTTGCCTTTATTGGTAGAACAATTTGGGCTGAACTTCTCCCCAGTGTGAAATCAGTAGTACAGATTGACTCCACATTAATAATGCAGAGAGAAAAGTTGTTTGCTTGGAAAAACCTAGAAATTGCCTTCTTCTGTCCATGTGGCAGCTCCTCACAAATGTATTGTTTTGAGTTTTACATCACATAGGAGAACAGATGATATATATTTTCACTTGTCATAAGTTTCCTGATTTTTATTTAGGCTCTTGGGTGTAAATAAGGTGACTATCATTTCCATGAAGATATTGGTCCCAGTTATTTCACATTGCTGTTTCAGAGGAGGTTGGCAAATATTTTTCACAGCCTGGTTTGCTTTGTTTGTTTCGTTGATCGGCTGGTTTTTTCCAAGAAGAATGAAATAACATGTCTAGAACCTTTCTCTGACTTCCAAGTGTATTCATGTTTATGTATATTCTTTCACGTCTCTTTCTCCCCGCTATTAAGATTCTATCCACTCTTAAAGTAGGATTGCTGTCCTTTGGCCATGCCCATCCTCTATGGTTTTCTGTGACAGAGTGTGCAGTACATGTGTGACAACAAGTGAGCAAAACACAGGAAATTGAAAGGGAGAGAGGACAGATTATGTCCTTCTTACTTTAGATCTAGGACACTTCTAAACCCCCAAATTGTAATGCATTTTTAAAAAATTTTTATTGATATTGAAATATAGTAGATTTACAATGTTGTGTTAGTTTCAGGTGTACAGCAAAGTGATTGAGTTATACATATATATAACTATATATATTCTTTTTTAACATTCTCTTTCATTATAGGTTAATCCAAGATATTGAGTATAGTTTTCTGTGTTATACAGTAGGTCCTTGTTGGTTGTCTATTTTATATGTAGTATTGTGTATGTTTTAATCCCAAAGTCCTAATTTATCCCTCCTCCCCTTACCCCTTTGGTAACCATAAGTTTGTTTTCTATGTCTGTGAGTCTGTTTCTGTTTTGTAAAAAAGTTCATTTGTATCATTTTTTTAGATTCCACATATAAGTGATAGCATGGGATATTTGTCTTTGTCTGGCTTACTTCACTTAGTATGATAAGGTCCATCCATGTTGCTGCAAATGGCATTATTTCATTCTTTTTATGACTGAGTACTATTCCATTGTGTATATATACCACATCTTCTTTATCCATTCCTCTGTCGATGGACATTTAGGTTGCGTCCATGTTTTGGCTATTGTGAATAGTGCTGCTGTGAACATTGGGGTGCATGTATCTTTTTGAATTACAGTTTTCTCTGGATATGTGCCCAGGAGTGGGATTGCATGATCATATATATAGTAGCTCTGTTTTTAGTTTCCTACGGAGTCTCCATGCTGTTCTCCATAGTGGCTGTACCAATTTACATTCCCACCAACGGTGGAGAAGCGTTCCTTTTTCTCCACATCCTCTCTAGCATTTATTATTTGTAGACTTTTTGATGTTGGCCACTCTGACCGGTGTGGGGTGATACCTCATTGTAGTTTTGATTTGCATTTCTCTAATAATTAGCAATGTTGAGCATCTTATCATGTGCCTTTTGGCCATCTGTATGTCTTTTTTGGAGAAATATCTTTTTAGATCTTCTGCCCATTTTCTGATTGGGTTGTTTTGTTTTATTTTATTTTTTATTTTTGATATTGAGTTGTATGAGCTGCCTGTATATTTTAGAGATGTAATGCATGTTTGTTCCACAGAGATATTTTTGCAAGTGATGTCTTAGACTCAATGTCTAATACTTACTTAACCTTAAAGGGTTAAAATTTAAGAAATACACTGGCCAGATGTTAAGAGGATCAAAATAATGTGAAGCATCATTTTGAGGAATTAGTTTGGGGGAGGGGGAAGGGCGGGGAGGAGAGTGGGGGAAGGATAGGGTGATTTTTGTTCTCATTGTTTGTTTTGCTTTGCTTCATTTTACGTTTTCAGTTTCAGGCTGCTTCTTTAAGTTTTATTTTCATGTCTCCCTGGCCTATTTGCTCATAAAAGAGATGGACTAAGGGCAAAAAAGAGGCATTTTTCTTTCATACTACATTGAATACACATTGGAAGTTATGAATCAGAGCTCTCTTGGGTGAAAAAAATCATTAAGCTTGTCTTCCAACACTGCTAAAAGCTAATTGCATTAAAATAATTATTTATGTTGTAAATAAGGGCCAGGTAATCTGAGCTGATGTTGGTGTTACATTGTGTTTGTGTTTAGAAAATTTGCAGTAGTGTAATTAAAAGTAAAGTAGAGTGATGATTTTCAGATGCCTTGTTTTTTGTAGAAAGTGCAGGGTTCCAGAGAGAAGCAGGGCAGGGACAGGGGAGGTGAATTAATGAATGGTGGTTGCCCCGCTGTGCCATAAGATGGGACACTTGCTTTATTTATGTTTTCTCATGCAATCCCTACTACAAACCTGTTACACAGAAGTTGTCTCTATTTTACAGAAGAGGAAACAGAGTGGTTAAACAATCTGTCCCGAACACACAGCTCTTAAGTGACAGAGCCAGAATTTGAATCCAGGTCTATCTAGCTGTAAAGACGATGCTCAGCCGTCCTCTCCACACTGTTTCCCAAAGGTGAATTTGGGAAGGCATGTGGCTTGAGATACGTCATGAAAAGGGATAACTTATTGCCCTCCCAGAGCTAATAGTGAATTGGATTTAATGATCACTTACTGTCCAATTAGGTAATGCATTTCCTTCGTACATACTATGGGTTGAACTGTGTCCCCCCGAAATTCATCAGGTGGAGTCCTAACCCCCAGTACCTCTGACTTTATTCAGAAATAGATGTAATTAGTTCAGGTAAAATGAGATCATACTGGAATATGGGGGACCCCTAACACAGTATGACTTGGTGTCCTTATAAAAGGGAAATTTGGAGACAGACGTGCATACAGGGAGAGTGCCATCTGAAGACTGGAGTGACGCTGCCCTAAGCCAAGGAACTGCCAGGAACAAGCAGAAAGGCCTGGAACAGATCCTTCCCTAGTGCCTCAGAGGGAGCATGGCCCTGCTGACACCTTGATCTTGGACTTTTAGCCTCAGAACTGTGAGACAAGGAGTTTCGGAATTTCTGTTGTTGAAGCCACTCAGTTTGTGGTACTTTGTTTTGGCAGTGCTAGCAAACTAATACATCCGATCTCTCCCCGTAAGTCCCTAGTCTCATCAACTCCGTCAGTCCAGGCTGGGCTGTTGGAACTCCTCCCAAGCTGTCTTCACAGACTTATGGCAGATTCTAGAAGCTGCCATCAAAGCTGTCTTTTCTCGTGTACTGCATACAGCTTGTCCCCTCTGCATTCCAAATAAGTGTCCTCGCCTGTACTCCCAGCAGCACCGTCCCCAGCAACCTTGTCCTCATTGTGTTCTGGAATTATTATTTTCCGTGCCACAGTGGATCCTGTAAGTACTCCTTGGTGAAATGTCAGGATATTATAGCTTGAGGATTGATCTCAGTATGTTCTTTTGTCTGGGTCTTTTACTTTGCCTTATATTGTTTATTCACAGATTTTAGAAGATTGCACATTTTGTTTAATTATGTTGGAGACAGACTGGCATTTTAGCTGTTGCAGTCTGTGGGAGAGGGGTTGATAGCAAAAATTATGCGTAGTTTAAATTGTGTTCGGTGAAGGAAGTAGAAATGAATAAAGCTGTTTTACCATGAAAAGTAGGTATTTTGCTTTGGATCTTGAAATGGATTTCTTTTTTCCTTCTTAGCTGGAAGTGTTCTAAGTGCTGCATTGTCTGTTTTGTTTGCCTTTTACAAGTCTGACTGTTATAAAAAGGAAATTTGTATCTGTATTTGCAAATTTGAGCCTGGCAGCTGTGTTTTGAAGGCTTAATCTGGGATTGAACTGAGGTGCAGATGATGTTGAATAGTTTTCCCATGATGTTGTCAAATTACACTTTTTAAAAATACTGCTCATGGCAGCTCCTGCCTCCACGTAGGGTCTGCTGTGTTTCAGATTTTAGGTAATAGGCCATTTTTAAATGATCTGAGATTGCGGAAGCAACGGCTTCTGGTTGCATCGTCCCCTTTGTTGCTCACTTGTAACCACCATCACATGGACAGGGTCCCTTCCCTACTCTTACTACATTAGCCATGTTTTTGATTAGTTGGGAAAAAAAAAAAAAAACCCTCACGAAACCACAAAACTTTTTGTCTCCCGTGTCTGTCAAGATGTGGCTGATTTAATTTGAATTAAATTTTAATTAGAAAAATTCTGCCAAGATCCAGCCCTGATTTGAATATTTATAACTATGTTAAGAATCTCCATAAACCTGGGGTCTCATTTGAATTGCTTCCCTGGACCTCAGCCCTGGTAGTACAATAAGAAGGGACCACATAATGATGCAAATCGCCCCCATAGTGGGCAGGAACGGGGCAGGGGGGATCGGATGGGAAGCTGCTACGGGAGGGGTCTCCACTGTTTTAATAGCAGCACTTTGTCTGGATATATTTTTCAGGCTTGTGAGCACTTCATTATGGAGGTGGGAAATGTATGACTGATGCTAGCACAGTACTTGAAACATACACATTTTAGGGGCAGCATGAGATGCTGGAAAAGCTATTGATGGGAGTGGGACAGGAAACAAAATCTCCATCCACGTTCACTTTTTCCTAGTTCAAGGCTTGTGTTCTTGGATTTAACTTTCAGAGCCTCAGCTCCTTTATCTCTAGAATTGGAGAAAATAGGATGCGCAGGGCCCATGGAAGGAACCCACCAGCCCGGTGGGGTCAGCACCACAGCGCTGGTCTGGGACGATGGGTTACTGTGGGTTGCGAGTAGAGATGGTGCACCGGGGTGAGGTCAGAAGAATCAGCCTCTGAACTTAGACTGTTGTTGCCTCTGGCTAGCTCAATGCCAGCGGCCACTTTTCCCAGATCATCCCTTACCCCCAGTGAAGGTACTTCATGGTAAAAAACAAATCTCTGTGGTATGTTACCTTTGTCAGTGTGTTAGTGTAAATGCTGTGTGTCCTGTGCAGCAGAATAAGGTCTTTAACTAGACAGTGGAGTCCTTATTATGGTCTGCTTTGATCTAGGAGACTAGAAATGGAAAATCCTAAATGTATATATAGATCTAAATATATATCCCCTTCAGAAGATTTCCTGGCAATCCTATCCTTTTTAAAATAACCAGAGCAACTGAGAAGACCCTAATGGTGGAAGGGGGTGGGCGGTAAGTTTCCCTGCAGTGGTTCAGACTCACAACTCCCTCTGTACTTCTTGACTGCTTGCTGTTTCACACACACTGAGATCTTACTGAGGATTCTCTTTCAGAGCTAAGACTCCATTTTCCCATCAAACACCAGCTATTTCTAAGCAACCTCAATTGCATTTAGTAATGTTTATGCAAAGGAGCATAGGTTGTACAGAAACCTTCTTTGCATCTGAAAATAAATTTGTGAGGGTTTAGTGAAAATTTTTTTTAAAAAGAAAGAAAGAAACATCTGCAGTAGTGATTTGTTCTAGCAAATGTAGTCAACAGGTAGGGCTGTGACTCCTGGGATAGCGGTCTCTGGTGGACAGGGGCCAGGCATCCTGCCCCTCCGTTCCCCCAGCTTATGCTGCGGCCCGTCTGGTCCTCCTCCCAGAGGTGTGGAGCTGTCCCCACCCGGTTCTTCTAACCACCCTTGGCTGGCACAGATTTTAAAGATATTGCAAATTTGGAAATGTGAAAATGTTCACATTCGACTTAGTATTTTTTTTTCCTTGCATGTGGCATTGAGATACCAGGTCCCATTCATATTTTCACTAAGGAAAAGAAACAGAAATAAGGTAAAGAAATGGTGAAGAGGAGGATGCAACATGGAAGGTAGATTAGAGTAGGGGAATCCCAGCAAGAAAGCCTCCTCTGCGTGGATTCCATCAAAGGTGGAGTACAAGTGTTATGTCATACTTGCTCTCACTCCAGGCCCACCAACAACTCGGGCTCCATCCTCGGAATAAAACCTTTGCATCTACTGGAGAAGGTTGTGTGTGTGTGGTGTTTGCGCATCAGCTGGGGCCCAAAAGGCTTCCTTCTTGCAGCCCCTACAAAATAAAAGTCTCCACAGGTGCCTTGGCAACTGAGGTTGCTGGATGGTGCCATGCCTCTGTGGGAGATCTGTATTCCTTAGATTGACTGAAGCCTTTGAATACTAACTTTGATGTGCTATGTTAACCATCTGGAGACATTTTACAGTTGTTGTCAAAAGGTTGACTGAGGTCTCTAATGCAACATGAGGAGTTGATGGAAGCTTAATAGAGTTTACCAGTTGTGCTGATTTGTGAATGACAGCACCACAATAAACCTTGGCCCAAGAGATGGAGGCTGTGTGTACTGTTTGAATGAAGGTGGCAAGGAGTAGAATGTGAGTCGCGCATTTTGTAACAATTTGGAAAGCACTTGAATTGCATACATCACCTCCAGTTGGGAAACTTTGCCCCGCTGCTCACATGTATGTCATTGATTTAGTCACCGTTTTATTCACCTTGTAGAAAGTACTTTTGATTTAGGAGTTTTGCACATTGGCCCCATTCCTCAGTAAGAGCGGGGGTATATTTCAATATACCACACGTGTAATTTGGTTTTAGACCTAGGCCAGGCCTAAGCTTCTAGAGAACTAGCCTATATTCCCCCAGGGTGTAGGAATATAGTCTTGCTAGTAAGGCAGTTATGACACTGAAAGGGATGAATCTTTGAGTTTTTCTCTTTGTATGGAGAAATAATAGAATATCTTTGTTTTTATGTTTTTCATGTCATTTGCCGTTGTGAAAAAACATCAGTCACACTCCTTACATATCTGGACACATATTTATGTTCCTATATGTAAAACCCAACACGTTTGTGCATATATGTAAATATGCATATATATAAATGCAAGAAAGAGGGAAAGAAGAAAGAAGCAAGAATAATGAAAATGAGAATGCTGTTTAAGTAAACTGGAGACAATGCAGAAGTTGGTGAGCAGGTAGAGAGGAGATGATGAGTGAGTTAAGAGAAGAGGATGGTAAGTACAGGGTGGTTGGTTAACAACCACCAGATGCTGGTGTTTTTGATAAAATACAACGTGCCTTGGTAGAACAAGATCAAATCATAAGACTCGAATGGCAAGAACACAGAGTGAGAATCCAGAGATCACAGTGGGTTCATTCACACCCCTTCATCAACTGTGTGTAGCCCAGCTACGTGCCAAGAAGGGTGCTGGTCCCAAGGTTGCAGAGATCAAAGATAGGGCTGGCACTTGAGAGGCTTATAGGTTTAGGAAGGGTGCTGGGTAGCTTTTTAGAAGCAAAGGTACGGGTGAAGGTTCCTCATGTTACTCAAAGTTAGATTCTGCTTTGATTGTGCTGAAGAGTTAGAACAAGGAAGTAGTCCAGGGTCAGAAAGGATGCTAGGTGTTCTACAGCTCACCAAAGCTGTTTCATCCACAATTGATTGTTATATTTTACAAGAGAGTAGGTGAAGCCCTATTCGATCACCGTCCAATTCTCTGACATCTTGAAAAACCATCTGGTCTATTCTGAGGCCACATCCCCACCCCACCTCTGAGAACACCCACTGGTCTGCAAAGGAGAAACACAAAACACTCCATGATTTTCAAGGGAGATGTTATGGGCTTTTGCAAAGATTAATTTTTTCTTCCAAGCTTCAGCTTAAGATATGAGACATCTGTAAATCACCCCATTGTTTGTTTTTTATATGTTTAATTTGTGTGGTTTTTCTCTGTGGTCATTGAGATGGGGCCAACTTTAGCTTAACAAATTCCTAACAGCAGATACACTAAATGCTTTCCAAATGTTTCCATTGTACCATAAAAAAAAAATACACCATTTATTTCCCAGCATGTTGAGGAAAGCTTGTCCACCAACCTCTTATATGAGGGCTGTATCCTCAATGAAAAATCAACATGTGGAAGGGTATGAAAACGATATCCTGTGTCAGTTCACCAGGAATGATTAACTTGGCTTTGGAAGTTTGGAATGTATAGTCCTGCTGCATCTTCTCCAAACTTCTGAATAGACTTTCTTGTCTGACAGTGTGGTAGGGGTCATTGGCAGGATCACAAGATGTGTTATCTCAAGCATAT
Source organism: Balaenoptera borealis (assembly GCF_965194805.1). Lineage (NCBI taxonomy): Eukaryota > Metazoa > Chordata > Mammalia > Artiodactyla > Balaenopteridae > Balaenoptera > Balaenoptera borealis. The sequence continues at coordinate 87,036,265 of NC_138868.1, read as the reverse complement.
CCTGGGGTATGTTTTCCTGGTTGCCTTGGATTCACAGATTGCGTATTTAAACATGTCTCCGGTTGGAATGTTTGCAGCGCTGGTGTTTATCACACTCACGGGCTGAGTAAGCCTGGTGTAAGCTGCTGCCCACGTAGGGTGGCTTCAAGGGCATCAACTCTATAGGCCTCTCTCTTTCCCGGAACCGCCTTACATGGTCTGAAATTCCACCAGGAAGGAAGACAGTATACATTGTACTCAAAGAGCCACTGTTTAAAGTCATCTGGGAGGAGCCTCACGCTTTTCTTATCGTTTGTAATGGAACACAACCCTGAAGGCGGCAGGTGAAGTGGGGGTCAGACCCCGTGGTGGGGAATGAACGGAAAGGGGGGTGTCAGGGTGGGGGATATTTTAGGCTGAGCCCCCAGGTCAGGCTCAGAACTGACAGGAGCCCGTGGGCGGCCAAGGTGGGACTGCCACACCCACCTCTCCATTTCTGCCACCTCCCTTTTATCTCTGTCTCTCTTGCTTGTCACCTTCATATCCGTCCTCCCATGGACCCTCCCCGCACTCCCTCAAAAGGGATGCCTGCAGCAAAAGTGAAAGACAAATCCACTGGAGGGAAATGAGTGGGAGGAATGCTGTTTTGGAAAAGAGACTCTATAAATGCATAGTTAAGCTCTAAAAAGCAGTTCCTTAAAGACTATGTGGGATTTAAAGTCCAAGAAACAAGCACGAGGTAGACCCTGCAGATGAAATAAATGCAAATACCATCCTTGCATCACGAATGTCCTTCTTCTTCATCCCACCCTCTTTGTGCCTCTATCTTAGAAGAGAAAAATGAAAGAGACAGAAAGAGAACCTGAGAGCAGAGGAGAGGCAGGGAGACAGAAAAAGGAGCCCAGTGGAGAGGAAAGCATAGGGGAGGAGTAAAATACCTTAGGACGGGGTGACCCTCATGTTCCACGGCATGCCAGGCGAATGCAGATGGTGACTTAAACCAGGGTGCAGGGTTCATCTCCCAATACCAGACCTAGCCTCTTGTCCTTAGAAATGATTTGAAGTTCCAGTGTATATTTCATGTGCAGGATGATGAAATCTGGGAGAATAAGCCAACTGGCTGGAAATGTAACTGCACCCAGGCTGGTCCTGCCACATCTCCACAGGCCTCTGACGAACCTCCTTCATCCTGGAGGCCAGTTAGCAAAACTTAACACTCTGCTTTTCTGCAAGTTCCTGACAGACAGCCTGGGTTTGGGCACATGCAGGATAACCAAAGCCAGCCTGCCTGCTGGGATCAGGAGAGAGAGCTCAGTAAAAAGGAAAGAAGGCTAATTTCTTCCTGAGCCCTCAGGGTGATCTCAGGACAGAAATGTTTGCTGGCTTTATGAAGAGTGAATAGAGTCCAGAGAGTGATGACGACATGGAAGATGGCGGTGAGATCTCAGTGTTCTAGGATGGCTGACCTTTGAAGGGCTGACGTGCATTCGTCAAGATTGCATCAACTCACTCACCTGCTGCTGTTGCCTGGCCAGAGAAAGCAGGCTCTTGGTGACCCGCCCCCCCTCACCTTGTAGCCCAGGATTAAGGCTTAAACGTTGGGCAGGACAGTGGTGTATGGTGGAGCTGGTCCACCAGTTTTCAACAGCCTATTGTGGGTATCTTTTCCAAAGTCACATTCAGAAACATCACTCTGGTAGCTTGAAATTTCATGGTGGGAGTATTTACACCACAGAAATTGACAAGTGCTACAAATTAGGACTCCCCCACCGCCAAGAGCCATTTACCCGCATGCCACTGGGCAGGAGACAAGTGTGATGAAAGCCTATCATATGTTTTTAAATGATACGTCATTACCCATTTTTAATCGTTTTAGAGCCTCATCTTGTTTTCTGTGAGAGTGTATGTTTACGTGGGTACCCCCCAACTTGATTCCCATGTAAAGCATTCACCATCCTTTAGCTATGAAGTAAAATGAGAACACATTTCCATTTTCAAAGTTTGTTTAAGAATTTTGCAACAAGTTGAAGGAAATCACGTCTGCTCGGCTAAGCAGTTTGGTGTCTCTTGATAGCCAGACAGCCTGGAAAATTGTCTTTGCCTCAGCTCACCCAATGTGCAGGGGACAAGCTGGCTGCTTCCAAAGGTCTATTGTGTAGGACTCAGTGGCGCAGCCATGAGAGAGAGGCAGGTATATGATTTAGCCATCTTTGCTCTGTCTGCCGTGCTAATAAGGACGCTGCCAGACAGTCTTGGTGTGGCTTTACTATCAACAGTTGGGTCATTTCTTCTCTCCCATCCCTCGGGGGCATATGATAGAAGGTAGACAATCACCAGTTAGGTTTTAGAAAGAGCTTCCAACCAACCACATGGAAATCGTGAGAAACATGAGGATGTCTGAAACCTCCTTAGCATGAAACGCTGAGATTTCCTTTGCTTTTAAATTGTCTCTTAAAATATGGAGACACATGGTTTTTGTGACAATGGGTCTTTAAGCAGTATCTTGGGAAATAGGGGAAAGGAAAGAATCCAACTCATTAATATTCTCAATTCAAAGAATGTTCACACTCATTTCTCATAAATGAAGAAACTGGGGATCTGGAGTCTGTGGCTTCCCCAAGATCAGCACACAGAACAGGACCCCAGAGCTCCAGGCAGCGTGGAGCCACAGCAACATCTGCCTCTGCTCACACGCCCACGTGTGTGGAACGCCAGCGGCAGCAGGGGCTGTGCCGAATGTTCTCCGTGCTTCTCACTTCACCTGGCTTGCGTTGAACATCTGCTGGGACAGGTACGGCTGAGCGCCTGGAGGATGGCGAGGACAGGAGGACCCTACCCTTGTCCTGAAGAGGCTTCTGGTCTCATCCTGCAGATAAGAAATACCCCCAGTAAAAAGAGTGTTTTGAGAACTTTGGGTTTGAAAGGCAGGAGAGAGCATATTTGATGGAGGCATTTGGCCATCCCCGGGATTTCCCCCTTTGGGGAGCGTTAGCTAAAGGAAGAAAATAAACTTGTAAAGGTAAGGGTTAGAGGGTGGAGTTTTTCTTAGCATCAGACTTGGTATTAAAAGAATCACAAGCCACTTTCTGGAATGATCTTTCAAAAGGCTTAATGTCTGGGCGCCTAGCCCAGGACAGAGCACCCTTAAGGAAAGTGTGGGCGTGATGTGTGAATACATATGGCAAGGATGATCTTCCCTGTAGCATTGTCAGTTCGCTTCTTCTCTCTACCCCTAAGAATACACAGCAAGGACCTGGACTTGGAGTAGAAAAAGGAGAAGAAATCAGTCTCCCATTGGAAGCCCCACTGCATTATTGGAGGCATCATGGTATAAGACAAAGGAAGTGGACTTTGGAGCAGAGCAACCTTGAGTTCTCAAAGCCAAGCCCCCCCCCAACCACAGCTATTAGCTGTGTAATGTTGGGCAACTCACTTAACCTCTCTAGGCCTCAGTCTTCTCATCTGTAAAATGGGTAACAGTAGCCCCCCCATGGAGGGTGGGTGTGAGCTTCAATCACTCAGTCAGTGAGTGTGCAAGGACAGTGCTAGGTCCCAGAGATGACGTTTGTAAAGCGTCTGGCCCAGAGTTAAACACTCGGTTGCTGATGTGAGTGCTGTATCCCAAATGGGGGGCCTCATTCATACTGAACTTTCTCTTTACTACTTGATATAAGTGGAATAGCAATGCCGATTCTTCTGCTGGAGCTTCTTTGTCATTTTCTCAGTTTCACTAATAATGTAAAGACAAGTTCCTACTAGAATGAGTTCCTCCTAGGCTGGGAGAATCTGCTTAGAGGCATTTGTGAGATCTGGTGTGAACATGTGTGTTGTAGGCAGAGCCCCTGGGACGCCTCTTGGGCACCGTCAGCCTCGTGCTTCCAAGCTGTCCACTCTCCTGCTGTCCAAGTCAGCAAGGTTCCCTGAGATCTGTTTGGTGGGCTTTCAACTGTCTGGCTTCGGGAGGCACAGGTTCTGAGGCCCAGGACCTGCTTTGAGTGTGAATAAGCCTACAATGATATGGCCAGATTTTCCTTAGGGAAGGGTTTACCACGTGGTTCTGGTCCAGATGGACTTCCCTCTCCTTGCCATAAACAGGACTGGACCTCAGAAGCAACCGGAATCCTGGTGATGTTTGGCTGGTCCAGCCTCTCTGATTCTCTCCTGATTTCATTACAATGATGGATAGCCACCTGGGTTTAGACTAAGGAACTCCACTCCATTTTGACATACTAGCCTCCAGGGTTTAAACATTCTTTGAATGAAACCACTTAGCCACTTAAGCTTCAAAAAGTGTTCCTTGAAATAGGCCCTAGGGGGTATATCCTCATGTCTAAGTAGCTTACTACTGCATAAACCCAAGAAGGGAAAAAAGACAAATGGAGACAGCAGTTTCTTTCTAGCTCCTTGGTTTTCTTATAGCCCTTGTCATAATGATGTTATTTGGCAAAATACAGCTTACTGTCTGTCCTCAGAGTTATTCAGATCTCTTCCCTTAAGTCCATGGGGATGGCTTAACACTTAAAGAAACATCAAACTTTTTGACTGTACCCCAGTGGGAGTAAAAGTCTTGATAAAAGAATAGTCCGTCTTGTTCTCTGTTTCTCTCATTCTCCTACCAGACGGTAATGCGTCCAAGGACGACTGGGAATGCACTGGAGAAGGGCCAGGGTCAGCTTGTTAAGCTCCCTCTTGTCAGCGTCATCCTGCAAGAGGGCGGGAAGGGGGCCTGCTCCCCCATCAGGCTGCTCTGAGGCTGCTTTTCTGGGCTCACACACGGCGTAATTAACAGCTGCCAGGCGCTTGCGTTTTCTGCCTTGCATTATGGTTATCAGTGGTGATGACGACTACCATTGGTAGATTGCCTGCTGTGTACTATGCGCTTCACGGGGCATTTTGCTTGTCTTCCCCACCACTGCATGGTGCAGATAGACCCACCATCTCTGTCTCACCAAACAGGGGGAACCAGGAAGGACTGGGGTGGGAGCAGAGGCAGCAGGGGTGGAGTTTGGAGGAGGGACATGTTCCAAGCTCAGTGGGTGGCAGCCTTGCATTCTGGGTGGTCTGATTGGCTAGGACCAGAACTTTAGCCAGAGTCCAGGGCGCCACCTCGGGAGGGGGCTGGCAAGAGGGCAGCACCTCGTCAGTACTCCAGGACCCCAGGCTTAAGGAGGCAGCACTGGCCTCCCTGGTGGGACTGGGGCTTCTGATGGGTCGCCAGGATCCGTGAGGGTTGGCTCAGGAGTCAGGTGAGCCTCTGCCTGCAGGTTGAAGCTCCCCACCCCACCTGGCAGGACTGGGACAAGCCAACCTTGGCAGGAAGATGGGGAAACCCCTTGATGAACTGCCAACTTGGCCCCAGTCATAGGACCATAGGGTGGAATGGACCTTAAAAATCAGTTAGTACAACCTCTTCCTTTCCAAATGAATAAACCTAGACCTGGCAAAATAAAATGACTTACCTCAAATCCTGGAGGTGTTTTAGGGGCAAGGCTAAACGAAATCCTGGTTTTCTGGTTCCTTTTCACCTGCTTTTCCCACTTTGCCACCCTCTGCCTCTTCTTTTATCCTGATCTTACAGCTGAGGCACCAATGCCACAGCACAAATGAGGCGATTAGAACCAGAATCCACATCTCCTGCTGAGTGGCCACAGGGATTCTCTTCCCACTGGCCTCACTTTTAGGGACTGATCCAGGCATTTCCATTGAAAACATTTTTAAAATACATTTTTTTAAGCAAGTAGTTTAAGAAACAATATTCACCTCGGGAAATAAAACATAAATGAAAGGAGGGTTGCTGTCAGGCAGTGGAGAGCATTTATTGGAACCTGCTGGGTATAAAACTAAGTACAAGACACTTTGAAATTGCAGAAAAGACCTGCCCTCGCTCTAGGTAGCTTACCGTCTACTGTTTGGTGTGTTTCTTTTATTCCCCTTTTTCCTCTAATTGGAGTCATCTCTTAAATATTGTTTTCAATTTCTAATTTTAAGACCAAGAAACTTACAGCTACGAATTATTTAACCAGCCAGAAGTTGAGTGTTGGAGGCTTACCTGTTCTTATGTGCACTGGCCACTTGGAAAGCAAATGAGGTCCCCATGTGGTGCTCCAGGTGTCCCTTTGGGTCCCTCAGTATCCTCAGGAGAGTGAGCAGTGGTGACAGACTCTTCTGGGTAGTTTGAATTTCTCTGGATAGTTTAAGAAAGAGGAGACATAAGGGTTAATAGGAAAATGTATGTGTACGTTTTCTTCTATATTTCCTGCATGTGGGAGTATTTTGTAGGGAGTATGTAAGCCATAGAGATCCACATTGAAAGGGCAGAAAGATCTATAACTTGGGTGGAAAAGGCATCTGCATTTGTGCAGTGGTTATGAATTTCCACATTCATGGAAGAGTTAATGAATCACCAGATGTCTTTTTCTTTTAAAGTGAGGCCTGTGCTGTAGGGAAGAGGAAAAATATCAGTGAGCAAGCGTAGTGATATTAAGAATAAATAATCATCTTTTACATACAAGAAGAGCATTCATCCTTGGGACTCTGCAGCTTTGAAAGCAAGACGAATTCAGCTAGGAATTGTTTGAAACAATTGGAAGTTTTCTTTTATCAGGTTCAGCAGGGGATTGAGAGCCTGCTAAATGGTCCTGTAGAGGTTTAAAATTCATCAATATCACACAATGAAGGTAAGAGGCAGGTAGTTCCTTATACCATGGACCAGGATGCTTTCTGCCGGATAGGGCCGGGTATACTTTTTAACTGCCCTTTTGAAGCTACTATAGAAGTAATTCATCTTGTTTTATGACTTAGAGCCAATTCAAAATTTCTAAAGACTGTTTTTGTTTCAGAACCCTGAAGTCTCATTTTAGGAAGATAGTGTCTGATGCTTCATGCCTGCCCCCCTCACCTCTCTTTTCTCTTACAGTTAACAAAGATCTGCCCTGAGCTTTCAGAATAGATTTCTCACACCACATCCACTTAGTGACCAGCACATTCATCTGCGGGGGCAGAGCTATAGACATGGCTTATACAGGGAACAATTCAGGCTGACCTGCTTAGCAAAGCAAGAGCAAGATTGCTCAATTGATCACGGACACTGATTGAGACCTTCCATTTGTAGCATCAGGTTGTCATCCTGGGCTAGATGAACCAAGGATGTCAAACTCTATGTTAAGGACAGTGGTACCCAGTTGTAATTTCCTGTCCTTTATTATTATATCCATTTTGATTGCAAGGCATATCTGCTCTTAGAAAAACGTGATGTTTACTTGTATATTGGTTTTGAGCATAGGGTTATACTTGCTAAAGTACTAATGTGACAAACTTGAAAAGACATGCATGAAATAGGAGTTTCTGCAGAGCTGTGTCACATTGCTTAATGTGATAAATGGCCAAGTAGCAGGGCAACATAAGAATGGTTATAAAAATCAAAAACTTCAGGCAGGGCCTTGAAGAGTTTAGGTGGTTTCAGTATTGTTTGCAATTCATCAGTTATGCCAGGTAGATTATTGACTAGGCCAGAGAATCTTCACTTGGCTACATATCAAAATCATCTGAAGAGCATTTTAAAATTAGAATCACAAGGCCCCACTGCAGGTACGGAATCAGTATCTTTAGGGGTGCAGTAAGGAAAGCTATTTTTCACAAACGTCCAGGTGATTCTTAAGCAGGTAACCTGACACTATTCCAGGGCCTGAACTCCTGCATCCCATGCATTTCAGAACCATTAGACTCATGTGAACCTCAGAAAAGAATAATCAAAAAAGATCTTCAGTTAATTCAGCACATCACTTAAGGCATACTATGTGCTGAGCACTAAGGATGCAAAGGCTCAGTCCTTACGGAGTTCAGTCATCTAAACAGGTGCTGCTACATTATAACACAGTGAGGCTGTGACGGAGGTGCAAGCTCATTGCTGTGGAGACAGGGAGGAGGGACTGACTTCACACCTCTACACCTCCAGATCCCTTCTGTTATGGTTTCCATGGCCTTAGAGGATCCTGGGGCCAGATTTTAACAGTTAAGACCAGGATAGCCCTGGATCAGCCCTCCCGTGGTCCTGGTTGATTTTCCCTGGAAGAAAATCCAGCAGTGTCACTTTCTGCAGAGTGTAAGGGAATATCGTGCACTCCGTGCAGTCTGGTTTGTGCCAGTCCTCTGTGCCCATAGTTGGGGTCTCCCGGAAGGTCCCAGCATGGCCTCCAAGTCCAGAGCACACAGCAGGAGGGTCGGGGCTGCTCACACAGGGCATGGTTGTGAAGCTTATGTCACAGTTGGTGGTTTCTGGAAGGTTGTGAGAAGCAGAAGAATCAGCATGTAGGGTGGCTGCTTCCTGAGGCTCTTTCGAGGCCTTTGTTACACTGCACTAATATGTCATCCAGTTAGTTCCATCTCTTTTCTCTCCCCTGAAGGCACTTTCCTTCTCGACTGCAGTTCTCAGCTCTTTTCTTTGACCCATTCTCACCTTTGAGGCTCTGCCTCTGGCACCTGGCCTCTAAGGGAGTTCCCCATCTCTGAGCTGTATAGCAAGGCCTTTCGCTAAGAGGCAGGAATAAGTCAGACTCCGGCAGATTTTGCTGTGGGGAAACTGGACCCAGTACCCTTGATTTCAGGTCTTGGTCTCTGGGTCATTCTCTCTTGGGATGTTACAAAAGTCTTGGTCTAAGACAAAGGCCAACCCGAGACTTGAGCCCATTTTTGTCACTTAATAGCCTCGCCCCAAGGGTTCACTGAAAAAGGATGATGTAGAGGTCAAGAAGTCTTTGATGTGGTAGGTTTTGTTTTTGTTTTTGTTTTCAGCTTTAAAAGCTACCTAGAAGTTTGGGGAAAATCTTAGGTGTTACCATCGCCTCGCCTTACGTAGGAAGCAGGCATATAAGTCACAGTTCAGTGGCTTTTGAGACTGACATTGTGCAGACTGGGAATCTTGGTGTGTGTGTGTTGGTAATATCTTGTAGACTATTCAAATTGTGTCATCTTGCCTGAACGGACTCAGTGAGAAATGCTTCATGAAATGTAAATCTATGTGTAGACCCCATAACAGAAAAGAGGAAGAGGGAGTAATCGCTTATACCTCCAGAGAGCAGGATGAAATTCAGACACGGATTCTTCATCCCCAAGGGAGTTTAGGGAGTTCTACTGGGACTGAGCGCTCTTTTTGCTCTAGCCATTTATTCTGGCGATTCTGTCCCTTTAGGAGACTTGGTTGTCAGGTTGTTACTGTTTAATAGCTTTCTTATAAGATACTGCCACCTTTAAAGGCCAAATAGTGATGCTGACAGCTATGACTTGTTTATAGAAATAAAGGCCTTGTTACAAAATAAGGTATAATGCAAACATGAGGGCTATATATCCATATGTATCTGTGCTTTTCCTGTTTGGCCAAAGTTTGTTGCTGTTGTTGGGTGTGTAGGATTTCTGTCTGTCTGTCTCTCTGATGGAAATATTCAGAAGGCCAACCCTGAGAGTTGGGGGTGGGATGGGAAGAGAGGTGATGGGAGGGGAATAAAGGCAGGGACTCCATTACACAAAAGATAGGCCTGTTGGGGAGATCCCAGTGCATGTGAAATGAGTGACCCATTCTGTCACGATCCACGGTGCTAAGAGATCTGCTGAGTTACCCCCAGGATGCCATAGTCATCCTGACAGCAGACAGATGCACTGTTGCTTCTAAGACAGCCACAGTTACAGCCTTGTCTGTCTGCACCGTTAAAGCCCTGCAGCATGGAGTTTGTTTGGGGAGTTTCTGGTGGGGATGTAAGAAAACTAAAAGTTGGGCTTCCCTGGTGGTGCAGTGGTTGAGAATCTGCCTGCCAATGCAGGGGACACGGGTTTGAGTCCTGGTCTGGGAAGATCCCACATGCCGCGGAGCAACTGGGCCCGTGAGCCACAACTACTGAGCCTGCGCGTCTGGAGCCTGTGCTCCGCAACAAGAGAGGCCGCGATAGTGAGAGGCCCGCGCACCGCGATGAAGAGTGGCCCCCGCTTGCCGCAACTAGAGAAAGCCCTCGCACAGAAACGAAGACCCAACATAGCCAAAAATTAAAAAAAAAAAAAAATCTACAAGTCTTTACAATTTCAACTTGCTTATATTTAAAAAAGAAAAGAAAAGAAAAGAAAACTAAAAATTACACGCAACACAAAGCAGCATCATCATGTGTGAGCTCTGCCAATTTAAATATGTTCAGATCGCCACTAGTCTTAGGGCTCCTCGGTATTGTAGCTGTCAGTCCAGTTTGGAGTAGAAACGAGTGCTTCCACTCCCAAGTTTAGCCACTGATGAGGCTGACTGTGAATTCAGTGGTCAGTGCCCTGAGTTTAAGGAATCCAGTTTTACCTGGTCACTGTGACTTGACATCATCTTGAAAGTTCAAAAGTTAGTTCCCAAGGGGAATTTGCTGTCCAGGAAGACAATGCGAGGCAGGAGTGTGAGTGTGTGTGTGTGTGTGTGAGTGTGTGTGCACATTTTCTCCCCCGTGTCCTGCCCAAGTCCCTTAGTTAGACTTGGTGCTGGAACCAGCAGGCAGGATCACAGTGGACACTAAATCCCCATTGCCAGGAAAGGGGTTTGGTCTCCCTAAGTTGAGAGGAAGTTTCCCATAAACCTCCCCTAAAGAGAATTTGTCTCTTGGCAGGTTTTGCCTTTTTATTTAGATACGGATTCAGGAATAATGGTTTAGTTACTTGGTTTTAAAGTTGCTCATAGAACTAGAGTTTGTCACCTTGAAGGGGAAGTTAAGAAACATTGCCTTTGTGAAATCCTTCCAAGAAGATTCTGCCACCATCAGATGAGATGGGTTTGTTTCTCATGGGTGAGCATCATATGTGCCTCTGACCTTTGAATTGGCTCCTTGGGATCCCACTCATTTTAGTCCTTGAACATCAAAGCCCATTACGACTTGGTGCCATAGGGGGGACTCTCTTTAATCTTTCTGTCTTTGATTTCTTAGGCTGGGATTCAAAGGCTCTCCTGCCTATTGGATAAAGCAAAGTGAGTTTGTCAAGGACAGTTGGGTTTGGATTGGGCGAGGGAAGGAGTCTAAGTGAATAATGAAAGAAGTTAGTGATGGTTGCTCAAATAAAAACCCTACTACAAAAACAAAACCCAAACAAAAAAACTGTAAGGGATATATCATAAGGATCTCACTCCATATTGAGTGTTTATGACTTATTGGCAGTTCTTTAGGGTTGTAGCATTATTATGGGCAAGAAAGGAGTGTAGTTAGCACACATGGAAGGTCTCAGCTACGAAGATGAGTGGGAATGTTATGTGTTTGGTTGTTTTTTTTCCCAAACTCCCTATGCCTACCCAGCAGACCATTTTCCCAGCCCTCCCAACAAACTCTGTCCACATCATTGATTCATTATAAGTTGGAAAGACTGATAGCAATGTAGAGTTGCTGGCTGTTAGTAGGCATACACATCAGAAGGTAGAAGTACCAAGAATGAAAATGTCGTGTCAATCACCAGCCTGGGGCTGGGAGAATCCTGGGGGGCTCTTCTGGGTCCCTGAAATCACACTGTGTGAAGACAGAAGGAGGCCACAAATGTAGCCAAAGGACTTTTAACTGAAAATCAGAAAGCAATGTTCTGTAATTGGATGGCTGGATGGATCCTAAGGTTGGCAGATGTAGTACCACAGACTTAGAACCAGGATGTACTTCAGAGGTGCCAGGACCACCACACGGCCACCGTCTGCCGCTGCCCCTTCTCCTCCCCACCACCCCACCTGGGCTGGGGCTGCTCTCACTTCTAAGTTCCTGATAAGCCATAGTGACAGATATGGCATTTCAGCTCTTACCCTGATTAATGGTGCCAGCGACAGCTTTCTTATTTGTTCTCTAATTCAAGAAAGTAATACAATTATTTCCCAGATAATGGATATACTATTTGTAAAATTACTATTAAGTGGCTGAGTTTTCTTCTGTTCTATCTCCTTCAAAATTTTGTGTAATATGGTTCTATGTATTAATCAACAGGTCAGGTACTGTCTGATGAGGGGTGACAGTGGCCAAAGGAGTAGGGAATGGACTGTCTATCCTGCAGAAGAGATTGTGACCTCTAATAAGAATCTCTTTACCATGGTGCTCTCCAGATGGCCTCTTAAGGAGAGTGAGTGCTTTGAGAAAACACTGGCCGAGGAGCTGCATTAATAACCCAGTTCAGATGCACACCCTGCAGAGGAGCGAAGAGCCAGTCACAACTTGTGTTGGCAAAGAATAATTCTAACACTCACATTTTAATAAGGCATGATACGGCTTATCCAGAATCCAAATTGGGGGATCAGGAGTGACCCATAGACGGGAAAGTCCCACTCACAGCCTCTGCCTGACCCCTGTTGGTGACCACCACTGATACTGAGCTCTGGTGGCTGCCAGTAGGCATCAAAGCCAGACCCGTTGGTGGCGAGCAGAGGGGCTAGAAGGATTCAGTTCAGGGACAAAGGCAGCGCTGCAACAGGGAGAGGCGTGTGGCCTGGCGGGCTCAGAATTCAAGCAACCTGTTTCCAGCCCCTGTTCAGAATCAGTACATCCCTGAGTACATAGTGTTCTTCTCTACTAATGTACTTGTCTCCCGGTTCATCCAGCACACAAGCAACCCCTTTTTCATGAAAGTTGACTTTTATTGAAACCAACTTTAAGTAATACATACTTAAGATCAAGGGCCATGGAGCTGGATCTGCCTGGGGTTCAAGTCTCGGCTCTACCTCTTACTAGCTTTGTGACCTTGGGCCATTAGTTAACCTTTCAGTTCTTAAGTTTCTTCATCTGTCAAATAGGATCATAACAGTACCTATCTCATAGGGTTGTTATGAGGATTACGTGAACTCAGTGAAGTGCTTAGTACAGGGACTGGCACAAAATAATCACTCTATATATAAACAATATATCTTGGTTTGAGAGTGTGATTTTTTTCACTTGACAGAAACCAAATTTAACAATTCTTTGCACTGGTTGTTTAAGAGATTATAAGCTTTTGTATCTTCAATAGCCCAGATGTGCTTAAAGCTATGATCACATAAGACATTTTTGAAAGACACGGGCAGGATTTGAAATTCTCTGGATGAAGTTGCATGCCAGCATTCTCTAAATTTCTATTTTCTGGGTGTAAAGAATATAACATCTGCAAACAACAGCTGGACAAATATTGGAAGATATAATTCCAGCTTCTTGCCATGTTGGCAAAAGCTGTTGGGAGGGAGAGAAACCATCCTCCTTGTATCAGTACCTTTTTATAGACGGAAGAAGAGAAGTTGGATGAGTCATTTTGTCAAGGCAAGCTTTCAGAAGAGCAGACCTAAGGAAACATTGTCAGGGGCATCCTGGCAGCTATCAAATCGCACACAGCTGTTTACTAAGAAGGCCTGGGTTATCGGGGCAGGTTGATAGATTTTACGTTGTTTATCTAGAGAAGCTTAGCTGGGTTCCAAACATCTATTTGCATCTATCCTTCCCCTACGTTTCAGTAATTCAACTGCAGGCAAAGTGCTGGCTGGCAGTCATTCTGCCAGGAAAAGGGAAACAGCAGGAAGGACAGCCTGAAAAGGAAGCAGGGGCGACTTGCCTGGTGGCACAGTGGTTAAGAATCCGCCTGCCAATGCAGGGGACACGGGTTCAAGCCCTGGTCCGGGAAGATCCCACATCCCGCGGAGCAACTAAGCCCGTGCGCCACAACTACTGAGCCTGCGCTCTAGAGCCTGCGAGCCACAACTACTGAAGCCCGCGCACCTAGAGCCCGTGCTCCGCAACAAGAGAAGCCACTGCAATGAGAAGCCCACGCACCACAATGAAGAGTAACCCCCACTCACCACAACTAGAGAAAGCCTGTGCGCAGCAACGAAGACCCAACGCAGACAAAAATAAATAAATTTATTTAAAGAAAAATTATGAAAAGGAAGCAGGGAACCAGAGCTTCTGTTATAAAGTGGGCTGGTGTTGGCGGCACCAGATATTTTAATGGGCTTCGGACAGGAAGGTAGACCACCAGCTGCTTGTCCAGCTTTCCTACCTGCACGTAATAGAACCAGTCTCTCCAAGTGATGACTCTTGCTTTTTGGGGACAGAGGTGAGACCAGGGCAAACCAGGCAAGAGGAAAGAGTTGGCAAAATAGCTACTGGGAACACACAAAGCAAATGAGACACAGAAGCAAGAAGAGGCCTCAAGTCAGCAGTCAGCACCTGGGCCCAACCTCGTGACTCCTGAACTTTGCTGCAGGGACCCTAGACTTCTGCTCCTGTGTTTCCCATCTGTGAAATGAAGGGGTTGGAGATTATATGTCAGGTTCCCCCAGCTCGAACCTTCTCTGTTACTAAATGTTAGCTCTAAAACCCTGGCTGTGAATCAATCCAACAGAGTAGAAGACAGAAATCAGGGTATAACTAGTCCACATTTGCCGCCTCTTGGTACACACTCATGCCCTCAGCTGGGTGCTCCCCAGGGTGGAGGCTGTGGAACATTCCTGCCTTCACCCCTTGTGGACTATAGGAGACAGTACGAATGCCCACTCAGAAAGGATTTCACTCCTGGCCTGGAATCTGGCCCTTCTGAGGCTCTATAGGACTCCTTCTGACTTTATTGCTGCTTTGGGAAAAAAAATTCAGTAAATTCTTCAATGCGTCTCCTTCCTTTATGATCCTCTATAAAAACAAGCAAACCAACCGGCTCCTTTCATCAGAGTTCGGCTGGCTTCTCTCCTGTGTCTGATCTGGGGGTGTGGTGTGGAATTTGTTTGGGTCGTGCTCCTGATTAATATCCCTTGAGTCATTTCTTCTGACTCCCTATTAAAGATGCTCTAGAATGCTCCTAGTAGGAACTGTGTACTTTCTTGGGGGTGGGGGTTAGCTGTGGGAGTGGCAGCCTGGGGGAGAGCGTGAATCTATCACATCTGAGCAGATTAAACCACCGCGTAGATCTTCTTGCCCTATAACCAGAAGCACGAGGACACTGTGTGACATTAGTCAAGTTTTCTAGCTTCTAAGTAGTTCGTGGGGATAACAACCATGGTTTGAAACCACTGATTTAGTTCTATAAAACTAAACCATCCGATCAGAACTAATGAAATGTTAATTTGACCCAGGGAACTCAGGAGGCCAAGAGAGCTGAAGCCATTATCTGCCTTGGCTCTGTGTTCTGATATGAAGCCAGCCCTATGGAACAGGGCCAGAACCCAGTTATTCCTGATTCCCAGCAGCTCATATAATTTATTATGCTAAGAAATAGAGCCTCCTGCTTCTAGAAAGTTGGTTTCTGTTGTTTGGCTACCAGAATTTCATAGGATAGTTTATTTGGGGTAACAGGATATCAGATTAACCATCTAGGCCTCAGTTGTGTAGTGATGCTCAATACTTTTTCTTCCTTAGTGTAATATTATAATATCAACTATTTTATCATATTGCATAGAAAGCTGAAGAATTCTGAAGCCATATTCACCTTCTGCGTACCTCCCCCCATCACTCTGGAAGAGTCCTGAGATTTGAGGAAGTTAAAGAGAATTTTCACCAGGAATTGTCATTGCATCAGTTTTGTAATGAAACATTGTCCAGTTTTGATGGCTTTATTAAAATGATAGGCTTTGGAAACCTGCTTGGTATATGAACTAAGTGAGTTTGGTTTAGAAGAGTTTGTATCTTATCTACAGCTTCTCTGTATGATTTGTCTTCATACAGAAGCTCTGGTTTCTCCATTCAAAAGGCATAAACCATGTACCCACCACCACCACCAAGAGCCAGCTTCCCTTCCTTCTCCAGTCTTGAGTTCTGCTCTCGCAAGTCTGCTGGTGCTAGTGTTGTCAACCAGGGAAGACCACAGCTTTCTTGAGGGCTACCTTCACTCTCTAGGCTGGCTGATATACTGGGAGAAGCCAGGGGCCCAGGGTCCTGTGAGGACTACACACAGAGGGTTTCCCAAGGGTTTGGTCATAACTTATCTCAGTTGGCTTAGAAACCCTAGCTAGATTATTTCTGGGTGTTTAGGTTTAAATGGGAATTACATAGGATTCCCAGCATTTACATAGATGGGGCCCTAACTAGGCTGACCAAGAGACTGGCAGCCCTGAGTATGACTCTTAGATGATTTTGGTTGCTGCTATGAACCAGCTTTAAACAAGAAGGATGCTTCCAGTGGCAATCAGAATATGGTCTGCTATTATGATGCCATTATACAGAACCAGAAGCCAAAATCTCTAAGCATATATGTTATAGTTCCTTTAAAGTGACATATAACTTTTGGGTTAATATTTGAAAGTAAAACAGTCCACCTCATTTTCTCCTACCCAGCTGCTGTCAACAGTAGCTCAAGCCAGAATTGTGAGACTCACATGTCAAGAATGGGTGAGACTCCTTTGTCATCCTTAATTGTTTATTCATTTTTCTCTCCCAAAATGAGAAAAGTTACCTATGTCCAGCTGCTTCTTGCAACAGTAGCAATCTGACAAGTTGAATTATTCTATCCATACACACACACACACAAACACACACACTTTTATCTATGCTTTCAGTGGATGTTCCCATACATACATGTAGATAAACACACACACACACCCCTTAATAGATTTTAGACAGTTGAATCCAGTAGTCTACAAGAGATTCCTGCTATCTCATTCTCATTACAAGCATTATTGGGGATTTTGTTTGTTTAGGGGGTGTGTGTGTATTTGTGTGTGTGTGTGTGAGTTTAAAGTACTATCATGTATGTGCTATCACTTAAAAGACAACCAGCACAGCCTGACCTTGTGTTGGGAACTTTACATACATTACTTCTCTAAATCATCTCAACAGCTCTGCGAGATTGATTATGTCCATTTACAAACGTGGAATCACAGGTCCTGAAACTCTCCTGAGAACTCAGAGTTACTACGTATCTGAGCTGGAATTTGGATCCAGGCCTCTCTGACTCTAGATCCTGACTTCTTAACCATGAGACAGTCCAACCACAGGACCTCAGTTTTATTATCATCCCCATTTTACAGATGAGAGAATTGAGGTGAAGTGACTTGGGTAGAGTGCCTACGTTATTGTTTTTTTGGCTTTGAATTCAGTCATCTTTTATACCAATAAAATTCTGACAGGCAAGTTAAATATCTTCAAGTAATGTAGAGAGTGGAATCGGTCCACCTGACCAACACATGGATCATTCAGGAAGTTTACTTTATTTAAAACCATAAAGGGAAACATAGCTTCTCTCAAAAATAGTAACCAAAATAATTTCCTTGGGAAGGGTTGTTGATAGAGGCTTATTAATAATAATAATACACAAGTATAAAATGTGTATTATGTGCCAGAGACTATTCTACATGTATTAATTCATTTAATCTTTCCAACAGCCCTATGATAAGGGTTCTGTTTTTCCCCGTTTTACAGATTAGGAAAAAGGCATAACTTGGCCAAGATTACACTTGGCTAGGAAGTGGTAGAGCTGAGGGTTGGCCCAGAGTCCATGGCCTTCCCCACTCTACAGGACTGCCATTTGAGTCTCAGTTTTACATTCATTGCGTTTCTTTGGTTTATCAGTGAAATTGCCCTTTATCTTCCCTCGAGTACTTTGCTAACAATGAGGGCAGACTGTCTAGGCAAGCGGGGGTGCCTCGGTTATCACGCTCCTGGTTCCAGCATCTGGATTTCCCACAGAACCGTCAAATGAAAGACACTTTAGTATACTTTGAAAAATAAAAAATAAGTCTCCATTAAAGTGGTTAAGTATAGTGATATTTAAGGCTCATTTCTAGAACAATAGCCGACAAAATAAATGTAGAACTAGACTTTGATGCCTTTTTCAAAACTTCTTAGCCGTTATTAAATAGGTTTTGGAAAATCTCTTTATCTGATGCATAGTCATTGATCCGATTAATCCTCTGTCGTTCACACATCTCTTAAATTGGTGACCAGAACATGGTCGGCAGGTGCACCTACCTTGGCCCTGGGTCTGCTGCATCTCCGCAGTCTGTCTTCCTCAGGAACCAGTGTCTTTATAACCATTTAACAAGAAGGTACTGTCAATTAGCCATGGGAGAGACCTGGGCTCACTTTCTGCTTTCAGCTCCTACTTCCTCAAGCACATAAGAATCTGAAAAGAACAGTAAAATTAAACTGCTGCAAGAAGTTCCTGACTCAGATGAAATCTATGAGTTCCTTTTTGAAATCAGAAGAATTTTTTTCTGTTGCTTTGATTTGGTAAGATCCCACCTCTTCTGATAAGTGCCTTAGCACCTTTAGAACTGAAATTTTAATTCCTTTTTCTCAGCAACTGAGACTTCACAGCTTGCTTCTGCTAGGGAGTTGGGAATCACAAAATTTCTACCTCAACCTGAAGCTGTTTGCTAAACAAGTTGGCATATCTTTCAGAACAAGGCATTACTTTTTAAAAAATACATTTAAGTAGAAAACACATTTTGAAACATATACATCTCTCACGGGGTTATTTTACTTTTTCAATGAGACATGGAGAAGGGACTCATTCCATTCTCAAGAGAAGCTTTTTCTGTCTGTTCACAAGGGATATAACAGTGTGGGAGAAATGGCTGGGGCTTTGATGCATTTGACCTGGCTTTGAATCTTGACCCCACTGTTACCATTACTTAGGGCTCTGAGCCTTCACTTCCCCATCTGTAAAATGGGAATTATAATGCTATGGTTATCTGTGAACAGAGGCCAGTTATAATTAACCAGAGTAGAAATGATGGCAGCAACTTGATAATAAGATGTTTGTACACTCTGCTCTTTCTAGCCCATAATTTAGAAAGAGAGCAAATGGTAACTAATAGGTAATAACAATAATAAGCCCATTAGGAGGCCAAGAAAAGATTAGTGGTAGTTATGGATTGCAGGGGGAAGAGCTGGAGCCTTAAAATTAGATGACTTTTAATCTTGACTTTACTACTTATTAGCTGAGTTGCCCTGGGCAAGTTATTTCATTTCCCTGAGCTTTGATTCCCTCTTTTGTAGAATGGGGACTATAGTATCAGCCTTTTTATACCCCAGAATTGTCGTGAGCCTCAGGTGAAGTAACAAAGTGTGCTTTGTAAACCAGAAAGTGTGAACTGGCTGCCAGAGGCCTTGGGGATGAGTCCTTAGGGGAGGACACTGAAAGCCTGCCCTTGGGTCCCAGCCAGGTCCAACTACCTGTGTTTATAAGCGTGTGTCTTTGGATGTATCTAAGATGACACACTGTGTTTCTGCAGAGAATGTTTCTGCAAAGCAAGAAATGAGATACTTTTTCTGGGAGAAGTGTTTTTCATAGTTGCTCTAAAGGGTCTGAGGTAGGCCTGGTGAGGAAATTTCAGTTATATTTGCAACTGGAGAAAGGTGAAAGTCGAGGCAGGAATTTTTATTGGGAGCAGTGAGAGGACTAATACAGTAATAAAGGAAAAGGCCACAAGAAGTGAAGGGAAAGAGTTTGGGGTTTGGAGCAGGATTTCCACTTACCGTTATTAAACCTAATAATTCAAGGTTTTGCATTTGGGGAAGAATAATCAGCCATTGTGCTTCGGTGGAAAACGTCCAAGCGTTGACTTTTCAGAGAGTCTGGGGTTCCTCTGACCTGGCTTTGACTGGCGTCTAGAAGGAGAAATCACTATCTTTTCCATGTGTGCAAAAGGTCAGGCATCTAAATGGATATCTCTTCTTTAAAAAATCTCTGTGATGATAAATGTGTTCATGGGATCTGGTGAAGCTGGGAGTTCCTTTGTAATTCTTATTTCTCACTTCTCTCCTTGGTCCAAAGATAGGCCACATTTGAGTATGGAAACTTTTCAGCCTTGCCGTGTTCTCCTCCCTCTTGAGAGTCATGTTCTGTTTGAAAAGAGCTGAAAAAAATGAAGTCTGTTTTTTCACTTGGGATAAGAAAATCCTTCTCAAAGCAGTAAGGGCTCTGTGAGAGTCACAGGATCCATATGTTGAAGCTGGCTGCTAATACACAGCATATGGGCCAGTGAACTTTCCAGGCAGAAATATGTCTCTAATTCTCTAAAGAATGCCCCGGTAAACTCCAGAAAGGACCATTACTTAGGTGACAGATGGCATCGGCGCAGCTTCTGGGCTTCATAGGCCGGTTGTTCCATGGAATGGGAGCCACAGACAGGGACGCAAAGGTCCTGGTTGGCCTTAAGATGGATGACACTGGCCTGTAGCCCTCGCTATAGGGCCCCGTGCTCCCCCAAATACTGTGGGCTTGCTCTGTTCTCTTAGGGGATGTGCATCTGAAGGTTGTTCCTCAGGTTGGCAGGATTATTTGTTAAACTGAGTGGAAACATTTTGTCCCCTACTCACAGAGACGGCCTTACGTAATGGAAAGAACACTTACCTGGGAACCAGGTGGCCTGGGCTCTGGGGCCACCCTGGTCCTCACTAGATGTGACCTTAGGGAAGTCACTTTACCTCTCTTTTCTGATCTGGAAAATCAGGAGGCAGGACATGGTGATGGTTGGGACCCCTTCCGCTCCCTCAGGTTAGAACTCAGTGGCCCTGACTCCATCCAGAAGAGAGTGATGGGAGAAACCTGCCACCGCCGGGCACTTCTGCCCCCCCGGGTGCCGTGGCCCCGGCATTATATTCCATTGCAGCTCTGTGCACTACGGGTGAAATTCAGGAAAGGTAGGGGAAGACATTTCACTGCTCTCAGGAAGAATTCCACCCTCGGCCCCAAATGAGTCATCAGCAGCAAACTGACCGAGGGAGAGACAGGCTGCCCTGCAGTTACTATACTACTTCTTCTGAACCAGCATTTGGAAGTCTCTGGACTCCCACTTCGTATTCTCACAGTGGAGCCCTCAGGATCCTCTCCCAGCCTGTTCCCGATTCCTCACCATGACCCTCACTCCTCCCCTGTTCCGTTCCTGCCCCACCGAACCATCCCTTTCTCTGCAGCCTCTGCTGGGTTTTTCCGTGGGCTGCTTTGTCTGTAGGACAGTTAGGAAGGTTGCGCCCCTGATAGCTGAGTTGCCCCCATGCTCCCCCTTCCCCGCCCAAGCAGGCCCTTTGATCCCTCTGTTCCATTGAGCACAACCATGGTTGCTTCTTCATCAAATGAGTGCAGACTGAGACCCACAGCAGCTCTGCAAGGCTATCACCATGGCAACGAACATTCCCTCCGTTCTACTGTGAAGAGAAAATGGCTGTTAGAAGGAATGGCTAGCTGAGTCTCTATTACTCGGTCTATTTTGTCCAGGCCCCTCCTTCATACCGGCTTTGAGAAGCTACACGCATTGAACCAAATGTCCCTTAGCCTTTAGCTTGCAGATTTACTTCACCTAAGAGGAGGAAAGGCAGAAGGAAGTTGAATCCCAATGAATAACAGCATTTTTCCTACCCTAAGAGTATATTTTCATGAGGAACAGTTATCTGCTCTAAGCAGATCAGTGAGGAACTCCATGAATACAGGAATCTGTGAGATCCGGTGCAATGTATTTTGTCTTATGGGTGGAGTGGAGCATATAGATATTGCAATATTGCAGTGCAGTAGCCAAGAGATTCAGGGGGCCGCAGGGCACAGACTCCAGCATGTCAGAAGAGTTGACTGACTACTCGGGGTGACGATGTTTGATTGCTGTCTCCTCTTCTGCAAAGAGGTGTATTGGCCCTAGAGTTGTGAGGTAAGGTGAGTGTTTGCTGGGCCTCCCCTGCTTCAGAATCAGTTTGGATCTTCACGTTGAATCCTTCCCCGTAGTGGTCAAGCTCCGTGGTGTGGGGAGGTGGCAGGAAGCCCTGTGCAGGGTTGTGGAGCGGCAGGCTTCCCTCTTAACAGAGCTGTGGGGATGCTGCAGGTTGATGACCCACATGGAACTGGCTGGGCTGCTGTTTCCGTGCATCCCAGACGTGCTGCTGTTTGGAGCAGGACTTTAAGCCTTCTCAAGGGGTCAGAAACGTTTAGCAAAGAGGTCACCCCCAGATCTTCCAGGGGACCCTGCACGGTCTGATAGAGGATATTCCCATTCCACAGGGAATGGCCTGGACCCCGTCCACTCCTGGCCTCGGCATGAGGAACTCTGGTGACAAGTTCTCAAAACCCAAACAACTTCCTGTCTTCACTCTTTCTTGATGTGAGCGGGGAGACTGTTTTTGAATCAAAGCTCTGGTTTCTGTCTCAGAAATCCAAACGTGTGTTTAAAGTGGACATTGTCTTTTTCAGTTTCTCTGCAGGTGGATATTGTTCCCAGCCAAGGGGAAATCAGCGTCGGAGAGTCCAAATTCTTCCTATGCCAAGGCAAGTGCCCGTGTCACACTGCATTTCAGGAAACCCACCCCTCAGAGCAGAGCCAGCGGCTGTGTCTGCCCGGCGGATCTCAGTGTGCCTGGAATCTCGGGTCACCCTGTGGCAGGCTCTCAGGGTGACCAGAGAGCCAGGGGAGTGCTCAGACCCCCTTCCTTCCCTTACCAAGGCTGCCCCAGGACAGCGAAATATGCTGTGTGGACTTCTGCTTCGTGATGGAGGAGGTCTAGGGATTTTCTTAGGAAAGTCAGCACAGCCCCCAGACCCCCTGCGCTGTGTACATCCAGAGTCCCATGAATGACACTGGAGAGCAGGGCTGGTGCAGAAAGAATGCTTCAGTGGGTCAGTGTATGGATTATT
The DNA here is from genome assembly GCF_965194805.1 of Balaenoptera borealis. Lineage (NCBI taxonomy): Eukaryota > Metazoa > Chordata > Mammalia > Artiodactyla > Balaenopteridae > Balaenoptera > Balaenoptera borealis. The sequence continues at coordinate 87,013,735 of NC_138868.1, read as the reverse complement.
AGAATCCCCCAGAGCAGGAAAATCCAAGAAGGCCTAAAAAGTGCCTGAAAGAAAACTGAGTACCAGTACCTCTTTTTGCTGTGAGGACAGGTGCCCTGGGTTTCCCAGCTCTCTAGTGGATTCCAATATTCTGTCCCATTGCCCCAACGAGAGATCAGAATTTGTCAGACCTGGTGTCCTTGTCTTTTGTTTAGAAAATATGCCCCTGTTTCCACAGCTCAGCTAATTATCCATAAATGTCCTGCAGAGGAAAGGCTTCATATGAGGCTTTGGAGTCTCTGTATGTGAGATGCCTGGGATTTGGAACATGAAAGGACCAGGAAAGAGCTGAGCTAGGTGTAAACTGACATTGAGCAAGCCGCTTTCGGCAGGGAGGGGCCTTGAAATGCTGTCATGATTTGCACCAGATGAGGCGGCTGGTGGCCGCTGGATGTGTTCCTTCCAGCTTTGCCTTCACTACAGCAATTGAAATGATCTGAACATGCAGCCGTGGAGCCCATAGCACATCTTGCAAATAGCCATATTTATTGAAAACATGATGGGCCCTGAAAGGAAGGCTGCTTCATTTCCATACTAAGCATCTTTGCAGGGCGGGGGATGTGGGCTGGGGAAGGGTGCTGTGCAGAGAGGCAGGGCAAAGCCATGTCTGGGGGTCCCAGAGCCCTTGTTCCAGCTCAGTGTCTGGACAGCTCAGCAGCCGTATCCCAAGGTGCCTGGGGAAAGGATGCAGAGGCGATGCTGGCTACCTTCTTTGCAGCATTTAGGCAGATGCATCTGCCTCTCTGAGGCGGGAGCGCTGAAATGACAGTCATGCCAGTTTGTGCAGGCAGATGCTGGAATGAAAGTGGTTGGAGTCTACACTCCAAAACTAGCCAGAGTCTCATCTTCTACTTCAGAGACCGTAATCTAAGCCCTGGAAAATAAGCTGATGAGTTGGCTCAGACCAGCTAGCCTTGAGCTCAGATCCCAGCTATACTGAATCCCTTTGCCCCCCATTCTGTGAGGTTATAAGCGCCTAGCTTAGTGCCTGGCACACAGTGGGTCCCCAATAAGTATCTCTTCTCTTCTCTCACTAGGGATGGGACCACTGTGAGAAATACCAGCACCAGTGTTTGTTGAGTTCTTTCCATATACTGTTATGGACATAACAATTAAACACAGAAACCTCCAACATGAATGGTCATCCCCCCCTTGTCATCAAGCCTGATGAGCTCTTGCTCAGTAGCTCTTACTGAGTACCCACTGTCACCCTGGAGGGGTCGTTGTCTTTTCAGCATCAGTGGTTTGAAAATAATCTCTTCCTCTTTAGTGGCAGGAGATGCCAAAGATAAAGACATCTCCTGGTTCTCCCCCAATGGAGAAAAGCTCACCCCGAACCAGCAGCAGATCTCGGTGGTGCGGAACGATGACTCTTCTTCCACCCTCACCATCTACAATGCCAACATCGATGATGCCGGCATTTACAAGTGCGTGGTCACTGCAGAGGATGGCACCGAGTCAGAGGCCACGGTCAATGTGAAGATCTTCCGTAAGATCCTCCTCCTCCTCCTCCTTCTGTGTTCCCTGTCCTCTCCTTTGTCTAGGAAGGCACATGGGTAGCAAAGAGAGTGGGATGGAGTAGAGGACCCACTGAGGGCTTGACAGGGCCCCTTTCCTCCTTTTCCCTAAGTCTTTTCTGCATCAAGCTAAGAGCTCCAGTATATTTTTAAATGATCCTCGGCCAACTCCGAACTCACAACTGTGTTCATGCTGGTCACAGGTACCTCCCACTGGCGTCCATTCTCTAAATTGAAATTACACCATTCCCAGAGGACTAGGATGGGTTCCCCTCTCCCTTCCCCAAGTGTTGACTGACTGTTGTACACTTCAGTTTATCCCCTCTTATTTCACTTTTTCCTGCTGGTAATGGAGTACAAAGGCTCGGTGGGGTGCGTGGGGTTATTATCTGAACACTCTGTGCCACTCAGAGCGGGTAGTTCCCATTGCCACTGAAACCAGTCTGGAGGTGGCATCTCATTACGTTGTTATCATGCATCTGTCCTGTTGGCCAGGGTAATGATGGGTGACAGCCAATGGAACAGTATTGATTGTCACAGTATTTATTGCCATAAGCCTGCTTTTCTTCTGTCTTGTTCTTCAAAATTCTTTCTGCTGTAGACAGGCTGGGGATGGGATGCCAGACAGAGTGGGAGACAGAGGAAGGACTGGTGGCTCCTACTATTAGTTGTAGAATAAATGTTCTACCAGTTCATTTTACCTGTGCACTGTGTTTCATTGGCTCCATCCCACATGGCGAAGACCCTTGGTAAAGACAATCCTTTCCTTCTGTAGACCCTTTTCTGCACAACATGTGATAAATTTAGCACTTTGAATAGACACTAATTGCCAAACATGGGTGATATACTCCCCTCCTTGTGCCAGCTTCTCTGTCTGCATCTTTGGCCAAGTTATGGGTGGGACCCCCTTTGGTACCACTGTATATATGGACTCGAATCCAAGCAGTATGGTGCCAGTGAAAAGGGATCTTTGTGGGAGAACCAGCCGTTTTCCCTCACTCTCCTCTTGCTCCTTTTCCAGAGAAGCTCATGTTCAAGAACGCACCAACTCCACAGGAGTTCAGGGAGGGGGAAGATGCCGTGATTGTGTGTGATGTGGTCAGCTCCCTCCCCCCAACCATCATCTGGAAACACAAAGGCCGAGATGTCATCCTGAAAAAAGATGGTGAGACCTGGCAGCTGTCCTTTCCCCTGGGCCACGAAACCAGCTTCTGAGGCATTCTAGCCCAAACTCAGATTCCAGTGTCCCAGAACCCCATGTTGTTTCCAGGTCAAAGGTTGCATGTCTATAGCTTGTATGTTCAAGCACTTGACTTTCTCTCCAAGGAAAAAGACAGATTTCCAATAGACTTTTGCCCTTGGCTCTATGTTGGAGCCAGGGCCACATTTTCCTATTGCAGCTTAGAGCCTCTCCCCGCTCCCAGCCCCCGCCCCCCCATAAGCCTGAAGGCAGGCAAAAGGAAAGGCTCAGCCACCTGCCTGCAGATGCCAGTCCTCTGACTGATCCTTGGATGAACCTGCGCCTTGTCTCTTCTAGTCCGATTCATAGTCCTGGCCAACAACTACCTCCAGATCCGGGGTATCAAGAAAACAGATGAGGGCACTTACCGCTGTGAAGGCAGGATCCTGGCACGCGGGGAGATCAACTTCAAGGACATTCAGGTCATTGTGAATGGTGAGGAGATCTGTTCTGCTTTCTCCACCGCTACAACCTTGGCTCATCCACGGCAACTGAGTCCACTCTTACCCACAGCCCCCCCGCAACCTCTGCCTTGTCTTGTTAGTTAGTTAGTTTGTTTGTTTTTAAACACACTTGTCTTTGGGTCTCCCTCAACTGTGGGGACTTTTAGTGCAGTTCTGGAATGTCCTTCATTATCTTATAACACTAGAAGCTTGCCCCATGCTTACTGGTAAATTCTTATTCATCCTTCACTGTCCTTGAGGTTACTGTAATTGTTAAGTTAGTCCCCTGGTTCAGTCTTCAAAGAAAATATTATAATCAATTCAGGCCTCAGAACAGTCAGAATCATAGTCCATGGGCTTATTAATCTTAATTTTCAGTGTCAAATAAACACACCCATGGAATCGATCTGACATTTACAAGATGTTTACAGGAAATGTCAGTACTAAGAAATTAAGTAAGTCATGGTTAAATTGCTTTGGATATTGATATATATTTTTTGCCAAACTCTCCCCCTCTCGTTCCTTTGGTAAAAAATAGTTTGTGCACAGGGTTGTTTGTGACAGTCGCAGAGAAATGTCACTCTTTGGTGAGCTGGTGCATTTCAAATTGGTATTAACCATTTAATCACTAGGAGCAGGAGTTTTGAACTTTTTCCAACATCAAGAGCCCCCTTTTGAAAGTCAAGTTCCATCAATCATGGCAGTTGTAAGATTGGTATGCATTGATGAAGAAAATATATAATGATAAATAGCTACTGGAAATAGAATACCATTGTAAAATGAACAAAACATACTAATATAGCTTCTAAATCTATATTATTGAAAAGCAATATTATATAATGTTATATGTATAACAATACTATGTATTGTTGAAAAGTACTAATGTGCATTTGTGGATGAATTATTGATCCAGTTTACAGTAATTATTTAGTGCACACCTGAGTTTAGATCCCTTACAGTAACTGTGCAGCTGCCCAGGACTCTTGACTGTCTGACCTGGGGTCTCCCGGAAGTGCCTCTTCTCCAGGCCAGCGGGTCCTTCCAAGTTTTCCCTGCCACCCCTGACAGTCCTTCTTTCCTTCAGTGCCGCCCACCGTCCAGGCCAGACAGAGCATAGTGAATGCCACCGCCAACCTCGGCCAGTCCGTCACCCTGGTGTGCGATGCTGAAGGCTTCCCAGAACCCACCATGAGCTGGACAAAGTAAGAAACTGGCTCGTGCTTTTTAATCACCGACTAGTGGAGGAGGAGACCTTGCAGGCCCTGTCCTGTGTTGGCGTTTCAAGGGAACAGGGGTGGGCGGCTGGGGAGCATCAGCTCTGGGTGCAGAATGGATTCTTTTCTGTCAGGTCCTCTTGCCTTGCGTGTGCATTGGATTCCTTCATTTTCAGTTTGTGGGGCAGAACCAGAGGCTCTCTTTGGAATTTTGGGGGGCGCACTTTGCAGCCCTTGGGCGGAATCGGAGGTTTGGGTAGAGGAATCACGAGGAAGTACAATTTGGCGTCTTAACTTTCTGTGAAGATTCAGTCTTTCCCATGAGCTCGGTCCGCGTTTTATGGAAACTAATTAAAAATTAACCTCTTAGCTCTGTAGTCAAAATCACGGTCCTTTACATTTCTGTGCCCTGCAGGGACGGGGAGCAGATAGAGAATGAGGAGGATGAGAAGTACCTCTTCAGCGACGACAGCTCTGAGCTGACCATCAGGAAGGTGGACAAGAACGACGAGGCCGAGTACGTCTGCATCGCCGAGAACAAGGCCGGCGAGCAGGATGCGTCCATCCACCTCAAGGTCTTCGGTAAGGACAGTGGGGTCAAGGTCACCCCTCTGCCACAGTTCCGCTTACCCCACACAGTCCATCAGCAAGACCCTGCCCACTCTGCCTGGGAATCTACTGCACTTCTTGCCAGCTCCACCACATCAGCCCTAGTCCAAGCCGTGCATCGGTCCCGTTCAGTCCCGCCCACTCACAGTAGCCAGAATAACCTTAAGCACCACTCCTCTGTTTCAAATCCTCCAATGGCTTCCTATTGCAACCAGAATAAAATCAAGACTCCCTGCGGTCAACAGAGGCCAGATCTGAGCTAGCCCCTGGCTTCCTTCCTGACCTCGTCATGCCTCTGCTGTGCTCTACATTTAAAGCTCTCCAGCCCCAGAAGCCCTCTTCTTCTCCCTCAGACACACTAAGCTTGTTCTCTGTCTCAGGGCTGTTACACTAGATGCTTCTTCTGCTTGCAATATCATTTCCCCAGATCCCCTGTGAGCTGCCCTCGTGTCATCCCTCATCCAGATGTCAGTGCATCATTCAGATCACCTTCTCAGTGAATCCTTCCCTCCCTGCTCTGGCCAGTGCATCTCCCTTATCACCACCCCACCCATCTCTTCTTCAGTGCCCTTCTCTGTACCTAAACTCATCTCATTTACATACTGGTTTGGGGAATTATTTCTCCTGCCTCCACTCTTATACGTCACTTTATCTCTGGCATTCCAAACAGCGCCAGACCACGGAATAGGCCCTTGCTAAATATTAGTGACCAAGTGGCTGCCTCTGTCTCCATTTCTTCTTTCCCTGGCCTGTGTTAAGCAGGGTCATAAAAGTCATGAAAAGAACCTCCATATCTCTACTCACTTCGTCTCTATAAACTCAGTTAACGTCCATTCATTTAGAGCTGAAATGCACTTTGACCTGACTTTGACAAACAAATTTGTGGCAGAAAGATGTTTAACCTAGTGGCTCTCAGCTCTGTCTGCCCATCTTTTTTAAAAACACAGATAAGCGAGTCCACTGTAGGTGGTGCTGCCAGAGTACAGACACCGCAGGGGCAGCCCTGGCGCACGCAGCTCCCTGGTGGTTCCCGCACCTGCGCTTTGGGAACCTGCCTGGGACCCGCTTGTTTAGCCTGATCAGGAGAAATCATTGATGTTTGTAAACACAGACCTTTGAAAATCAAGCGTTTATGTGCAATTGGACCCACTATCCCAGATGAATCCCGTTTACTCATTAATGACAATTAATTAATGGGCTTAGAAACAGATTATCAGTTTGGTCCAAATTAACTGTACATACTTGAAAGTGAAGCTAAACTTCTTGGAAAATATTCTTGACAGTCTTTTCTCTGATTCTGACTTATCTACCCCAGTCGCTCTGATTTTAAGTTTTTCTAGATGAAAGACAGATGCATTTGTTAATGTATTCCTTAATTTTCACAAATATTTACTAAGTGCCCTTGTTGCTGGGCGAGGGGCTACAGAGATGAGTAAGATATGGTCTTTTGACCCTGAGAAGCACAAAAAGGGACATAAACAAATAAGCCTATAAATTATAATAGATGGTGTCAGTTAACAACATTTGAGTACCAGCTGTGGGCCCAGCCATTGCCCAGGTTACAAAGATGAATAACATGCACTCTGTTCTCATCAGTGGGTTCACAGGCTAACGGAGATAATCAGTGCTGAAATTTTTAATGACAACCCATTATAATGACTTCATAAGCAACATGCACAGTGTTTTATAAGAAATGATTTGATTTCTGGTCCTGTGTGACAGAAGTTAGAGAAGTGTTCGAAGATGATATGCTTTTCCCAAGTGGGAGTTTCCCAGATGCAGGAGAGGTGGACAAGCCTTTCAGGGCACGCCGCACAGGCATCGAGGCCGGAAGAGCCCATGTTGTGGTGAATGTGAACTTGTGAACGAGGACTATGTCTGCTCCACTCACAGGCGTACCCCCAGGGCCTAGAACATCACCTGGCATATAATAGACACCCGTGTTTGCATAAATGAGGGAATCATAATTAGTTTTATATGAATGAAGCATAATGTATGTGGCAGAGAGATGAACCTGGAAACATGTAATCACTTGTCTTTAGGAACTTCTTTTAGATATCAGCTCCATAAAGTAATAATAATAATACCCAACACAAAGTGAGCACATATAGTGTGCCTAGCACATTGCAGGTGAAGTACTATCCATAAATGACCTCTTTTAACCTCATCACAATCCTATGAAGTAGATTTAATTTTTATCCCCATATTGCAAGTGAGGAAATTGAGCACAGAGAGATTAGGTGTCCTACCCAAGGAGCCAGGACTCAAACCCAAGCTTTCACATCCATTCCCTGGGCTAGCAATGCTGGTCACTCCTCCATGAAACCCAGTTTAACACATATTACGTCTGAATTCCATATGGAATGACTAGTGGATTCTGCCTTTACCTCCATGGGTTACGTGGTTTCTCTACAGAAGTACACTCAGTTCTAACTTGGCTGGTCAAGAAGAGATCTTGGCTTCTGTTCCAGGCCTCTCTGGTGGCGATGGCTGCCCCAGGAAGGAGTGTGTAGTGTCAAGAGCCATGTGGGGCTGTGCTAAGGTGAAGAGGGTGGGTGAGTCCAGGGAAGGAGGCAGGGAAAGTAGGATGCAGGAACTGTGGGACGGTAGGACTTGTGTTTCCGCCCTCCTCCCTGGCCACAGATTCCCTCCTGCATCACACACACACTCTTCACACACACACACTCACACACTCTCTCTCTCTCTCTCTTTCACACACACACACACACACACACACACACACTCACACACACACACACACACACACACACACACACACACACTCCCTCTCTCTCTCTCACTCCACTACCACAGTTCTTTCCCAAGACTGCAGCTGGGAGAATGTTCATTAGGCAGCCCAGTAGAGCAAACAAGGAGATGTGGGCCGACTCCTGCAGAGACAGGTAAAAGGATCATAGACGCCCCATCCTCCTCTGTCACATCCTGAGGAGAGTTCACATGGTCTCCCTGGAGCGACCTGGTACCCCATGTATACCCTCCTTTCTCTCTTCATTTCACGTTCTTGACCTCCTTTCTCACCTCCTCCTTCTGGCCTCCCCATGGGTTTTGGAGATTGGTACTAAGGCCTGGGAGCCAGGTGGGGAAGGGCTAGCTAGTTGGGACTTCATCTTTCTTCAGCCCCTTTTTCCCTCTCCTTTGCCTTCTGGCTTGCCATTGGGGACCTGCATTTGGAGAGAAATGGGGTAGGTTCCCCAGAAGCAGCAGGGTTACAGCAATGAGGCAGAAGAGGAAAGAAGCCTGTAGCTTAGATAGTAAAGAAGTTCTCAGAACTGTGGCTTCAAGAAGGGCTAGCAATTAGTGTGTAAGGGACATATCTAAGTTAGGGACTATCGTAATTATCCTAATACCATTTTTTCCTAAGAAAGGGACGTGTTCTAGCATGCACTGCCCTAGTTATCAGCCAGAAGCTCTGTTTACTAAGAGCATCCTACCTTCCTTTAAACTTGGCAGTGAATTTCCATTGCTCCCCTCCTCTGGGCCCTTCTGAAGAAGTATTTTTGTCTCCACAGATTCTTATTATGCTGTACGAATGCTCTTGAGGCCTCATGGTGCTGTGGTCTGAGGCAAGTTCACCAGTGGGCAGAAGCTTTGCTTAGCTGACCCCATAGGACCAAAGCAGCCCTTGTGAGTTACAGCAAAGGACAAACAGGCTCCTGAAGGAAGGGGTACCCGGTCATGCCCAACACCTCAGTGCAGGGAAGCAGGGGCCCTGGAGCCCTCCTTGGGCTTGCAGGACCCTGGATTGGAGTTAGAGTAGACAAGTCTGGCCCTCAGTGGCCGGATGCAGAGCCATGGATGTGCTGGATGGAGAGAGCAAGCATGCTTAGAAAACTCACAAAGACAGCTGTGCTCACAGGAGGGTCCATGGGGAGAGGTACAATGGAACATTCTAAGGCATTAAGTCCCATGGTGGCAGGTGGAGAGCAAGACAGGGATCCAAAGTTACAAGGGCCGAGAACGGAGGTTCATTAAGATGGTGCACATACCATCCGCAGATAAAACCTGGTGAGATTCTTCTAGATGCTGGTGTTCAGAAGGAAGGAAGTTTTCATAAGCAGGATGACCCCAAATCTGTCCTTGTCTGCTCAGTGAAGCCCGTTGTCCCAGAGTAATTATTCAGAGCATGCCTTTCACTCTCCAGAATGCCCCAATTTGGACAATAAATGGTATTGCTATCCTATTTCCAAGGCAGCATTCTAAGCCTTCAGTTAGCTCCAACAATAGCGTTGCTTCTGAAGTGCAGAAAGGAATAAGTTACCAGTGAGAAGCTTGCCTTCCTTCCAACAGCCTCTGTAGCCTATACAAAATTAGCCATTGTTAATAATGTTTTTAACAAGAATATATTTTGCCTTGTTCAAAGACTTACACAGTGTAGCCTTTATAACCATCTGGGAAATGGAGTCACCAAGACCAGATATTATTAATTGATGTTAACTGTCCCTTGTCTGTCTTCTGCTAACCTTTTGCTGCCAGGACATAGCACTGTGGAGTGGGACAAGGTCAGCAAACACTATCTGGGTCACAATGTCCATGTAAGTTCCAAGAGGCCAGAAAGTCAGCCTTCCTGTGGCTGCCTCCAGACCCCAGACCAACTGTCAGTTCAGTGAATTCAGTTGTTTGGCTGATTTTTTAACTTTTCAATCTGTGATTTTAACAGTAGAGAAATGCAACTTTTATTTTACCTCTCTAAAACCTTCTGTTCAACACACTTAACACTTACTCCATCCAATATGAGTTATAACCTCCTTGAAAGCTCTGTTGATCAAGATAGACACAGAACCTTCCTGTGGGAAAACCTCACCCATGTGGGCTCCATCAGTTCAAATTTGTAATCATTTGACCACATTAGATTGAGATGTGCCTGGGTGCTAGCCATATATGGAATCTAAGAAAAAAAAAAAAAAAAAAAAGGTCATGAAGAACCTAGGGGCAAGACGAGAATAAAGACACAGACCTACTAGAGAATGGACTTGAGGATATGGGGAGGGGGAAGGGTAAGCTGGGGCAAAGTGAGAGAGTGGCATGGACATATATACACTACCAAACGTAAAACAGATAGCTAGTGGGAAGCAGCCACATAGCACAGGGAGATCAGCTCAGTGCTTTGTGACCACCTAGAGGGGTGGGATAGGGAGGGTGGGAGGGAGGGAGATGCAAGAGGGAAGAGATATGGGAACATATATATATGTATAACTGATTCACTTTGTTATAAAGCAGAAACTAACACACCATTGTAAAGCAATTATACTCCAATTAAAAAAAAAAAAAAGGATTTGCTATTCTAGGTACCTCGTGTAAGTGGAATCTCATAGAGTCAGAAAGTACGTTGGTAGATGCCAGGGGCTGGGGGGTAGGGGGTGGGGAGGGGGAATAGGGAGTTAGTGTTTAATGACAGAGTTTCAGTTTAGGAAAGTGAAAAATCGGGGAGATGGATGACAGTGAGAGTTGCACAACAATGTGAATGTACTTAGTGCCACTGAACTGTACAGTTAAATATAGTTAAAATAGTATGCTTTATATTATGTGACTTTTACCACAATAAAAAAACATTTAAAAAAAAAAGGATTTGCAGAGATTTCCCTGGTGGTCTAGTGGTCAAGAATCCGCCTTCCAGTGCAGGGTACACAGGTTCGATCCATGGTTGGGGAACTAAGATCCTACATGCCGCGGGGAAACTAAGCCCGCGCACCACAACTACTGAGCCTGCCAGCTCTCTGGAGCTCGGGCACCACTAACTAGAGAAGCCCGCGCACCTCAACGAAGACCCAGCACAGCCCCCAACAATTAATTAATTAATTAATTATTTTTTAAAAAAGGATTTGCTATAAGCAGGCCATTAGTACAGATTAACTGTAAGAGAATATTTGAACTAAATGAGTCATCTTATATAGAAGTAGATATTTGCTACAGAAAATGCACAGCTCCCTCATTGTTTTCTGTTTATTAAAACAGAATTAAGGCCTCAACTTGGAGGATATATAATAGGCAGTAGTTTTAATAGTCTATTTGGAGTTACTGTATGAATTTGAATATATAGGAAATGTAATTCTTTCAAAAATTATCCATAATTCTGATTTATTGTTTGTTTGTTTATCTATCCTGGCCTTTTTCTCTATTAGTGAAATAAGTTATATTTGTGCAGTGTTATCTTTTCTCTTCGATGGATTTCAGAGTATAGTGATTTCAGAGGATAATTGTTTTAAATTGGGAAAATTCAATTTTCTCTAATGTTTCTACATTTAAACTCAGCTTTCGAATGCTTGTGCTTTCTTGCATTACCCAAAACATTTGGGATATGAGCTCATCTCAACTCATCTTATTCCCAAGCCCCAGCCCACTCCCCAGCCTCCAGTGAGTCACCCACCACATTTCCGTACTTGAGTTAATGCTAACACAACCCTCCTAGGTATTAAGAATCTCAGAGTCATTTGGATTCCTAATTTCTTCTTTGGATTCTTCCCATCTCTACTTGCCCTCTGTTCGCTTCCACTTCCTGTAAAGCCTTCCTTCAGCATCTCTCTTGAAGCTGCCCTTTCTCCTCCCTTCCCCCCACCCAACCCCGAGGGGATGTTCAAGATTGTATTCCGTCACATCTGGGGCAATGCCAGGGCTTCCAGGTTGGTTTTCCCACCTTCAGGTTTTCTCCATCTTCAATTTTGCCTAGATTAACCTTCCTTTAATACAAATGAGCATTTCATTCCTCTGACTAAACACTGTCAGTGGGTCTCCACCAGGCAGGGGATAAAATTCAAGCCAGAGTTGTAACCGGGCAATCAAGATGCTCTCTGCCTGGGTCCAGCATTGTCTCCCACTGCTTTGAGGCACAGACACGCAGACCCTGACGCTCTGCTCTCTTCCCCACCCTCTCTCCACACGTTCTTGCTTCTTTGCTTTCATTCACGCGCCTTTCTACACTCAGAATGACTCCGTGTCCACCCAAAGTTCCACGTACTGAAAATCTCACAACCCAGCCCCAAAGACAGCCCCAAAACTGTCTCCTCATGAAGACTCAGCCAGAGGAGAGCTCTTCCTCTGCTCAGGCCTCCTGCACCATCACCCTCAGCACTCTCCCCATACGGGACGTTGTTATTACTGTCACTTTGGTGTCGTCCTATGCCTGCTCCATTGTAAGCTGCTGGGGGGTTCAGCTCGTTAACTCATACACCACCTAGAATAGGGCCTTATGATTAATAAGTTGATAACCTTTGTTGAATGGTGCCTTTATAATTCAAACCTGGAAAGCTAAAAAAATGTCAAACTCATGGAAGTGTTCTGTCTTTTCAGCAAAACCCAAAATCACCTACGTAGAGAACCAGACTGCCATGGAACTAGAGGAACAGGTCACGCTTACCTGTGAAGCCTCAGGAGACCCCATTCCCTCAATCACCTGGAGAACATCCACCCGAAACATCAGCAGCGAAGAAAAGGTATAATGTCACCCAAGAGTTTCAGGGCCATGGAGAGCAGACTCTACATGGATTGATTCTGCCCCATGCCCGGTCCTCTTCGGTGAACCCGAAAATGGGATGTGGCCACTGGAGGCTGCAGCCAGGTCCTATGGCCCCCCTCCTCCAGCCTGCCCTGGCTGTGGCCTGCTCAGCATCCCCTTGGGATGGAAGGGGCACAATTCCTTGCATGGATTTGCAGGGGTGTGATGTTAGTGGGTATGGTTAGGTTAGACGTCGCAAGGAGGAAGGGGATAGTGATTTTCAAACCAGGGTTATGGAGCTGGGAGGACCAAGGAAAGTTAAGGTCCCAGTGCACTGGGTGATATTAGCATCATCTCAGGAGCACCCAAGGAAACGTGTCCCGGAACTTAATAGGGATCAGGATGAGCCTATTAATTCTTCTCCTTGTGATTTGTATGTTCATGCTCTACATGCCCTATATGCACAAACGCTTGGTTGCCTTTGTGTCTGCCTGTATTCTCGGCCACACTTGCATATCATTTTGTTCTAAAGGCAAAAATAATTAGCAGTTTCTATGTGATGATGATTACACCAGGTTCTACAATATATTCTCTGAGAGATGAAGAACATTATAGCAACCTTCCTGGCAAATTTAAATGACTGGGAAGATTTAGCTTTCAAGAACATGGATTTATAGGCCACCGGAAAGCTGTCGTTATTATTAACAGTCTATAAAAATTGAGGTAACCCCACATCAGGCAGCCTTTTGCTATTGAGTGGGCCAAAAGACAGGGGGAGGAAGAAGCTTGGTTTTAAAGCAACTTAAACCTTCTTATGGCACTTCTCCAATCTCATCTCATATATCCTGTAGTAATGGGCTTCATTTTAGTTGGCCAGAGCTTTGTCACCTATTCAGGAGTAATGGCCTTAGCCTTAAAGAACATTTATAATGGATTGCTGATTGACTAGAACGTCAAAGAAGATAGATCTTCACTCTTCTGCCTGCCTAAAGGAAATCCCTAGAGAGGGTAGACTTAAATAAAGCTAAAAAGGGATAGTGTGAAATTTCAGAGCCAAATTTGGGATTTGCATTTGAAGAACTGATTTCTCTCCTACTAATAGAAAACAAAACTAAATCAAGAGGAACAGAAATTGCTGTTCCAAAAAAACCCATTAATTTTTGCAAGTTTTACCTCCAGAGTTGAATTCAACTTAACAAAAACTCAACCGAGGAACTGCTAAGTATTTTTGAAACTTGCATATGCTGTTTGATATTGTGAAAACCAACTGAATTAAGTAATGTAGTGTTTACTTGGATACTTTATCAACATTGGAATTAAACCCTCAGCTCAGATTTTAGCTCCCATCGTGTGTGTTACGTGGATTGAATGTACATTTCAAGGCTTAAACCACAGGGCTGCCACTTGGCAGATTTTTCTACATCAGGCTTGAGAGTAGATTTGTCCAGAATGACCCAGTGTATATCTTTGATCTAGAGGGAAGGACAGAAATAACATCTACCCCAGATGAATGATGGTTTTAGATTCTATATCTTTCCTAGGAGTAGCTCAACGGCCAAGCTAGACTAGAAGAGTTATTAAGATTTGTGCCTACCTCAGGTCCTTTAATAGGTGGGCACTTCTGGCTTGTATCTGTGAATTCATTTTTATAGAATGAGAACAAAAAACCAGGCATTAATACACACTCATACTTCCTAAATATTAAAACCAAAGGTGTCTAGCAGAGACCATCTCAAGCCAAGTAGGCTTTGCATAGTTCAATTATCAGTGTAGATCATTAGTCTCAATCTGAGATAATTATTTAAGCCCAGCCACATAGGTTGTGTTGCGCTTTCTTTTACTGTGAAGGACCCCCTTCAAGTGACATTACTGCAACATGAATGAATCAGTGTTAGAACAAGCCTTCCAAATTGGCCAGTGATGTGACCCCAGATCAGCATATTTGCCTAAATGAAACGCTGTATAGAAAAATTGCTATTTCTATTCATTACATATTGACATCAAAGAGGCATGATAGCCATCTTATACTGGGGGTGGCTAAAAATTAAGGAAACAGAGATGGCCTATTCGTGAGCCAGGTGGACTCCAGACAGTAAATTTCACTTTTACTTTGGCAGCTGCTTCTCGTTTTCTCCTCCAGCTGAAGTTGCATTATATATATTGATAATTAGGTATCAAGATTATTAGAGTCACAGAATTATAGGAGGGGAAGAAAAGTTTTCTTTTTAAAGTCAAGACTATGAGCTGAGCAGTAAGAATGGCCAATTGTTTCTACTGGGAAGGGAAATAAGCCTTCTGAGAAGTAGATCACATAACTTGCCAGAATCATAGAAGGTTGGAAGAAGGGTCCTTTGGAGGTTATCTAGTCTTACTGCCAAAAAGTCACTCAGCCCCTGCTTGAAGGGTGACAGTGTCAGTTCTTTGCAGTCAGGTGGCCAACACTGATGGTTAAGAGGCCCTGCTTCATTGCCCCTGCCACTTCCCAGCCTTCCAGCCCCTACAACTCTGTCCTTTGTGTGAGAGCCATTAACTAGCTCTCCAGTTTTCCTTTAGTCAGGCTTCTGCCCTGTAACACATCCAGTTATTTTCACTGCTGCTCTTATCTTATGGTTTCCACACCCTTCACCTTTCTAGTCGTCCTGTACTAGAGAGCTTCACTTCCCTAGTGTCCCCTATAACTTTGTGGAGCCCAGTATAGCTAATGCAGACTTCCTGGCTCATTGCTCCCTTGATCTGGACCCTGAAATGCTGTCAACATCACGTTAACCCTTTAGCAGTTTCCTCATTCTGTTGTCTCCTGTTGAGCTTGTGGTCAACTAAAATGCCCAGCTCTTCTTGGCATGAACTGCATTTAAGCCGCATATCCCCTGTCCTGTCCTTATGCAATTGATTGCTTAACCAATGATGTAGAATTTTATATTTATTTCTATTAAAAATTGTTTTGTTTGTTGCAACCCAATATTTCTCAGTGGGGGTCACAAATGACAGTTTGGGAAGACTCTTTCTTCATTGGGACTGTCCTGTGCATTGCAAGATACTTAACATCCCTGGTCCCTTCCCTTTAAATGTTAGTAACCAACTCTAATCATTGTCGTTACCAAAAGTGTCACATACAGAAACACTCCTTGGCTGGAGAACGACTATTTTAGTCCATCTTTCTGACCAGTCAGGACTGGCTTTCATCAGAACTGTCCCTAGAGTTCTTGGGGTCCAGGGCATTTCAACCAATGTGGGTCCCCCCTGTTTTATCTATGTTTGTTAAAAGTAATGGGGTATAGCAGTCGATGGTGACCCCAGTTCTAAGCACAAGACCCAAGGGCAGGCAATTCAGCCTTCCCCATGCAACTGCCATCTAGCATCTCTATTAGCTGTTGCTTCCAACCTTGTATGAATGCTTATTTGAAATATCTTTGTCCAAGTCACTGATAAAAATGTTGACTGGAACAAGGTCAAGTACAGAGCCCTTAGAATGCCACCGGAGCTTCCCTGGGGTGAGTAGCTCAGAAGGTGGAGCACGTAACGCCATGGTGCTCTCTTATGATTCTGATGACTTTCACGGAAGGCTCAATGCTTCCTTTAATAAAATTAGTGACAACAGAAGCTGATTAAAGCAGCTTGGTCTTTTGCTTCACTGCTTAGTTGAATCTAGTGTTAATCCTTTTTAAGAGGAGAGGGGAGAAAAGGCTTTCACTCATAGGCTTGTGGTGACTTTCTAATGGAATACTGATGTTCTTCATTTAAAAAAGAAGGGGAAAAAAAGCAAAAACCAGTACACTGAGCCCAAAAGTCACACTCTGTCTTTGACAATGTCTCTAGGTTTAGTCTAGTCACTCGTTTAAGATTGATTATAATCAATCCGTTCGGCTTCAGCTAGTTGAGTTGGTTTCACTCAACAAATGATAATAGCTAGGCTAAGTTTGGGTCACTAAGATCATTAGAGGAGATTATCTGACTGAAAGTTAATCCATTTCTTAGTGGTCACTAGTCTGTTGACAAAAAAATTTTGAATATCGTAATGGGTCAGTTTGATCGATGTGTATGGAGGTCATTGTGGTGACTGCAGATACAAAGAAAGTTTGTGCATCCGTATCATTTTATTACCCATCCTATTGAGACTCATTTTTTAAACTGCCAGGTATTTTAAAGACCCACAGTGAGTGGTGCTAAATTCCAGGTACCATTTACATATTGAGTGAGAGCCCTGGATGGTAATTTACATCCTCTCTCCCTGGCAGAACAAGTCCAGTCTGTGCTCATTTGAACGTATCAGTGCCTTTGAAGAGACTGGGAAAGAAAGGCTTGTGAAGCCTTAATGTCTAAGGAGAAGGAGAGGAGCAAAGAGTTGAGATCCGAAGAGATAGAAATAAGTGAAAGGCATTTCATGAACCTTGAATTCTGAGTAGACAGAGTATCCTACAAAAAAGAGAAACCTTTTGAAATTCTGGATTCCCTAGAAACCGAAGTTCTTTTCACCAGGGAGAATTCCTCATTCAGTGTAAAACAGGTGCTCGCTCTTAAACATTGGGAAAGGTGCCTGCATTGAGCAGTTGGAGTGTAGTTTATCCAGGATGTGGGCAGAAGTATAAGAGGGAATACTTAGGATAAGCGTCTATCAGTCACTTCACTTCACTTTAATTTGTATACATACTCCTACAGACTTGTGTGTAAGATCATGAAACATGCAAATATTAAAAGAAACTGGAACTAACAGTTTTGGGAGCACTGCTAATCATATACTAGTTTAGGTTTTAAGTATGTATATTTGCATATCAGGTTGTCTTAAAGTGGGCTACACGCCTTCATCAAATTATCAGTGTCAAGATATATCCTATTATCCTACCAGGCACACAGGTAGAAGGTCAGGCTACTGAAAGCATTGTGTTACTAGCACCTACTTATTCTAAAAGCCACAAAAC
Organism: Balaenoptera borealis; assembly: GCF_965194805.1. NCBI lineage: Eukaryota > Metazoa > Chordata > Mammalia > Artiodactyla > Balaenopteridae > Balaenoptera > Balaenoptera borealis. The sequence goes on along the minus strand of NC_138868.1, from coordinate 86,996,307 downwards.
CACAGTAAGTTAGAAGAGACACAGGAAGAATCATATCTGAAAAACAAACAACTCCATATGATAGGGCCCCTGAAAATTGTCTTGATTCATGCAGCCCTGGCATGTGACAGACAAGCTTCTAAGTGATGTGGAAATGGCAACCACATTTGACATGTTGGCCCACTGTTACTTTGGTCTATGCGTGTTCCTCTGTACTCACTTTCTTCTTCATGCCAACATCATGTGACATAATTCAACATCTCCATCCTCATGTCTCACAAAAGCTCCTTGCATTTAGCGGACTCTTACTGAATGTTTTCTAACTCATTTGCATTCCCAGGATTGCATTACTGTGTCTCTGGCGTCGTCTCTGTCCTTCTTCCATCTGAACATGAGGGACAATCAGGCAGTCATGCCATCTAATAAAAAGAATAACGCATGTATGATAGTTTTGACTCCCAGCGTGAAATCAGAAAAACTGTAAGCATAGTAGATTCCCCAGTGCTGGATAAATAAAAATCTTGATGTGGGTAGGAAAATACCTAAACCCGCTTTGTGAATGCCATCTTTGATGAAGATGGTGAACGCTTAAGCCTGCATGTCATCTGGGCATCCCTCTGCCTTTAAGAACCAACTGGAACGTACCATAGCACTCAGAGTTCAGTATCCTCAAAGCTTCCTGTCTTAAGGGCATACTTCTCATTCCTAATGTACCCTTCTGCTCCTTTGTTTGTTCCTTTTTTTAAAATAAAAATTTGATTTTTAATAGAATGCATGCAAAGAGTTACAAAATGCATGAGCACAAAATAGTATATTGGTGATAAGCTGTCCAATAAAATCCAAAGGAGGAAACCTACTCTAGAAGTATCTCTAGATTGTGTGGTTAGAACTAGTAGTATCACCTAATATTACGAGGAATATTCAAGATGTTTTGGAACAGGAGCAGTCTAATATATCTGCTGGTATCCATATGTACGTCTTCCAAAGATTAGGAAAGCCTTTACGTTTGAATTATACATCTTAATGTGCATAAGTGGGGGAAGAAAGCTGAACATAAGCTAAATCCTAAATTAAATTGGGTAGTAAACACACTGTTGAAAGTGGACCTTGGAAAAAGTTCTGAATTAAAAAGAAGCTGCATGTGCACGGAATGCAGTGTGATACATCAATTCTCTAAAGCAACATGTTGTAAAATTTTACTGCTTTCTTGTTGTGTTTTATATCTTGTTCTCTACAGGCTTCGTGGACTCGACCAGAGAAGCAAGAGGTATAGCTTACCTGACCACTAGCCAGTCTGTAGTTTTGAAAGCATTACAGTTCAACTCACCATTACAGTTTAATAACCAGACATGCTAAAACTAATTAGTAATTTAGTTAGATTAAAGAATAGGTCAATAGTGGTAGACATTACTTAGCAATAGTGTCACTTTAGGGTGAGCAAGCAAGCTGTGTTGGGAGTGGATGAACAAATCCTTATTATTTCCTAAAACTGGATCTTATTCTCTTGCTGGTGCTGATAAAATCACATCCAGGTAATTATACTTAGAGAAATAAATGGCCCCAACTCCCAGGCCAGGCATTTTGAAATGATAAAATTTTTTTGACTCTTACCTGGTTGATGTGGCTTTGGATCATAAAGTCACAGAGTTAATGATCTAAAAACCCACTCAGCCCTTACCTTTCCAGCTCAACTCATCTTGTTGCTCGCTTATTTTATCATGATTGGTCTTGGTAAATTACCACATCACATCTCATCTCGAAGCAATGCAAATGACATCTCTCATTGGTTTTCCCAAATTGCAAAACATATCTATGTTACTTTTATAGAGCATTAAGTTTATGAGATTAGAGTGATTTGTCACAAATGGTTCTTTTTTTTTTTTAAGTCAGTAGCATATTTAGCCTTTGAAATTTCTCTGACTGCTTGCTTCAGTTTGGGTAATGTGGGACTTAGTTTGAAAACTGAAGCTAAATATAAATCTTTAGATTGTAATTGCTGTATCCCCAAGACCCTACTGATGATCATGCCTATCATTCTTGACCTGATTTGTGTGATTAACTGACAGATAGTGAAATAAAAAACAGTATGTTTTAGATGAAGTTCAAGAATCTAATCTATAAATACTTTTTTAAAAAGTAGCCTTTTCTCCAGATGGAACTTTGATATTGTTTAATACTATAAATGTAGAATATGGCAATCCTGTAGACTGTATTTTAATTGGGTAAACCCATCCTCCAGTCTTTCGGAAATGATAATTATTCAGAACACGTAACTCATGTGTTCAGGTCATAGCTATAAATATTTAATGCTGTTTAATATTTAAAAGTTAACTGCCTGTCCCCAGGCACTGATGCTAGTTTCTGCACCCTGCCGTCATCAAATCTAATTCATTATAAGCTCTCTTTGTGTCATTCCTTCCTCCACGTCGTAGGGACTGTAGTTAGGTGCACACCCTCTCTAAAACACTTGCCTCCTGTAAACACTTCCCAGGAGTGCTGTCACAGACTGGGTGTTTTTATTGCCCAAAAGTCATGGGCTCATTGGGATTGGGGAAGGGAGAAAAGAAGGGTTAATTATCAGCCACTCCTGAGCCACTACCCCTCTCATTCCGCTTGGCCTTGTGCATCTTCCCGTCACTCAGATTTAGACACGGCTAGAAGAGGAGCTGAGATTTATCAGGGAGCATTAAGGAGATGTTGAGAGAATTGTTATTATTAGTGGAAGTAATTGGTTTACTCCCAGGAAAGCAGACACCTCACTCCATTTTGCAGAAGTGTCCTTATCTTAAGTTATCTCGCTCTGGACATAATTGACTTTCAAGTGAGTTCTGCCCCCTGGGGCTCAGAAGTTCCGTTCCCTCCTATTTGTCTCAGTCAGGGATGAAGACCATGAGTCCAGATGAGCTCAAAAGAAGGCTTGGGTCATGGCTAATTTCATTCTGTAAGTTCTGGAAAGCCTTAGGACTTTTCCCTGCAAGAAGAGAGACAAAAATGTCTTGATGAGAAGAGCAATTATAATTGCCTTTCATACATTTTTGCAAAACCGGGTCTTCTTGCCATAGTGATCGTTTCATTCGTACCCAGAGTTTATCTGCTTCCTCCTCGAGCCTGGACCATCAGCATGACGTGTGGTCTGGATGGCTTGGAGGTGGCACTCTCTGACTTTGTCCTGGTGCCAGAGTAAATCATTTCAGAAGGAGATAGTCCAATCACACTGGAGTCTGTCTGCGTCCCCTCAGAGGGAGAACTGGGCATCTGGCAAATAATTCCATCGTCAATCCTGTTTTGAGCCACCGCAAAATAAAATTCTCTATGGAAGGCTGCCTACTGCTCTGCTGACATCATTAAATGAGAAAATTTTCCAGAGAGAAATTTAGACAAAGAGACCAGAGAGAAGGGGGGAAAAAAGTAAGGCTGTGAATGCAACCATTTCCTGAGCTTCTCTTTGACCATTTTCTAGATCATTCTGAGTAAAAACTGCTCATGTCCCCCTTTGTGGTTACTTGTTAATGTCCTTCTCTTACCTACACGACTTTCTTTGCATCTTTTGCCGTTGTATCCTTCCTTATGGAAATGTTCTCTTGACTTCTGAAAGATTCTGATCAGTTTTCCGTGTTTGTGGTGGCAGCCCCAGGACAAATCCTGGGTGTGTGACAAAAAATTACAGTTCAGTCACTGGCTGGCATCACTGTTGGCTGAACCTGTGATCTCACTGAGGTAACCAGAAAGGCCGGGGTAAACCATGAATCCCCTCTGCCTTCATTCTGCTGTCTTGGGAATATAGGAATGACAAGCAGGTCAGGTCAGCCCTCAGAGATACTTGCAGCGTTGACCTCACACTCCTGATGCCACGAGTTTAGATGATGCTTCAAGATTTTGTTTGGCACATGACCGTAGACTTTTGAGACAAGTGCTCCACACCTGCCTGTGTCAGCTCCCATTCATCCCCTGGGGTGCAGCTTCTCAGCCCATCAGCTTCACAGCTTTCCAGGCCTCGTGGAGGCCGAGAGCCAAGGCATCTGGGCATTCCTGTCAGAGAGGGGTGGCCCTCGCTGCAGTAGGTAATGATGGTTTTGCTTGGCTCTTCTGCCTCTTTGCTGGCAGTTGTGTTCTGGCTTCTGGATATGAATGTGATGGGACTAAATGACTGAAACAGATTAGCTCTACCAGTGATGGGACTTTTTGTGGTCTGAGACTTCTGTCAAGGCCAATGGTGTCTTGCTTTTGAGCTCCCCAAACTGGCTGCCATATGATATTTCAATGCTGGGTTTTGGGCTTCCAAACAGCAGCTCAAAAGAACCTGAAGGCAGGTGTTCTTTAGTTCTTTAAAGGCCCAGCCTCATGGGATGACGGACGATATGCAGAGCACTCACCTGTCTATCTCTATGGAATATCGCTCACTGGACTTAAAGAGTATGGCCCAGCCTACGAGGAGCTGGACTCCTTCTTCAGATTGCCAGCTTTCTTGAGGGTCTGAACTCAGACCGCATGCCTAGACTCTTCCTAGGCCAGCAACCATTTTACTTAAGAGTGTCAAGGGGGGAAACCCCTTGGAAATATTTCGGTACCCATTGCCCAGGGCTCATATGCTTATTCCTTGTTTGACCAACTCTTGTAATTCCAGAGACTCAGGAAGACAATTCTAGTGTCAAGGGCTAGAATATGGTGACTATAGTGTCCAGGATTCCAAATCTGCCTGGGATTGTCTGTATCACTGTTCCGGGAGAGGGGACCCAGTTCCCCTCACTTCCAGCTCAACAGCTCCTGAGCTCCGGATTGTTGGACTTTTTTCAATGAAATTATTTTACTTTTAAGCATCCAGGAAAGTAAGGCATCTGCAGAAATATGGATTTCTTGTATAATTTCTTTTATTCGGATTTCCCATTATGTGTGCATGCACCAAGGAACGGGCAGATGGGCAGGGGGCTAGAAGGAAAGGACGGGAGTGCAAGTTTTCCAGAATCTCACGAGGCAGGGCTATTGCAGCTGCAACGCCTGCTGGCCAGACTTTGGCTTCCATTTTAGATGTGCCAACCAAATCGTCTTGGGGGCCTTGGTTGTCCTTCTCAAGCCAATCTTGGCACATAGGCTAAGCTGCTTGGGTAAACTGAGTCCCATTTTCTGTTTGGGGTGCACCCAAGTTCCCAGAGTGCTCTCCGGAGCCTCCTCGCAAGTCGGTACCTAAAGCGAGACTTAGACGTTGGCCCAGAGAGCAGAGAGCTGTGAGGCTGGTCGCAGACAGTGATGGCCCGGTCTCCTGGCCCCACCCAGCCCCGGGCCTGACGCTGTCCCTCCCCTCCTGGCAGACCCTGGACGGGCACATGGTGGTCCGCAGCCATGCCCGCGTGTCGTCCCTGACCCTGAAGAGCATCCAGTACACAGACGCTGGGGAGTATATCTGCACCGCCAGCAACACCATCGGCCAGGACTCCCAGTCCGTGTACCTCGAAGTGCAATGTGAGGAAAACGGTGGGAAGACAGGGGGCAGGGAGGGCCGTGCAGGGTCAGGATGACAGAGGGAAACAGCTGCCAGGACCCGGCCCATGGTGGTTGGCCCCTGGCCATTTCAAAGCTGTGTCCACAAGGCACCCCTTCACGCCGTCCCCTGGCTTCTTACAAGTCTGCGTGTCTCCCCGTGCAGCTCATGGGAAGTGACCCCGGTCTCTGCTGTCCCCCGGCACCAGCTCGGCCTCAAGGCATGACCAGCTTCCTGGTGCCAGGAGACGGAGTGGGGGGAGGGGTCACGATCGTGGCAGTCTTCCTGAGAGCTGTTGTCCTTCTTTGCAGATGCCCCCAAGCTTCAGGGCCCTGTGGCTGTGTACACTTGGGAGGGCAACCAGGTGAACATCACCTGCGAGGTGTTTGCCTACCCCAGTGCCACAATCTCATGGTTCCGAGACGGTCAACTGCTGCCAAGCTCCAACTACAGCAACATCAAGATCTACAACACCCCGTCCGCCAGCTACCTGGAGGTGAGACATGGGGGCAGCGGGCAGGGTGGCGGAGGCACCGTTTGAGGATGGGCAGGCTCCTGGATACAGCTAACATCTTCTCACTTGCTTCTCTGGCACGTCCTGAGCAGGGGAGCCACTGGCTGAGGAAGAAAGTGAGCCTCGGCCCTCTTTCTCTCCCCAGAGCTAGATGGGGCCTGGGAGGCAGAGTGTGCCTCTCCCATGATCCCCTTTTCTGTTCTCTCTGGGTTAAGGCTGGGCTGCAGCTTTACTGATTCTATTCTCTACTAATTTTAGTTCAATAAATAAGGATCTGAGGTGGGGGCCATTCCGTGGGACACTCATAACTCAAGAGCTCCTTCTTTCTAAAGGTGACCCCGGACTCTGAAAATGATTTTGGAAACTATAACTGTACCGCAGTGAACCGCATCGGACAGGAGTCTTTGGAATTCATCCTTGTCCAAGCAGGTGAGCACCCCTTACGGCTGCACCACCCTCACCCTTGCCGGCCCTTTTCATGACCTTCTGTGATGACAGGAGCGTGGGAAGAAGAGGGTGTGAGGGTCAGGAGGCTGGGAGCTCTGGGGGCTTTGAGGATCTGGACATGGGACACATTGGGAAAGAATTGCATGGTGAGGTGGACCAGCAGGAGACAGGATATAGGCGACAAGATTCCCAAGAGTTAAAAGAAATGAGAGAGATGTGTTTCATGATTGGGAGTTACATCCTGGGCCAAATCAGGCTCACCTGAGTCTCCATATATGTCCTTTTCACAGACACCCCATCATCACCATCCATTGACCAGGTGGAGCCATATTCTAGCACAGCACAGGTGCAATTTGATGAGCCAGAGGCCACAGGCGGGGTGCCCATCCTCAAATACAAGGCTGAGTGGAGAGCAATAGACGAGGAAGTGTGGCACTCCAAGTGGTATGATGCCAAAGAAGGTAAGTTGGAGAGTCCCGGTTTACTTTAGAATGATGACTCTGGGCACACGCTCACCCCTTGCGTTCACCAGATGCTGGCACCCTGACTGCCCATTTGAGTAGGGTGCACACCACTCCCCAATACTGAGAGAGGCCAGATGCCACCACCTGCCGTCCTGTTGATGTTCCTATGCTGCAACACCATCACCGGCCCCCCAGACTTAGGGTGTGGTCACATCTCATGTAGAGTTATTGGCCTTCTGCCCCCTGGTACTTCGGAACCTGGTTCTCGTGACCCTGGCAGGATAGATGAGGCCAGCTCAGCCACATGCCAAGCGGAAGCCCTGCTTAGGTGCTGGGCACAACCAGAGGAGTCCAATCCCCCCCTGCTCTGCATATTTGGGTTCCATGTGCTTCAGGTTCTCTGCTCTCACCCATCCAGTCCTGCTTGGGTCTATTCAGGGACTGCCCTGTAATGAACCAAATAAGCAGAGCCAACCAGACAGGTCTGCTCTTAAGTCAATCCTATGATATATTTCCAAACCACAGATTTGAAAAATGACCCTTGGATGACTGCAATTTGAAGTCTCTGAGCTCGGATCATCTTTCCCTGAGGACTGAATATATTTATGTCTAACTCTCCCTTTGGGGTTTAATTGGAATAACTCAGTGAAGTAGGTTTTGTTTCTGTAGAAATTTTTAATCCTGGAAATGAGGGTAGAATTGGGAATGGGCTAGGACACGGTGTCATAGCAATTCAGAGACATCTTCCAACCCAGTTGTACTGCGCATTCATCCTGCCAGGAAACTCCTATCACTCCTTCAGCTTTTGGGAGGGCTGGGAGGACTTTCTGGGTAATCAGGATTAGAGCTAGAAGAAAATGATCCTTTACCTCCCTGACTTCCCCCCTGAAACCTCATACCAAATCTGTGGCTTTTTTTTCTAGTTAACTATTTTATTGTGGTAAAATATATTTAACATAAAATGTATTATTTTAACCATTTTTAAGTGTACAGTTCGGTGGCATTAAATACATTTACATTGTTGTGCAACCATCCCCACTGTCCATCTCCAGAACTTTTTTATCATCCTAAGCTCAATACCCATTAGACAATAACTCCCCATTCCCTCCTTCCCCCAGCCCCTGGCAACCACCATTCTACTTTCTATTAGTTGACTAGTAATAGTCTCTGTATAGTTGACTCTTCTAGGTACTTCACATATAAGTGGAATAATACAACATGTGTCCTTTTATGTCTGGCTTATTTCACTTAGCATAATGTCCTCAAGGTTCGTCCATGTAGTGTGTGTCAGAATGTCATTCCTTTTTAAAGTTAGATAATATTCCATTGTATGTATCGACCACATTCTGTTTATCCATTCATCTGTCAGCAGACACTTTGGTTGTTTCCACATTTTGGCTGTTGTGAACAATGCTGCTGTGAACATGAGTGTACAAATATCTATTCCAGTCCCTGCTTTCAGTTCTTTTGCACATATATCCACAAGTGGAATTGCTGGATCAAATGATAATGCTCTGTTTCATTTTGGGGAGACCTGCCCTGCTGTTTTCCATAGCAGCTATACCACTTCACCAATAGGTTTTTCCTCCTTTGTGACCCTTTTCATATTTTCATGACAGCCAGCATGGAAGGCATCGTCACCATCGTGGGCCTAAAGCCCGAGACAATGTACGCGGTCCGGCTGGCGGCCCTCAATGGCAAGGGTCTGGGTGAGATCAGCGCAGCCTCCGAGTTCAAGACGCAGCCAGTCCGTAAGTAAAGCCAGCTGCCCAGCCTCTTCCCCTGGGGGGCAGCTTTTTGTCTTTCAGATCCCTCTGCTCACGGTGGTCCCACCTCCTAGTTCTCTCGCCCTCAGTGATGACTGATACCCAGTCCCTTTGTCCTCACTTTCTTGAAGGGCTTGGTGACACCATCATAGCAGCTGGTCCAGCTTGTTAGAATAACAGCCAGGGAGGAAAACCACTAACACATGTTATTAAAGACAATAGGAAGAATCACAGCCACGTGGTAGGGAGGGATTTGGGGAGATTTGCTTTTTGTCACCAGGGCCCTAAGCACCTGGTGACCTGAAGGAAGACAGTAAAGGCAGTGACAGTTGACATAATTAGTTGTGGGATTTTTGATGCAGCAGAGATATTCAGTTATAGGAAAACGGAGCCTGCTGTAGGATATATGAGCAGCAGCAAAACCCCAACAAGGCAGAAGGGAAAAAAATGGCCTCTGACCTTCCTGCTCCTCCTCCCTTCCCACACCCAGAGCCCAGTTGGGGTCTCCCTGGTCAAGGCCTCTTTCAGGAGTCGCTTCTTCCTGATCCCATTCAGGGTTGCAGCTCTTGTTTGTCTCCATCACTCCCTGTTTCCTTAAACCAGGCATGCCTTACTTTTCCCTCCCTTCCCACACATAGCCAGGCTCTGGGTGAGCCCTGGTCTAGTCCTGTCCCTCCACAGACTGGAGTTCCTGCCCTGGGAGAATGGTGAGTCCATCCGGGTGAAGAAGATGCTGTAGCACAGACTTCCCCAGTGGTCACAGAGCTCCCTGGGCCCTCTCTGACTCCTGGGATTAAAAAGCACACAGGGGAATCCTTTGCTTTCTTCTCTCTGAAGCCAGGGGCCTGGGAAGTGATCCCCTTGCCTCTTCCCGGAAGTAGAAAGCCTGTCTCATCTTCCTCGTGCAGGAATTGCTTCTTTCTGGATTTGAAGTAATTTGATAATTTGAGTTTCCAGCTCCGTGTGTTCTGCGGATCCTATTCATTTCTTTCACATCTTATTTTTTTTTCTTGGGTCTGTCTCTTGTCTTTTCTTTTCGTCTGTGTTCCATCCATGGGATATGCAGATAGCCCTCTTCCACGTAAGTGCCTCTTCATACCTCATTACCTGTTTCTATAGTGTTAACATCTGCTAGTTCTAGTTTTTAATTTAGTTCTGGTCCCTTTTGTCCCCTAGAGGCTGAAGTAGATGATATCGTCTGGGCCCTAACCACACTGACCTTAGTCTAGTTGTGCCCTTGTTAATGTCCGTAGGTTACTCCAAGAGGCTAACACTCGTCCTGTTTTAGAGCATGCAATTTTTGTGTCTTTTGAAATTGTGTTTATTTATTAATTTCTGTGTGTGACAATTACCCTGTGGCAACATTTTGCTGAGCCAAGCATGGCGGAGGTGTGCAGAGGGTCTCTGAATAACAGGCTATAGCACCGTCTCACCTTTAGCTGGGTTGCCAGAAAAGTGTGGCTGGGTTGCCACAGCCTCGCCAGGCCTCTGTTCAAAATCCCTTCATGGGCACAAGAACCCGGAAGGATTTTCACATTTGCTTTTAGGAGGTGAAAGAACTGAGCTCACTGCGTCTCCCTTTTCTGTCTGGCAGGATGGTAGCTGGAAGGTTCTAAGGAGAATGGGTAGGGGAACCTCATGCAGCAGTAGCTACAGTTGTAAAGAACAGCATGAACTTGGGTTCAAATCACAGGTACATCCTGCAGGGGAGTCAAACCCCCAGTTCTGGTCAACTCTGTTCTCTAGCACTAGGTTACTTGCAACGTGGATTTCCATGTTTGGGAAAACTGACCAGCTACTTAGTAGCTCTACTGCCAAGAATGCAGAGAGAGGGTGATTCTCCCCAGGAAGGACACTTTAATCGTGTAAGCTGTAAATAGTGGAGCTGGGAGCAGGGGTAACAGGAAGCACACCTGCTGTTCCAGGAACAGAACTGTGCTCTGGTCTCAGCCTGCATAGATGCCCCCCAAACTTTGTGTCCACTGAGGCTCAGCTTCTTCCCAGGCTGAGCTCAGAATGGTGGAGGGAAGTCTTAAGCTGCACACTCTTTTCATAAAAAGCTCCTAGCTCCTGAAAGGCACTCAGGGAAGCTTATCTTTTTGAAATTTATTCAGAAATACTGCAGCAACAGCAGAAACTAAGTAGCTCAGTGTAGGCATTCTGAGATTTCGAGCAAGTGCTCAATCTACTCTCTCAGCAGAGTTGGTTCGTGAATGAACCAGTTCTGGAAGGATTCAGAATCGTGTGTGGGGTGGAGCTGACAGCTAGGACTGACAGCTGTGTGCTCTGGGCTGGCAGCTCAGCTCTGCCCTGAGTGCATTCAGAAGGCACGAGGGCACCTTCCTCCTGGATCTTTAACCTGGTCTTCGGGTGTCCTCTCCTCTGGATTTAGCAGTGAACGAAGGCCGGCTTAGTTATATGACAGAGAGGAAGGCTAGGGTCAGGCCTCCTTCTGAGTGTCTAACCAGTAATGGGGTTTTGAGTACTGAATCGGAGGAACTGGGTCTTGAACTTCAAAGGTCATAAGCGGTTTTAATTCACTGCCAGCCCAGCCTTTGTTAAGGTGAGAATTTTTTTTTTGTTTTAAAAGCCAACATTTAATTCTTTTAGAAAAGGAGACCTCTAGATTTTATTGTTTGTTGTCTGCCAGTATGAAGATGGATAATTAACCAAGATTCCAAGAAGTCCTTTGGAAAATGGTGGGGTCAGTTCTCTATTCCAAGTCAATCGTGAGGGATACAGCAGCAGGCATTGCTAGTGTCATGAAAGGTCAGTTTTCTCAATCACCTAATAAAGGTATGGTTTAAAGAATTAAAAAGCAAACTTCTTTTAGATAAAGAGAATGTGGCACAGTTTTAGAGTTGAACGTGCCTTTTTCAAGGGCTTGAGCGGGGTGAGAGACTATCATGCTCTCACTAAAGTTGGTTCTTATGGACTTTCCTTGCACACTTATAGCCTTCCAAGAGTTGCTGAAGTGAGGATATTCGCCCCAGGGGTATCCTGTCATGCCTAGAGCCATCCTGAGAAAAGGTTACAGTTGGAAGGAAGATGCCAATGCTTGCCACTGCCAGAACAAAACCCAGTTATTGCTGCTAGAAAATGAGGATAAGTTTTAGGAAGGACCTTCTCTGAGTTCTCACTCCCATTCCTTGAAAGACACAAAGGCTGTCTGAACTTGAACAAGATCAGCCATCAGTTTAGCTGTGGGCTTACACCGAGCCCAGGAACCAGGGGTGTTGGTTTCTGAAGCTGGCTTATCTTGCCCACGGACAGTGCATGCCCCTGCTGTGATGTCGGGGTGCAGGTGCACAGCCTGCTCCTGTAGCACTGGAGGTAGGCGCTGGGTACACCCCACCTCCAAGGAGGAGACGGTATAGGGTCAGCAGGGGCTTGCACCCCGGGCAGAGTCAATGCTGCCGGCCCCTCCGGGTTGGGAGGCATAGGGGAGAGCCATTCCTCAGCACTTGAAGTTTGTTGAAATGTCTCAATATTAGTGTTGCTCTCATGGTTCCTTAATAGACCACTCCACATTTGGGGGCATGAATATGTCAAAACAGGGATGAGAAGGTGAAACTAGCCAATATCTCAAGGACTCCTGCTTCGGAGCGGCCTGATTTGAAAGCCGGGCTTGCCTGTTGGGAGGTCCCTTTGTTTCTGTGAAGGCAAAGGAAGCTGTGGCTCCAATGGGACAAACGGAATTCCAACCTGGGAAAAAGTCCCTGTTTCATGTATTTTTAGGCCAGGTGTCTGCGTGCTGTCAAGAAACTCTTAGGTGGAAAGCTCACAACCTCTGTTTGCCCTGAGAGGGGCTGCTTCCCTCTCAGAGCTGCTAAAGCCCTAAAGAAATGATGTGACAATTTATTACGACTCTTTCCTACACGAATGAACCACACACCTTCAGAATCTCATTGCCTGAATGTTACCTCTTCATTTGCTTCTGTACCATGAAGCGACATAGACAATTTCTTTCCAGGTGTAAATGTTATAATTGGGTCTCTACTTTTTAAAAGAGGCATCTTGAGACTTTTGTGTTTTCAGTTTGCCCCCTAGATGGCACATGGCAAGTATAAGTTAAAGCATTGTGATATATTGTGGTTAAAGCACATAAACCCCTATCCCTTTGCCAGAATGATATGGACAATCATGCAAACAATTCAAGCCAAAAAATAAAGAAATAAAAAGGAAAAAAGGAGAGAGAGATACACTTTTACCAGAATTAACCAGGTTATCAAGTCATGATGAGTTAGTAGCCTGTCTTGCTCTGATTCCAGTGACATTGTACTCGATGGTTTAATGAGGTACCCTCATCTGGAAGGTACGAGAAAGACAGAACCATGAGTGTCAACGCAATGTTGGAGATACAGTGAAGTTTTTCCAAATTTTTATACAGCTCTCAAAGGGGACTATGTTTTGTGATTGCTGATGGGACAACTTCTGAATATTTGCCAGTGAAAAACTAAAGATCCATTCAGTGTCCAAAATGTCTCGGACGCACCATTTTAAAGGTTCTCCATGCAGAAAGTTGGTTAGCATTAACTTGGTTAGTCCCGGTCCCTCGAACATTCCCTTTCTCTCGAGGGCAAGAATAACACTCGATGTTAATTTGCTTTGCCCTCTGTGCACACAGCAACAGCCAGAGCATCACATTTCATAGGGTTTGGAGGGCAGCAGTGGCTGTCATACCATCCAGATGCCAAACCATCCCGACCTCACCCAGTCACAAACATTAAGGAGGATGGTCGTTTCTGTTTCATTGGGACCTTGAAATCAGAGAGTGAGACACACCGGTTTTGCTATAAATACGTGCCATCCATGTGGGTATATGCCTATATATACACATATGAAGAGGTAGGTAATGGCAAAACCAAAGTGCATTCCCCTTTTCTGCTGGTTCGCCTTAAGCTGGGGTCCAGGTTCCCTTCCCTCCTGACACCTGATCCTATGGAGACAGCTGGTCCTGCTGAACTGGCTCTTTGTTTCCAGGCAGGGTTGGAGGCCTCTGCAGCTGTTCCTGGCCCAGTCCCTTACCTGAACGGCAGGGCCTGGCAGGCGCACAGGCTCAGGGTTTGAAGTCAGAGAGGCCCTGCTCTCTGCTGGGCCGCCAGCCACCTGTTCTCACGCATGAGGTTCTCCTTCCCGCTTATAACTCGCTTCAGCTTCTCTTACTGACACCCCCGGGTTGCCTCTTCCATTTTTCCCTTCAGTATCTGTGTGCCTCGATGACCTTTTTTTTCCCTTTTTTTTCACCTTCATTTTTCTTTCCTCAGCGGCTCCTGCTAGCTCTTCCACCCCTGTTCCATTGTCTCATCCAGATAGTGAGTATCATTTTCTTCATCCATCTCTCTGCAGGTTGCTTGCTCTCTGCCAGCCACAGTGGGTCTGCCTCACGTTACCTCCCTTACCAGGTGATAATTCCACTCTGTTAGTGGAGAGCAGCACCGGGTTTTAGAGAAGCAGATGAGAAGTAGGCACAGGTCCGCTCAGATTCACGGGGGACAGCTCTGCCCGCAAGAGGAGGCGAGTGGAAAGCATGGCTCTGGACAGAAAACCCCGCAGACAGGCTCCCTGAGGCTGTGGCAGCCCCAGCCCTGTCCTCGAGATTCATAGTGGGCTGATTATTTGGAGAAGCCAAAGGAATTTCCCAAGAAAAATGTCTATTCTGCAGGGTCATAAGAAATGTTTGGGTCGTTGTGTTTTCACCCTCCATTTTAATTGGCATAGTTGGATTCAGACATTGAAATTAGAGAGCGAGGTCTGTAGCTTTTGCTTTCTCCATAAATGCATATATTTCTCGTAAATATTTGTGGGAAAAGAAGCAGTGTGTCTGCTTGCAGATGTGCCTGGCCGTAGACACATTATTTAACCCTTTACGAGGGAGCCTTGTTTTTTCTCCTCTGTAAAACACAAGAAGTAATGGTACCCCCGCCCCCGGCACCTACCAACAAACCTGGCGTTTATCAAGCTGTTTGCCCACCTAGGAGCAGTGCCAGTAAGCCGGCCGCTGTGTCGCCTGGTCAGTCTCAGGCTTTGTCACCCTGCCTGAGCCTCACTCGTTTACCACCTTATTTTCTTCGGCTGCCCTGCCCTGAGTCCCCGGGCGCGGGGAGAGCTCCGGGCCTCCCACTGTCCGGAGTGACGAACCGAGCACTCCAAAGGGAAAGAGCAGAGCGGGACAGCTGCTGAGTGAGACCCGGGTATCACGCCCGCATGTGCTCAGAGCAACGACAGTGCAGCCGGTGGGGCTGCCCAGCTGACCCTCACCCCTTGGTGCCTCAGAAGCCCTGCCCCTTGGGAGGAACCTCGGGAGTGATTCAAGCCCCAAGCTCAGAGCCCTCTGTGGCACCTGCTTGACTTGGAGACAAGCCCGCCTATCCCACGCACTGCTTTCCAGGCAGTGGACTGTAGCAGCAGGAATTCAGGTTTAGGGTCCAGGTTCAAATACCAGCTCCACTACTTCTGTATATAACTCCATGACCTTGAATGAGTCATCCCACCTCTCCGAACCTCACACTTCTTATCTCCCAAAGGAAGGATAGATTCTACTTACTCTATAGGTATTTATGATAATTTACGATTAAGTACGAAAAAACACAAAACAGTGTGCAGCACGTAGTAGCTGGAATTCATAGTAAGACTAAATGAGGGTTATGTTACTTCTTGCTGCGTGAGAGTAATTTGTCAGCAAAATCACTGATAATCTCTTTAAAATACCTACATTCATATTGATAAATCAGGGAAGAAGGAAATGAGAATACCTGCTTCACCATCTCTTTTTTTCTTTATAATAATGCCTTAATATGTATACACACACATAGATATGTATTTATAAATTTAATTTATCTCCGTTCCCTCTTTCACCTTTCTGTGCCCTTTCCATCCTTCATATTTCCATAGCAACCTGGCCTCTTCCTGCCCTTGCCACCACCAAACCATCTAGTGAGTACAGAGCTTAGCTGCCCTGGGCCAGACTGCTGCTTGTGGCAGAGCCGACTCGTGGGTCATAGTGCTGTCCCTGGTTCCCTGCCCCCCTCCCCCCCCACAGAGTGCTGAAAGCAACAGTTGTGCATGCACGGAGGCTCCTTGCCTGGTGTGGGTCCCTAAGCATGCTGTCTGCCTGGCCAAGAGAGCAGACCCAGTGTCACCAAAAGAACTGGGGTGATTCTTGAAGAAAACTCTGTGCACAAGGAGACTTTTCCAAATTTACCCACAAGTTAAAAAAACAGAAAATGATTAGAGAAATGCTGAGGAGACAAAAGGAGAGCATCTCGTCCCAGCTTTCATTGTCTCTCCCCCTCCGACACACACACACACACACACACACACACACACACACACACACAGAGGCTAAAATAGAATAGCTAAAAGACTGAGAACAAGGAGGGAAGGAATAGAAGCTGGCTGCCCGGGGAAAGGGAGAGGATGAGGAAGGAGGGAGCCTCTGCTACCTGACAGCGTGCCCTCCTTTGCCTCCTGCAGAGTGTGGAAGTGTGTGCCCCGAACACACGGGGAAGGAGAGAGGCTTCTAGCCTCCCTTGTGCTAGAAAAATTATGGCCTCAAAAAGCATAACCAGGCTCTGTCAAGTTTGTGTGCTGAAAGTCTATATGAAAGTTCTGGAATTCATCTCCTGATGGCCAAACTGTACCATCTTTTCCATCACGGAAAACGTTACACTTCATCACAATCTGTAACATGTTCCAAGCTAGTCTTTATAACGCTCTGATGAAGTGGGCTTGTGTATTAGGCCTTAAACTCCCTGACAAGTCAACTGGAATGTGTGTGTGTGTGTCCACAGCTGTGTGCGAGTTTTAGATTTTATAATACTTCTGAGTGCACAGGAAAAATGACGTGCGTCCCATTAAGGGTAGTCAGAGCAGAAGGCAGAAAGCAAGAATGCAAAGTACAGCTCCCGCTCCACTCCCTGGGCTAGGGTTTCTGATACATAATTGAACAGAGAAGAAAAGAGTTTCTGCGTGTTGCATGAAGTGGTTCTCTTTTCTACTGCAGAACATAGCTGAGGGTCTGCTTTCTTGGTGTTCTCACTGTGTGCGTGCTGCAGTGAATTTTAATTCCTGATGCTTTTGAGGTTACATTTTGTGAGCAGAGCAGGCGACAATGAGCTGTGCTCACATGGGTTTAATTCAGGTGATGGGTTTCTCTGCATTTGGAAAAGGAATGAACTTAACAGCACCCTTTCATCTGCTAACAGCCATGCTCCAGTCCTTTGCAGCTTGAGTGCAGTGTGTGTGCCGTGCAGAGCATAGCGGGAAAAGGCTACACAATGCATTTGCACAACTTGGGTCATATCTAAGGTGTCTCACTGTAGGTTGGTCTTCTCTGGAAGGAAAACAGAATCTTGGATCCAGATTTTTCCTTAAGGAGGAATTAGGTGTCTCTCCCCTGACATAGGTTTAATTTTTAAACATCAGGCATTTCTGCCCACAGGTAAAATGATTAGCAGTGACATCCAAAGAGAAGAAAGTTTGAGTCTTCTTTATTTTGAACCACTTGACTACTGACCCAAATTGTAGGTCCCAGTGGATACTGAGATAAAGGAAAGACAGTCACGATTGGGCAGCAGCCCGTATTTAGCATGAACATATTTCTCAACTGTAAGGCAGAATGAGTGTGAATTGCAGTGAAACTAACAGCAGAGTAGCTGGAAGCATCCAAAAATCCATCAATCATCAGTCAGTCAGTAGGGTTGAATATAAATAATGTCTTTTATTTTTGCTTCTGTGTGTGTGTATTGATTCATTTATAATTATGAATGAATGAGGGTAGCCTAAGTAAAATCAAAGGAGAAACTGCTCAGTTGTCTATAATCCCTGCAGGCACCCTTGGTTGGACTGTTCCAGACCCTGTGCAGTGTCAGACAGTGAGAAGCAAACACTCTTATCAGCTCACAGTGGCAAGGGACTGTGTCACTTGGTTGAAGCATTTCTCTCGAATCATTTTTAAACATTGGTGTGCTTTGGGCAGAAAGGTATCTTCACCTTCCTTCTTTGCCCTCCTTCTCTCTTGGCTCCAACTGGTAATAGCCAAAACGCCCCTTGGCCTGTGCAAGTTAAGGTGGGAAACCCAAAAGGCCTTTTGATGAAGCAGAATCACTCAGTAACAAATCAGATGTAAATATAACATAGGACAGAAAGGAATATAGGCAAATCCAAACAAGAAAGCTGTTTTTTTCATTGTAAAAATCAAACTCGTGTCTTATCCATTCACTGCAAGTCTAAAGAGATAACTGTATCCACAAATGCCCGAGCATGTGTTTAATGTCAAATTCTTAGCTCATTGAGCCAGGGGTTCAGTTTCTGCTGTTTAGTGTTGACAGAGCTATGGTCTCAACCTCCAGAAGGAAACCTATTCCCTTTCTGCACTGGCCTCTTTTTTTTTTTTATTATTTTGTTAGAATCTTTATTATACTACTTCATGGTTCTTTACTTAACTGTTTTTTTCATTGAAGTATAGTTGCTGTGCAATATTATATAAGTTACAGGTGTACAATATGGTGATTCACAATTTTTAAAGGTTATACTCCATTTATAGTTATTATAAAATATTGGCTATATTCCCTGTGTTGTATAATATATCCTTGTGGCTTATTTTAAACCAAATAGTTTGTACCTCTTCCCCACTGGTACCCATTGTGCTAAGTGAAATAAGTCAGACAGAGAAAGACAAATACTGTATGATGTCACTTATATGTGGAGTCTAAAAAATACAACAAACTAGTGAATCTAACAAAAAAGAAGCAGACTCACAGATGTAGAGAACAAAATAGTGGCCTCTTCTTTTATATGTGTCTTGATTGGGGTTATCTCATGGTGGCCCCTAGGATAACATGGGTAGACGAATACGGCAGTGAGATGAGATCCCTGGCCACCTTCTCTGCCTGCATCCTCCAACCCTCGCTCATCCCACACCCGCCTCCTCATTGTGCCAAATGAAACATGAAATGACTTCTTAATGTAATGTAATATTTTGTTCTTCCAGGGCACACGGTCTGCGCCTTAAAAATCATGGGACTCTTCCTTCATGACCATGCTCTGTTTCATTGCCCTTGTTTTCCAAGGATGCCGAGACATTTCTGGAATCTGTGAAGAATAACTTGCCTTGTTCTTCTCCTTCAACAGTCTCCTGGATTGACTTTGACATCTGGGTCCTGACAGAGACACCTCCCCATTTCAAAACAAGTTTCCATGCTCCTTGATGTGGTATTAATATGCAGTGTTGCAGCTGTAGCTAATGCTTATTGGTGTTGTTAACCAAATGCTCTTTATGATTTGTTAGTCTTCTATTTCCGGGCAGTTTTACTGCCCTTCCAATGTTTCCTATATATGCTGCTAATTTAAGTTAATTTCTCCTTTTATTTAGTCTGTGATTTTGTTGTTGATTTTTCTCCCTGCCCATTGTTTACATCAGTTTTTAATTTTTTTGTATTTTCCATGTGATCTCCTCCACTTTCCTTTCAACCAATCATGTGCGTGCGTATCATGTGACTTTGTCATGTGGCTTGCATGGTGCTGATGATGTCGTCCACGCTGGTGAACAGAAGGTAAAACTCTTTGTTCTGATTAGTGAAATAAATCTGGGACCACAGCCTGGCACGTAGGGCCCACTCATTTCTTCCTGTCTCGGATTTCCTAAGCAAAGCCATTTGAGAGATTTCCTCTTGTTCTCAATCAATGCACATCCAGAATTCATCATCCTTCGTAGCCTTTACATGACAATTTGATACCATGACAGCCTTTGGTTTAATGGTTTGCTTCAAGAAATTTGGCTACGGTAAAAATCACTTTAGTCATGGCAGAATTTGCACCTTTGAATTTTCACCAGATAGCTCGTAAACATTATTTCCCAGAAATCAATGTTGCAAATGAGCTTTATAGCATTGTTGTTTAACTTTTGTAGTTCTACAAACCACAGTTGCTCTAAAATGTCCCACTTCCATGAAAACATAACATTGCTACAGAGAGAAACGTATCATTCCCAAAGGTTGTATTTGCTCAAAACCAATGAGAGAGTTTCATAAAATTCATGCAGATTGAGGACTTTCTGAAATGAGAGATTTAAGAATTTGGAATTAGAGCAGTTTGGCTGTGATGGCCGAGGTGTCACTTTTCAAGTGGCCCACCTCCCACTCTGGGCAGGAGGGAAGAAAACTCAAAGCAAAAGTCACTTGACAATTACCATGACTGGAGATCCATGTAATCCAGAAGAACACAATTGACCCTTGCAGCAAAGGCAAAAAAAATTATAACCTAATTAAGCGCACAGGAGTGACAAAATAATTAGTTAATATTGTGACTGTCACAACCTTGTAAAAACATTTCTTATTTACCATGAAGAGTAAAGGAAGCCTCTGCTCACCACTTCCCCCAGTAAAATCAAACACCCATTCAAACCTACCCTGGGAGTCACATGCGTGACTAACTGAAAATTTGTACTTCATGTCACAACCTGAGACACACACGGGCTAAACTGATCACAAAAGGGAAACTAACACCAGTAACCCCCCAGGGCGCCCGTGCATGCAAGGGGTCCCCGGCGACCTCGCTTCTCTGAGAGCTGATTGGGCGACATCCACACGAACAAAACCATCGGCCGTTCGTCTCGCATGTGCTCTGTCCCTGGTCTGTCCTGTGTCCCGTGCACCCCATGTGTGTGAGCCCTGTACGTGCCACCCCTCGCCCTCCGCATTGACCCCCTCTGAGGACTTCAGCTCTCTGGGCATGGCCACCGTGCCCCAGTTTAGTCCCATTTACAACCAGACTCCTGGACAGGGTCTTGGATGGGCGGCATCCTCGTTTCCAAAAAAGGAGATGTTTAACATTTACATCGTATGAAATAAAGGAGGGATGTCCCCAAAGCAGGGAACCTCTATAGTTCTAAAAACTTGGACCTAGCTTAAAAAATTATCTTAATCTGTGAGTCTTAGGGGAAGAGGAAAGAACATTGGGAACCTATGATTATATAAACTCCAAGTCCCACACACAAAAAAATGTGGTTTCATTATTTCCCTGAGGGAGACAGGCTCTTTTCAGACTTGGGGTGACTGCTCAGAGGCTGAACCTTTCCCCTGAAAGCTGAAGTGTAAGCAGATATTGGGTTGAAACCCCTTAGTTTCTTCTGTAAAACCAAGTTGGGTCATTTCTGTGCAATGCTGTGATTCAGAATGAAGCGCAAGGTAGAAGCTAATTCACACCTCTGAGGAGAGATCTCTTGCAGACATTTTAAGCAAGGCTAGAAGTGTTTGAAGGTGTTTCCCACAGTTGCCCTAGAAACACACCTTAGCAGTGGTCTTGGCTGTCAGTAGAAAATTTGGCCAGCACTAAAAAATCACCTCGGGAGCCTGCGGAATTCCAAAACGTGATCACTCCCTCATCAAACCACCCCTCTCCTGCCATTTGCAAGGGGGCAGACAGAGGATGGTTACGCAGATGAGCAACAAGCAGCAGGAAATGGCCTTTAATAATAAAATTGAAGGGAATGGAGAAGCTGGAGCAAATAAAATTTACAGAGGAGAAAAATCTTAGTTAGGGATGGTTCCTCTGGGCATTAGTTACTAGGTTTCAGGTGAGTTAAGCCTAATGAAGAGGGTTTAAGTGAACAGTGGGTTGGTTGTATGCCCACAATAGATTACATCCAGTGTCCACTACCCTCCGCCCCCCCAGCCCCCCCCACAAAATTGCCTACGATGTGATTAACATATGCCAGGTGTCCGTGCACCTTTGGTTTCCATCCAGAAGGAGATGAACACAGGCATTGAGCACAGCCCAGGGCCACTTGGCCCCTGAGCCCACAGAGCTCTGCAGGGAGCGGTCCAGGGCAGGGACGCTCAGACATCTGGCCCAAGGGCACAGGCATGGGTTTGTTGAGAGTGTAGATTTGAGCCCCTGATGCCAAAGTTTATTTCTGGTGTCATGACAACACATAACTGCGGGTCCCGCTTCCTCCATGCCTCCATCAGCTACCGAGGACTCTGCATAAATGGGACACCCTTCCCACCAGCATGTATGTGATGAGATGCCCCCTGCACCCCCCTGTTCGTGTGCTGCATGTTTGAGCATGGATCCCTCCCCACTCATTTGTAATGATCTTTTTTTCTTTAGCTACTGACACTGACTTGTACTAGGAAATGCTGATTCTGATGAACTAAACCCTTTAACACCCACTCTTCCTTCTTAGATTGAAAACTTCACTAACCATCCCTTCCACCCCCCTCCTTTATTTTTTACAGCTGTGTGTCTGGATTGCCACGGTCTTTGGCAGGTCGACATAGACTTTTCACCAGGGGTTCTGCTCTAATTGCCTTTATTCCTAAGGATTCCCAGCACTGGTGGTTACCAGGATAGAAAGCTAGCATGAAGGGGCCAAGGCAGTGATGTATATCAGCCCGAATCCTGTGGGCATGGACCACGGGGTTCAGAAAGTGCCCGTTTCCCTAGGGTTTACCAGTATGAGGGCTGAAACCTCCCAGGAGCCTCATACTTCTTAATAACGAATCTCACGTCCATGAAATAGTATTGGAGATGTTCACGCACCCACCTTGTGACCTCGGAGGCAGGAGCCAAGTTAATTGTTGGTGATGGCAGTTATTTCTGTCTTAACTTCCTCAGCCTGGATCAGCCCCCATAACCACAAGCCATACCTTTGTGGTTGTATTTTCTTTTTAGGATGATGAAACAGAGATAATTGATCAATGAATCTGTTGGTGTTTTCATGACACCCACGAGAAGGGAGTTGGTACTTTTGTGGTTCGGTCTGTCAGAGTTCATTTGTTGCTGTTTAATTCGTCCTCGGTGCTGCCAGGCCTCCCCCCCATCCCCCGCCAGCACGCACTCCCATTCACAATTCCCAAGATAACTCGCGCTGGGAAGATTTGTGGACTGGATGCCTCCATGAGCCTGGCCACAGAGAGCCAAGCATCCTTACTCTGTAGAAGTGGGGGACATGGCCACACCCATACCCGCTCGTTCTGTACCCCAGCACTCCCCAGAGCTAGGGACTAGGATGGCATAGAGTCAGGTCATGCTAGCACAGCAGATCCTTAACAATTAAGAGACAAGCACTCAGGAGAAAAAGAACACTTTACTCCAAAGGCCTGATCTGGGGGGAGCGATGCTCGAGACAAATGGATGCCAGTCCAAGCACTGCAGGCTGCTCTTTGGGAGTATTGGAAAACCACCTTAGACTAGAATAGCCAGGTAGGCTGCCAAAGAGGCATCAGGGAGATGTTGAGGGTCCAGGGGTGTATGTGGCATAGATCACATTCGTCTGTTTGACATTAGGGCTAAGAGGTTGGTCTGAGGAAGGAGAGTTGGTGGTCTAATAACTGAGTCCTGATTCCCTTTGGTAATTTGCTGATCCCATAAGGACCAATCAAACTTCGAACTTCTTGATGTAATTTTAAATGTTCTTGAATTGGAAACATCAAGCAAGCGTCATATCAGAACAGCTTAATCATACATTTTGGACTTTTTAAAACAGTTTCAAATTGCTTATAATAAATAATCAGTAAAGGGGAACAGGCATTAGGAGAAACAGAACGAACAGTATTTTTAATGCCAGACAATCCTTTTTGGTAGTAAAAGATTCTAATGCAGGCCCTATAACCATCATTGGGTTCTTCTCAGATGCACCAAACCCTGTGTGGGTCCTGATGGGAGAGAAAACAAAGTGGGTAAAGGCAGAACCCAGGTCCAGCCTGTCTCAGCCTATTGGCCCCTCAGCATTTCATTCAGAACATACAACTCTTGGTCCTTGGGCTTTTTGAGTGAGAAGTAGAATATTGTTTTCCTTCCAAAATTCATAGTTGCTGTTCAAAGGCCCTGGGTTTGTTAGAATTTTTGTTGTGGAATTCAGATATCCAGCAGTAGTTTTCTGGTCCCAGGGCTTCTGCTGACGAGGAGAAAGACATGAAGCTGACTCTGATTTTAGGGCCAGTAGCACCATAATTACAAAGAAGAACCTGCAATCTACATGGCCAGAAATACACATTTCAATTACGGTTTCTAAGGGGAATTTATAGGACCTGCCAGTAATATTTTTGACTGTATGCGGTTTCTCTGGTACATTCTTTTTTTTTTTCTTGCATACACGATTCACATTCTTCTAGAAAATACCAGAACTGCCTGATATTTCATATTTGTTATTGACAAGGTTTATTTTTACGAACACCACTGTTTTAGTCTTTACATAAAATATTTAGGGAAAAAAATTTGACTCATGGCTGAAGCTAAACTCAGAGGGTATAATTAACCCCAGGGGTTTTCTTGGAGCCACCTGCCGATTGCTGCTGAATTGCAAACCAACATTTACAAATAATTACAATATTGGTTTTGCTGAAATTACCCATAATGATTTCAATCAGAGCAGCCATCTCAGAACAGAGTGTATGCTGGGACCCTCTAAATAATTTCCTCTCTTAATGTGTTCAATAAAGCAGCAAGCCTCCTGAATGCCAGGCCCGTTTCTTTGGTGTCAGCCCCCTCCCTCCTCAGGCGTGGCTGGAACATTATTTTTTCAGAGAGCTTAGGAAATCGTTTCTTTAACCCCATTTCTAATCTTTAAAAAAATTGGCTGCCAGTAAACATTTGAAGATGAGTAAGACAACTGATGAAACAAATATTGCTCTTTCCACATCTGTATGTACTTACAACAAGTTGCATGGCCATATAGTTGGTCCAAATCTCTATGATATTAGTTGAATAGGATCATCCTTTAGAAATACTGTCATAGGAAGGGTTAGAGTTCTGTACAAGGGCCCCACCATGCAAAGAATTGAATAATAATTGAATAACTAAGTTTTTTCATTTGGCAAACAAAACCTTGTCTTAATCACCTTTGAAACTCGAAAGCCTAATGGACTACCCAGTACTTAGTATGTACTGAATGTGCACTTGATGAATAAATTATCTTTAAAGTACTCTAAATGATATGATATAAAATACTCTAAATTCTATGAGAAAGCAATACACATCAGAGTTACGTGGTAGTCACTCAGCTAAAATGGTGGCAAATTATAGTGTTCTAACTTCTATAAATGTTAGAACTATGTTCTAACTGTGGTATAATTTTTAGTGGTTGCTCTGTGATTCCCACTATATTTTTTCTGAAACAAATCCAAAAATAGGACAGCACCTTCATCAGGGCTCTTGGTTTTTGCAGGGATTCCTTGGCTAGATTTTTGTTCATATGACTTTGAAGACTCTTGGGGTTTTTTTTTCAAAGACAGGAATTTTTTGAGATAACTTTTTTAAAATTGTAGAAAAAATGGGCATCTCTGTGCCTAAGTGATATGGAATTGTTGAACTTGCGGTGCATCTCCCTAAAATTGACTGAACATCCTAGATTTGGGGTTCTGTGTTTTACAGCATCATGAAAATAGCCAAGGTGTTCTTGATAACTCATCCTAGCACAGTGACTGTCACAGTGTCACGGTGATATCAGAGTGAGGAGGAGCCCTCGGGAGCATCTGGTATTTTGCAAATGTGGAGACTGAGGCAGTGACCTAGCCAAGGCACTAGACACCCTGAGCTCCACTGTGGCATCCTTAGCATTCAGTTCTAAAGGGAGCTTCACAACATCAGAGAAAGCCCCTTCTAAGTAGACACTCCCCCCAAAGCAGGGTTCACTGTTTTGTGGTATTGATTCAGACTTGGAAAGCCATACAGCTCAAATCTGAGAGAAAATAGGAAGGAAGGTACAGACAGAGCAGCCCCAGTGCAATAATCTCTATTTCCCTTCCTAGGAGGCCTCGGGGGAAGGACTAGGTCCTTGCCTGGTGGGTGTGTTGGAAGGACCGCTGATGCCACCTCCTTCCCTCCTTCTTAAGGCAAAGAGACCATTAATCCCAGAGTCAGTGTTGCAGTTCTGAATACAGAAAGTTATAATGATTAATGTAAGTCTTCATTCAGTCCAGGGTCACCAACATCCCGTTTCACCTGGGACTAAGGGTTTGTCCATGGTAAAGGACTTGCAGTGCTAATGCCTGGAAAGTCACAGGCTAACCAGGACGAGGTGGTCACTCTAACTGAGCAAGAGAGTAGAATTTGTAAAGTTCTACTGCATCTCCTATTCCATTGTTCAGCATTGTTGAATCTACACAGACCTCATTCCCTGCTCTAAAATATACTCCACTTTGAATTTCTTTTTGGCACTGCATATCTCTAATGGTATAAGACATAATTGAAATATTATCTAAGACTTAGAATGGTCCAAAAGAATTTGAGAAGCATACGCACCTTGACATTATCTAAACCAAATCTCTAAGTATTTTCCACTGAGTAGTTGGTGCTGGTGGCTAGATAGTGGCGTAAAAGCAGGACAGGTCTTTGCCTGAAGCCCATTTATCTTTTAGTTTTTCTTTTTCTTTTTCCTTAATTACTGATTGAAGAAAACACATAATAAACACAAATTTTCCTAAATACTTTATCCCTCAGACATTAAGATTACACAGCCTCCCTGTTGTTGCTTTTATGTGTCCCCATGACTAGTACATGTGCACCAAGATCGCCTTGCCATCCTGTTAATTGAGCTTCCAGGTGGTGTGTGTGCTGCCGGCCCAGGCCAAGTAGCAGGGCTCTCGTTAGCTTTGTCTCTGGTTCCTCCTTGCCTCAAAAGGAAAAGTAGGACACTCAGCCACTGTAGGTTCTCAGAGTAGCTGGGTGAGGAGGGTGGGCTGGACTGACCTTACCAGCAACCTTCTCATTAAATTACGAAAGGTACACTGTGGGTGATGAGGCCCAAAGCCTGGTGACAAGCCTCCCCTGGCTCTCGTATCCCATGTCTGTGATTCTATCTTCCAGAGAACAAGCGAGGACCACCCACCCAGAAGGTAACTGTTTTATAGGCTCTCCAAATTTTCTGTCTGAGGTCATGAAATAGATACAGAGATGCTTTCCACAGGAAGTACAGGGTTCCCAAGTGTTTTAAATCTTCATTTTAACTTTTTATAACAGACGTTCTCTCATCTCATTGCTTTCAACATATACTAATGAAATAGCTTCTCTTTAAGTAAATCGGCATCTTCCTGAAGAACCGTCCCAGCCCTGGTAGTTTGTCACATACAAGCTTATCTTTCTTCTCGACCTTGGATTCAGAGTTCTACTGCAAGGAAAAGAGAAACATTGACTTTTTTCTGTTGAGAAATGCTAAAGACATATTTCCCTCTCTCTTCTCACAAATAAAAAGACTTTAATGATCGTTCCATTAATACAAGGTACCAAGGATTATCACTCAGGCTGTTGAGCCACAAATGCAGGATACTTACAAGAAACTTGCCTACAGCAACTCGTGCTTTACTTAATCACAACTGGAAACTCGTTATTTTTTTTAATGAATCTAAGTAATAAAATTTAATTCATACAAAGATGGTCACAAGAATGCAGCATCATTCCACCCCAGTTAGGGATTAGACCACTGGGATGAATCATATATCCAGGGGAAAAAAACTGGGCTGCTTTGAAAAATTATTTGATGGGTGTAAGTTTTCTCCTTAAATGCTTACATTTTCCCCTATTTCAGGCTGTTCCTCAAAATGTACCAGGTTCATAAAAGTTAAATCTGCAGTTGTAAGAGCAGCTAAAAGAAAATACAAGCACATGACAGAAAAAAAAAAAAACAACACTTCTCTCTAAAATGGTGAAAGGACTATGCTAGTAGGGAGGCAGTTTCCCAGAACATTCCCAAAAGGCGTTCTCAGTTTGGGCTAAGTCTGAGGAATCCAACTGGAATTCAAAGTTTTATATGCATTGCTTTTTAACCATTTGAATTGCTGAGAAAGCAAGAGGCCAGCCCCACCCCATCACTACATCCCATTCTGATGGATTGGATTTTCATTTTGTGGATGAAAATGTCATGCGAATTACGTGACTGTTTCAGGGGAACCCAGTGCACCTAAGCTCGAAGGGCAGATGGGAGAGGATGGAAACTCTATTAAGGTGAACCTGATCAAGCAGGATGACGGCGGCTCCCCGATCCGACACTACCTGGTCAAGTACCGAGCGGTGAGTGGCCTCCTTCCCGGGCTTCACACCACCCCGCAACCCTGACACCTGCCTTCTTGGAGCAGCAGCGTGCAAAGCCCAGGGGGGCAGGGGCGGCCTCTGTGCCTGGCAGGTGGCTCCTGGGTCCAGGTTAGGGTTTTACATTCCAGGATTGACTTGCAGCCTTTAGATCATGTCTACACTGAGACCACTTTTTTTTCAGTCCCCTATTTTATATTTTTTAATTGAAATACAGTTGATTTACAGCACTGTGTTAATTACTTCTGTACAGCAAAGTGACTCCATTATACATATATATATATATATATATATATATATATATATATATATATATATATATATATATATATATATACATTCTTTTTCTAATACTCTTTTCCATTATGGTTTATCATAAGATATTGAATATGGTCCTCTGTGCTACGTATAGCATGGATAAACACACTGAGACCATTTTAAAACCTCTAAAATGATTTTGGTGACGACAAATCCATACCATGATTGATTTTTCTGCTTCCTAAATTATTCTATGAAGTTATCTTGCCATCACCCAGTACTTTTGCAAATAACATACTGATATCTGATAATCACACTTGGATAAAGTGTGTATCATAGGCCAGGCATGCAGGCCCATGATCACATGCATTTTCTTCTCCCCAGGAACCCTACGAAGTTGGTCTTAATGATTATCCCCACTTTACAGAGGAAGTAAGTGAGGCTTATGCAGTCAGTGACCGCGTGACTCATATAGCCAGGCAGCCAGGGATTGAATCCAGGTCTGTGTGCCTGAAGAGATGGGGTCCTTAGCCCCCGGCCTGGACTGCCTCAGGTCCTAAACCAGCTCCTTCCCTCGCCCCCCCCCCCAGTGCTCGTGCAGCCCACCTGAGCTGTTGTCACCCTGCTGTCCGGCTACCAGTGAGCCTGGCCTTAAGCCTTTTCTTCTGGGTTTGCCCACCACCCATCTAAGATTTCTGACATTCCACCTGTCATCCCCGACCCCCAAACTGAAAATCATCCCATTGTGGTTTTTTGGGGTTTTTTTGGTTTTAGAATGACCCTTGGCCATTGCCTTCCACAACCAATTTCTGAGAGGTTTAGAGGCAGCCTCTGAGCATTGGAAATAGCCTCTTGCTAGGATTTCTTGCCCGTAGAAAATAATGAACTTGAGAGGAGTTTTCTTTCTTCAGATAGCCCCCCAAATAGGCTTTTCCCAGGAAGTTTGACTTACTCCCTCTCTGCCTTTTGATCAGCCCTGCTTGAAGTGCCGTGGGAGCCCTAACCCGGTTAGGTTTACGGAGAGTCCGTACAGCACAGAGCGCTCCCGGGCACACGTCTCAGCCGCTGGGCCGCCTGTCAGCCCACTCAGCCCTCTCCTACTTAACTGTGAAGTCCGGTGTGAGCCTGATGTTGGAGGAGGAGCCTCAGTTGACTTTCCTAAGGCCCAGCCCAGAGGCACCACCATCTGAGAGGTCCCTGTGGTTTCCTTGCCGTGGAGTAAGATGCAGGGACTGGGCAGGTGGTCCCATGGAGCCCACTGGAAGTGGGCA
Source organism: Balaenoptera borealis (assembly GCF_965194805.1). NCBI lineage: Eukaryota > Metazoa > Chordata > Mammalia > Artiodactyla > Balaenopteridae > Balaenoptera > Balaenoptera borealis. The sequence goes on along the minus strand of NC_138868.1, from coordinate 86,967,103 downwards.
GTGTGGGGGGAGGATGTTATTATGTGTTGTTATGCTGATGCGGCCCAACAGACATGGGACCCAATTCCAGCTTTGGGACCTGAATAGGTCACCCAGTCTTCCATAATCTCCATTTCTCCATCAATAAAATGGGGAGAGCTTATCGAGCTGTTGTAAAGATTAGTTATAAAATAAGCAAAGAACCTGAAATGTGCCTGACACTTGGAAAACTCTGTACATGGTAACTGTGATAATCACTGCTATGATGCAGGCTGGGGCTGGAAATATCTCCCTTATGAGGCCACATCAGGTGTCAGTGTTCCAGAAGAGCCGTCCCAGCTGTGCCAGGCCGGCCTGCCTTAAAAAGACAATTGGGGCAAAACACTGGGATATGTCAGACTTCGACAACCTTAGCTGTCCTCTCTCTTCCACCTCAAAATCCTAATATTTGCTGAACATTACTATTATTATATATTATTAATATGTATTATGTAACGTAATGTTTGCTTTATATTCTGGCTCTCTCTTTTGTAATGTTGTTTGCCAAGGAAAGAAGCCTTTCAGAGAAAGAGTACAAAAACTGCTGAATTTCTTCGTTTTAAATTAAAATGGGGCACATGCTGACACTCTCAGGAGCCAACTTAGAGCCATAGCCCGGCTTCCAGTTAGACTCTGAGGTCACGAGTGCCCCCTTCCAGCATTTCCCCACACTGGTCATGGCCATGACACGAGTGCTATCCCATTCCTAAAGGTATCTCTTTGGCTGGTACAAAGCATTTTTCTGGGAAGATGGCTGGCTCTCCTGGAATGTAACTCTTCCTCCAGCCTCAGCCACGGGCTAGACCACCTTCCAGGTGACACTGCTAGCATGTTCTGCTCTTCCAGGGAGCAGCCCAATATCCAGTAGACATGGGTCAACGTCTCCCACCCAGAACAAACTCACTGGCAAATGTGTAGCATAGAACTGGAAAGAACATTCGAGAAAAGAGGGGCACCTATAACTCCAGTTTCGTGCCTGAAATCATGCCCTGGGCAGTGCTCTGCTAATCTGAGTGTACCTTGTAGGCATTCTGGGCACCTCAGCCTTGGACCTGACAGAAGAATTCACACCTGTGACACCTCCAGCTCCAGTCTCAGAGACCAGGTCACACTGCATGGAAAAGGACCATCCAGTTCAGTGCAGCAGATGTGTGTTGAGCTCCCTTCTACGAGAGGCTTTGGGCCCAGAGGCTCTTGGCCACAGCTCGACTGCCCATGTGGCTTGGGGAAGTCACCTGACCTCTCCCTCCCTTCCCAGTCATCAGCTTTAGTAAGGGCCTGGCAAAAGCGCTGGCAGGCTTGTTGTAGGGATGCAGTGAGAAAATGTGCAGAAAGCCTTTAGTCCAATGCCTGGCATGTAGTGGGTGCTCCATAAATGATAGTTTTTATTTTTAATAAAAGTGGAATCTGTGCAGTGTTCCCATGTCAGGGAGGTGAGTCACACACCTGAGTGTGACCAACATTCTGAAACAGGACAAGAAACACAGTTGTTGGATTACTCTTCTAGGTCATCCTTAGGCCATGGGCCAGCATTCCAGAGTGTAGCTTGGGTCCCTGCATGCTCTCAAGGTGATGCACAGGACATTGAAGAGTTGGCCCCATGCCACACTGGCAGTCTGCCGCTGTTTGTATTTGCAGGCACGCACGGTTGACCTCCTGACCTGCGTGATCATTTACCTTTGGGTTTTTCAGGCTGGTTAAAAATAAAGACCATGTCCTATCTTTGGTTTTTATTTCTGTTTTGCACAATCCCTTATGTTCCTCCTGTTAGCTGGTCTTAGCAGCTATTTCATCTAAAGCTTTCTGGTGTCTTGTATCTTTCTTGCCGGTTTCTCCCAGAAGCTCTCCTCCGAATGGAAACCAGAGATCAGGCTCCCATCTGGCAGTGACCACGTCATGCTCAAGTCCCTGGACTGGAATGCCGAGTACGAGGTCTATGTGGTGGCTGAGAACCAGCAGGGAAAGTCCAAAGCAGCTCACTTTGTGTTCAGGACCTCGGCCCAGCCCACAGCCATCCCAGGTATGACGGCTTTGCTTTCTGTGAGTTTCCCGCTTTGAATTAATGCACAAGTGCCGCACCTCCTAATGTGCCTGAACAGCCCCTGACAACTCGCTTGCTTACAGCCATCCTCATGATCGGTTGCCCATGCAAAGCTTAGTTTTGCTTTGTACCTAGCTGTGCAGTAGGTTGAGATGGACTGGACCCCCAGGAAGGCTTGGCCAAGCCTCCTGAGTGAAGGTCCTGTGTCATTCAGCCTGGGAGGACTGATGATAAGCCAGTCCGTGGGACCCCTCAGATGGGAAAGACCCCAGCTCCAGCCAAGCTTTGGATGCTGGTTGAGGAAGGATCCTTTTTCGAGACCTTATCTGCTATCTACCATTTCATACAAGGACCACGTAACTGTTTTTAAGCACTTTCTATCTGATGCTTGCTTACCTGCACAACTGTGGTCCAAATCTCTTCTCTGTGGGAATCCCGAGAGAAGGAACATATGGTGCCCAGTTAGTTAGTTAAAAATCCTCTCTGCCAAGGGCCTCTCAATTGAAACAAAGATTAAATTGAGCCACTTGAAACAGAACAAGTGGAGAAAGTAGACGCTGGAAACCCCCATCCATGAAAGGCAGTCCAGTCTGCTAGAGGCCGGGATGGGAGCAGCTCTCCCAGGAGATGCAGATCTGTCTCTAGGGATCCAGGACCAACTCAAGTGTGGGAATAAAGTGAGAGTTCTGCTTTCCGGCCCAGCTGGCTTGCTGCTGATGGCCAGTCTCCTCAATGACCTAATTCCTCGGAGCAGAAGGAGATCTTCATCGTCCCTCTCTGCTTTTCCAGAGCAGCCAGATGCCAACCACAGGCAGGAGAGGTGGGCATAGAACATACAGCTGCAGCCTAGTGGAGGGGTCCCCATAAACGCTCTGCAGTGTCCAAGTGTGGTAGGAAGATGCTCCAACCTCCCGGTGGCCTTCGTCTGGCCTCCATTATGCCTGTCCTGTCTAGAGTGCTTGCCCCCAGCTCTCAGTTCAGTGATCACGATTGCTCTTTCCAGAGGGAGAGAGGCCAGAAAGGACATGGGCTACTATGACACAGGGCTGTGTGTGTGGAAGTGGGTTAGTCGAGCAGCAACAAAGTAAGATCAGTATGTGCTTCCCAATGGTTGTTTGTGCATGAGTGTGTGTGTCTGATAGATGTGTGCGGGCCCCCAGGGAATTGGCGGCCATAGCTGAGAAGTGTCCGTGGTCCTCCCCTCTGCATTGACAGGGAGACCCCTTAGCATAGTCTAGGGTGGGTGTCTCTCTGCAGGCACTGGTCACGTGGTCAGTGATGAAGCCAAGGCATCTGGTTGTGACTGTAAACAATGTTCTCCTGACTGCTTCATAGGCTGTCCAAATAGAGGTGGCCCTCTCTATTCTCTGCCCCTTCTTTCTCTGCGTTCTTGGGTCAGTTTTTCCCTGAAATTGACAGTCTGGTGGGAGTGTCCAGATCTGCTCGGCTTTTATGGGGCACTTAGGAGATGGGGGAGTGAGAAGCCTTGAGTGATTCCTTTGCAGTGAGAGAGATTTCTCCTGGCATCTATTTCCTCGGGTAAGACTTCGTAGGTGGTGATTCCGACACACTGCATTCCCAGGCTGGGTACTGCCAGTGGCATCAGCTTCTGGGGTTGGAGAAGTTGGGGCCACTGTATGTCAGATACAGAAATTCTGGGAAGACCAGTCCCCCGGGTCCTGCCCACCGGAGTTGTCACAGTCCTTCTGGCTAATCTCCCAGGCTTCCAGTTAAAGGGGAGGGTTGGAGGGGCTACTCACCTCCCCAAGAGGGCTTCGGTCTCTACTGCATAGGTTTTAGAAGGAGGTTGCTTGGTTGGACTTCTCTGGGACCTGCGAATAAAACCTCTGAATTACGAGATGTACGTTCACGATGGAATTCTCTGGTCAGTGGGTGGTGGAGGTGAGAGGTGCAGAACTAGATTCTCTTTAAGAGCGCTATGGGTGGGGGGATTGTACAATAGGAAGAAGAGTCCGATTTATTGCTGAAAAGGTGGCCCCCATCCTTGCATACAGTTTGCTGCACATACTACAGTGATCAGATGCATCTCTACCCCAATGTGTAAAAAGCTCTAGAGACTAGAAGGCCGTGGGGAGACTCCTGACTGCATCTTAGAGACCTCCCCTTATCAAAGGTAACACTTTCCTAATCAGACTCTTGTATTTGCCTGTGGAGGCTTCTGTTCTCTCACTTTAGTTTCATTTGCTCGCTGACCCCTAACCCCTGAATTCACCCTGCTGTGCTGCTTCTGGCCTTGCTGAGCTTCGGAACTGGCCTTATGGTGATAATACCGCACTGAACTCTTCTCTAACCTTTGTCAGTTTAATTTACAAAGTTGAATTAACCTTTGATTCTTGCATTTTCTATATTTGACCTATTCTTTTTTTCTTTTTATCTATTTTTTTTTCTCTGTTTCTGTCTCTTCCTTCTCTTTCCTCCTCCCCCCTCCCCTTCCTGTGTCTGTCGTCACACATATCACCTTGGACGTCACTGGGACATCCCCACTGCCACATTTGTTTTTAAACAACCACATTCTCTCTGGGGACCCATTGCTTGGCACCTGCAGCGACCTTGGGAGGCTCCTCCGCGTCCTACACCTTTGTCTCATTGCTTTTCTCTGCAGTGACTCTTCTCTTGCTCTGTTAGGAACTTGAATGCCAAAAAACTAAATTTGCCTAAAAGCCCAGTTCCTATGACAATGATCAGTGCCCCCTTTGGAAGAATCTGTCAGGACTGCCATGGCCACACCACCAAGCTCTCTGTGGAAGAGGAAGGTTTGGCAATTGGAAAAAGCTGGACCTCCAGACTTATTACCCTTCACAGATACTTTTGTGCCACTTCATAAGGAGTTTGCCCCCTTTTTCATAGCAGTATAAAAATGTTTGGGAGCTCTTCTCTTTAAACTCTCTCTATATAATATATATTAAAAAAAACAACAAAAAACCATTACACTAGGTTTACAGAAAAGTTTCTGCACATCTGCTACTGGTTGCATTTTTGATTCTTACCTGAAAATGATGTAGCAGAGAAGGATTTCTAAGTACTCTCTAAAGCTTGCATCAGATTGTTAAAATCACCCCGTGTCCCCATTGTAACCCTGTGCTCCTCTGCTGCCCTTCAATAAGTAGTTGGCTTCGCTCGCATTTAAGTGCCCCTGGTAAGCCTGCTGCGATTTGCCAGAGCATTTTGCTGGCATGATGGGCAAAGTAAGTCACCCTGTTGCCCATGCAGCGGAAGAACTCGGATTTGTTGAGTATTTTCTGGGGCTGATCCAGCATCCTGGGAGGCGCTTTGGTCCTGGTAGTATAACCAGCACCCGACGCTGGCTCTGTGAACAGGGCCACCCTAGGACGTGCCCAGCACCTATGGGCTCTGGAAGGTGCATGTCTCCCAGTCAGGGTGATACCTGCTGCATGGCTACAGATCAGCCACAGACCTCGTGTCTTGGCGGATGTGGCCCAACTGTGACCCACATTATCGCGTAAGCATCAGTCCCCCAGGTTGGAAGCATCCACTGTGAGCCTGGCGTGAGTCGCGCCCCCCTCCCCACATGTGCTCAGTAGAGCGCAAGGCAGAGCCAGCCCAGAGTGCCCATAAATTGGAACCCAGCCAACCTGTCATACTGCCCGAGTGCCCCGACCCCCTGTCGGTCAGTGGCTTCAGTGACATTTTAAAAATTCTGGTGGAAGCCAGCTGCCCCTCTGCTGTTGGGGGTACCCCACGACATGCCCAGGAGAGGAGGTGAGGTGCATTTGTTAAAGTTCCCCGTAGAGACTCGGGTGAATCCTGCTCAGGGGCGTCAGTGTCTGAGCTCGGGGGTACCTTCTCCTGAATAAAAACTGCCCCCTCCGTTGTGGTCACATATCATTCCACATATCTCATCTCTGAGCATTTCCACAGAAGTTTGATCTTTGTTCTTTTTGGTTTCTTTACTTTTTGGTTCTGTTGTTATTTTTTAATGTTCAAAGACGAGCCTTTCTCTTTGGGAATCCAAATGATCCTATGGTCTGCAGGGCAGAGCTGCCCGTGTCAGTGGGCACAGGCCCGTGTCCCCAGCGCTGGCAGTTTAGAGGGTCAGGTACACACACCGGAGGCCACAGGCTACAGCTGTCCCAACAGCTCAGCCAGGCAGCGCCTGTCGCCCCAGCCCCGTTGGCCTCCAGCCCCGCCATGAACCTCTCCCCCGGGATCCCCGATCTCCCGTCCCACCACAGCAGCAGGAGCAGACACGGTTCTTAGGCACAAGGCAGAGTATCAAGAAGAGGCCCATGGTGCCTCTGGGCCCGGCGTAGAATCCCAGGGCCATTAGGAGGGCAAAGGAGGGAGAGGTGGTCCTCACGCAGGTCACCCGTCACTGTCCCCTGACTCCCGGCAGGCTCTTGGTATCGTCTTCGGCAGAAGTTGCATATTCACCCAGGAGTGCCCATCTCAGAGGTCTGCCCCACCCTGGTCCCAGTCCCATAGGCAAAGGCCTATGTCTGTGTTTCTGAAGACCTGGCCCGAAGTGTGGGGAGGCCTGACATCCATGACTCTGTCCCCTCAGCTCATTCTGGGCCAAGCAGGCCTCAGCTGAAGCAACTTTGGGGTCATTGCATTGGCCCCATTCAGACAGGCCCATGTTTTGTAAGGGATGCCCTTCGGGAGACAGCATTCAGGCACGCCCGCTCCCACCGGACACTGAGTTCTCTCATGGTGGCTGCAGCCCTCAGCCCTGCCGGGAACCCCTAAGACAGGCCCTGAAGGAGGGAACGCTCGCTGCCCCGCTCAGCCGCCCTGCCCCTGCGCCCTGTCTCAGTGCTGCCCAGTCTCGACACGCCACAGGGCTTCTCTGCTCGTTTTTTGGAATATTTATACGGCAGGTGTGGATCACGTTTTTCTACTAATAAGAATGCTAACATTGTTGTGTAGATAATCAGCGAGGCCTTGATGAAGTTTACACCTTCGCATTATTAAAGGAAATAACAGTTCATGTGAACTCACCAGCGTGTTTGGATTTTATTTGATAGTTGTGTATCCTACAAAGTGCCAAAATCCCTTTGCCTCCACCTCACAGGTACCTGGATTACTTTGATTGCCCCAGAGAGCCCTTTAAATTGGACCCCAAACTCGTAGCTTGCTGAGTGGAGTTCTAGCCAAAGGAATTGCTTTCCCTTCCTCATGAGGAGTGATGCAGTTTTCTCAGCTCTCCTAAGAGCTGCTGTGGGTCACCGCCTCCTTGGACTTTCCCCAGCAGACAGGGCGAGGGGCAAGTGCCTTTGCAGAGCCAGAAGGTGGTCACCTTGGGATCAGGGGCACACTCTGGGCCACCAGAACCACAACTCTGTTGCAAGTTCTCCCGATTGCACGGCTCCCTTCACGACTTCATATCAGAGGCTTCACAGAGTGACGTGGTGACAGAGAGAATCTAAGAGAAGGGTCTCATTGGCAAGCCCTATTCTGTTCAAAATCACACTTAATTGGATGCCTCCTGAAAGCCCCAAGACCAGCCATCTATTCAGCAGATTCCAGGAAGGAACAAGCACACGAGTGAACCAGAACCTCAGCTTAATGGTTCCGAGAGTCGGAGGCAGGAGGGGACACTTCTGCACTGATGTCCCGCGACACAGTGACTCGGGCCCCCTCAACTGTAAGGTGGGAGATATCTTCCCATTTTGAGGCATTTATGAGCATAGGCACTTGTAGGTCTCAGTCTTGGGCAAGCCAGGTGTTCAGTGCCGACACCTCCCGGACCAGGAACCACAGAGGATGGGCAGCCCCAGCTTCATAACCCCACCGTTCAGCGCAGCTCGAAGCCCAGAGGTTGTGGAGGAGCTGCTCCCAAGAAGCACTCTAGGTATGCAGGTGTGCAGATGGGGTAGCCAGGAGAGGTCAGGGGAAGGTCATGCAAAGATAGACCCCGAAGTTGTTTTCTTTTCCTTTTGTAAAATGTTAAGCAGGATGCAGGAGATAACCTTTGTCCTTCTAGTTTCCTGGACTAAACAATTCTGTAACAGCCGCCAAGAGGTAATGAATGTTGACTTGACTTGGATACCCTTTCATTTGCATCCGGTGTTTCCTTTATTTACAGTTTTTTGTAAAAGCTCCGCACATCCTTTCTCCAGCTTGAGGGGTACCTCACTTCCTCTGGAAGTCTAGACTCTTAATGGTGAACTGGGTGGTCCCTTGGGGATAAGTCTTTGCTCTCTCTCCATCCATCCAGTACATCAGTTAGGTCAGGGCCACCAGGTAAGACTGCACAACTCATCCTTGGGTGGGGAGTCATAGGAACAGCTGTTATTCATTGTAATGCAGGCAGAAAACTTAGAAACAGTGGTCCTCAAAGTCTGGGGTGCATAAGAATCACTGGGGTGCTCCATCAAATCCTGAGCCTGAGCCTCACCCCCAGAGATTCTGACTTGGTGGAATGGGGGATCCCCAGAATCTGAATTCTTAACAGAGCACCCCAGGAATTCTGCTGCAGGTGGAGAAACATTATGCTAAAAAGTATTTATTTTTCAACTAAAGATAAAATTGTAAGAATCAATGAATAAAGATGGGACCTACCAATTGTCTTGCAGGAAAAAGTCCTGCTCAGTACACACTGTGGAGGACATGGACATTAGGGAATCTGTACCCTGTGCTGGGGACTGTAGGACATCTCACATGCAATGACAGGTTCTTAGAGTTGAAGAGGACCTGAAGACATCCTCTATCCTAGGCTCTTCCCAGTGCAGGAAACTCATCCAGAGCATTACGGTATCCCGGCCAAGGGATTTTCCAGTCTCTGCTTGAATGCCTCTGGCAACAGGGAGCTCTTCCAAGGCAGCTCACACCACACTTAAATAGCTCTTGTGTGTTAGTTCTGTCTCATGTGAGCTCAAGTTTGCCTCCTACCCCCATAGTTGCCATCCACTAGGGACACTGAATAAGACTACTTCCTTCTCGTGACACACCTTTAAATATTTGGAGACAGTGTTCTTATCTCCAAGGCTAAACACTGTTCCTTTGTTCAACAAATATTCTTTGAACGTTTCTTGTAAGTTGGGTTGTCCTAGATGCTGGGGAGACAAGAGACAGACAGGGTACCTGCCAGGATATTCTAGAGGGCGGGGCAGCCAGATAAAAAGCATGTCAATGAACAGAAAATGGCAGATAGTGGTAAGAAGAGAATAAAACAGAGTAATGTGGTAGGTACTGGCTAGAGGTGCCTGAGTAGATAAGAGATCGGGGCAGGGGAGGGGGGAACCTCTGCAAGAAGGTGACATTTGAGCTGAACCTGCAGGATAACAAAGAGCCACCACAAGGTGACGGGGCTGGAGGGTTCCAGGCAAGGCATCAGCCAGGCACTCTGACAGGAACGGGCTGGGCGTGGTGAGCAGGTAGAATGGAGGCGCTCCCGGCTGGAGCACAGGGGTGGGGGGCGGGGCTCAGTGCCCTGAGTTATGATGCTCAGAGGAGTGGGAGAGCCCACAGCACGTGTAGCACCTTTTAGACTAAGGGAAAGAATTTGAATTTTCTATCAAATGAGAGAGAAGACCATTGCCCTACCTTCTGTTTTCTATCAGTCTCGTTGCCCTCCTGGCCCTTGGAGGTGTTGGCCTTGGCCTTCAGAGCAGTGCAGCCCTCTGATGGGTCTGCTGAGCCCAGAGCACAGGTGGATAACGGCTGCTTCTCCCACACGGAGCAGCTTTGCAGTGGTTTATTTTTCTTCCTTAGAGACATGACTAGTTCCCTAAAACCGTATTTATGTATAAACCTCAGAACATGGTGTTAGTGCCTTTGAGTCCAAAAATACAGACATTCTTTCCCCACAGACATACCTTAGGCTCCTTCTGCAGGAAGTAGACAATTAACACCTATTGGGTACGGGTGTCAGGTGGCCTCCAGCCCTGAGTCATGGGATGGGGAGGAAGCCCAAGGCCGTATTTCTTCCCTGTTCAGGGAAGCAGCTTTGGTATTCTGAAGACCAGGAAGGCCTGCATGTCTTTCTTTGCTTTTGTGTGTGGATGTGTGAGCACCACGGGGAAGCAGAGTGGATGGTGTGCTACTGGGGAGAAGACCGGCTCTAGCTGACCGCAGGGACCCGTGGCCGGTTTCCTGCTGCCAAAGCCCAGAGACAGAGTGACCAGAGCTGGGTCCTCTGAGCATGGAGCCCGTTGCCAGACTCGGGCCTTCCTGGGGAACAGGCTGTGTCTTCAGTGTGGGGTTGAAAGGGACCAGTGGGGGAGCCTGAGGAGGGGCTGGGAAGCAAGAACAAGGTCCCAAGGAGCCAAAAATGAATATTCAAGATCCTAGGAGGCTCCTGCGGCGCAGGCCCAGCTGAGCCCTGGGTGCCAGGAGTTAGGTTGTGAGTGGTCGTCTCTTATGTGCTGGCCGGTGGCCTATACCCTGAATTGAAGTTAGAAATAAGGGCCATCAGAATAGGACAGCAGTTGAAGGAGCCCCGCCATGCCTGAGCAGGGCCCCTGGGACACACAGAGGGCCTCCCAGGAGCACAAACCACAGGGAGACAGAGTGTGTGGCCCATCTCTGTCACCTTGAGTTACCTGTTCTTTCCATCATTTGGCACGTGATGTGGCCAGAGGCCCCTGAGCCTGGCCCAGATTCAGCAAAGGCCCAGTGAGACCCAGGTTGTGTTGGCCACAGTTCCTGCCTCCAGTCAATAGGCCTGGGTGACCCCAGTGGGTCCAGAGGACACAGGAAGCTTCAGACAAGGTCTGGTGGTACGATGGGGCTGCCCCTTCTGGAACCCTGTCCTTCCAGAAGAAGAAAAATGAAGCAGCGTACCCACTTTTCAGCCTGGGGTCATGGTTTCCACACTGGCTTCCACAGAGCTCCGCATGGGTCCTTGCTTCCCCCAGCGCAGCCTTCCGCCTCCCAGATGCTGGTGGGAATCACCAAGCGGTCAGGGGTCCACCACAGGCACCTAGCACCCATCACGAGGGGGTCCGATGGAGCCGAGCCTGGGGTCCTTCTGTGATACCATCAATAGCCCAGGGCCCCCAGGGGATTCTAGATGGACACCAGGGAGTAAGACACAGAGGTTGAGTCATTCAAGTGAGTCCAGCTAGAGCGGGGATGCTGGGTGCTGCTCAGAGGTGAGAATGTGTGTCCGTCTGTGGTGGGCACGTGTCCTGTGTGAGTGAGCCTGTCGTGCGTGCATGCGTGCATCTCTGGGTGAGTCGGCTGGGTTTCCTGAAATCTGATCCAAGCGTGCCTGGCTCCCAGATGGTGAGTATTCCCAGACCGTCCACCTTGCCCTCTGGGCCTGGCGAGGCCCCTATATCTCCAGAGTAAGTGAGCTTCATTCGTCTTCCTGGTGCAATGAAGAAGGATGTGGTCCAAAGTCGGGATCCTCTGGAGCGGCTCCTAAAGAGGGGGAAGGAAGCGCGGAGGTGCACGGGGCATCTTGTTGTGCCTGACGTCACCACAAGCCCAAAGGAAGCCCTGGGAACCCTCTGTCGCCCCATCTGGGACCCTGTCCCTGGCAGCTCCCAGGGCTCACGGGGAGACCAGCTGAGTGTGGGTTGAGAGCAGGGATGGAGACACAGTGCCCAGTCTCCTCCTGACTTGTGGGTGCCTTGTGCCCTTGTCCCCTGGTCTATAAGAGGAGGCTGCCATCCCTCCCTCTTGAAGATAGAAAGAGACCCTGTTGTCTCAACACCTGGGGGTAAAAAGGCCCCAGGGAAAGTGTCACTCTGAACACAGATGCCACAGCCGTCCTGTGGGCTCTACCCCACCCCCAGGGCTGTTGCTCGGCAGGTCCAGGTCTGCATCTCAGCGTACTAACCAACACCATCCCTCTCTCCCTCCCCACCAAGCCAACGGCAGCCCCACCTCAGGCCTGAGCACGGGCGCCATCGTGGGCATCCTTGTCGTCACCTTCGTTCTGCTCCTGGTGGCCGTGGACGTCACCTGCTACTTCCTGAACAAGTGTGGCCTGCTCATGTGCATCGCCGTCAACCTGTGCGGAAAAGCCGGGCCTGGAGCCAAGGGCAAGGACATGGAGGAGGGCAAAGCCGCCTTCTCGTGAGTGCAGACCCACCCGCTGCTGCGGAGTGCTAGACTCTGCCCCGGCCTGGGGCCCAGCAAGGGAGCCACCTCAGCTTCCCCATTGGAAACCCCGAGGGGAGCAGAGCATTAGAGAACTGTCTCTCAAAGCAGGGTCTTCAGGGGTACCTGTTTAAAAAGCAGACACCTGGACCCAACCCCACAACTAGAATCGCATAGACGTTTGAAATCCCTACGTAGGTCAAAATGAGGGGAATTGTCAGAGCTAAGCCTGGAGGGGAGCTACCAGGGAGGGGTCAGCATTTGAGAGACACACTTGCCTTGCTGCCGTTCATACATCCATCATTCAACAAATATTTATGGCGCAGCCACTACGGGCACGGCACCATCCCCAGGCGTTAGGGGACAGCAGTGAACAAAGCAGATGAAAATACCTGTCCTCCTGGAGGACGATCCAGCATCCTCCTGGAGGATGTGCTCCAGCATCTGTGGAGAAACAGATCCTGAGCCAAATAGCAGGAACCTTCACAAACTGTCACTGGGTGGGGCTGAGGTGGAGCAAGGCGAGAAGGGACGGAGCAAGGAAATAAGTTGTTAGCACCACCCCATGCCAGGCACTGTATATACATATACATATATCATATACTTATACATGTATGTACATGCATATACACATACGTATACATGTTTTACTTACATATACGTATAGCTATACTTATACACGTATGTACTTACATATACGTATACACTTATACGTATACATACATCATATACTTACACGTATACATACGTACATATACGTACACGTATACTTATATATACATCATATACTTATCCGTGTTCGTACTTACGTATACACATACACATACGCGTACATACTTACGTGTATACGAATATAGATGACTTGAGCACTGAACTGTGCCAGGCACTGTGCTAAGCACTTTATATCCATTATCTCAGTTAATGTTCATAACGTCTAGGCAAGGTAGAAACTGTTATTTGCCCCATTTTCCAGGTGAGGAAACGGAGGTATGGGTGAGCAGGTCACACAGCTAGCGAGAGCGGGGGCTGAGATGCCGCACTTGACTCTGGTTCTGGATCCCACTGCCCCCCCACCCCCCAGCCTCGGGCCAGGCACAGGTGCCTGAGCTGTAGCTGGCTTCCCCGGGAGCCCCCTGCATCCCCCAGCTCCCTGGGATGGAGCCAGCAGAGCTGTCTCCACAGGAAAGATGAGTCCAAGGAACCCATCGTGGAGGTGCGAACTGAGGAGGAGCGGACCCCAAACCACGACGGAGGGAAACACACAGAGCCCAACGAGACCACGCCGCTGACGGAGCCCGAGTACGTGGGCGGGTCGGGCTGCCACCTCCTCAACAGAGCCTCACACCCACCGCATCACCCTACGCACAGCTCCATGCTTCCCACCCACGGCTCCCCGCCGAGCATGGCAGGCCAGAATTCTGGAGTGCTGGGCCAGGAGCGCCTGACCCCACTCTCTCCCTAGACACGAGGCATTCTTGATTCTACCTGGGTGGCTGTGGATGCCTTAAAGCCTCCGTGCGTACGTGGGATCCCTAGACCCTGTGCCCAGGTCACACACACATTCTGGAAATGGCTTAAGGAGACAAAACTTCATTGAGAGAGGCTGAGCTTAGCAGATTCTGTTTAGGATTTCCAAGAATTCTAGGGTTTTCTGCATTCTTCCTAAAAGGGCAAGGGAAGCTGGGGCCCTGGTAAAAGCTCCCTGGTTCTCCTGGTCTCAGAAGCCTTGGGGACCCTCGGTCAGAAGCCACATCCAGCTGTGATGGTAATGACCACGTGGGTATCATGGGTCCTGTGGGTTTGAAGGAAATGGAGTTTCATGGAAGCACAAAATCTCTGGCTGGACCACCCACAGCCCTGAGGGACCACGTGGAGCCCTCTTCGTCTCCGGGGCAGGTGGGCCCAATTCCCCAGGGACCTATGATGCCTGCGGTGGTGGACGCTGAGCTCCAGCTGGCCTCTCCCTGAGTCGAGATGCAGGCAGGGGTCCGAAAGGGCCGCCAGGGCCGTAGGGAAGGGAGCCCCGTGCAGATCGGGAGGGGAGTCAGCAGGGAGGAAGGTGACAGGCCCTGTTAGACTGCCGAGTTCTCTGTTGTCTCCTGTGTCCTCTTCTGCCCGCCTGGGCGTGTGCTTCCTCTCGCGTCCTCCTCTCTCTGTGGGCCTGTGTCCATGCCTGTGCGTCCCCCGCATGCCAGCCCCCGGCCCCCGCCTTGGCCTCCGCCCTTCCCGGCTTCTCTGTCCGTCTCAGCTTCATCGTCTATCTCTTCTACTTCCTGTCCTCCCCACAGGCTGCCTGCTGACACCACAGCCACTGTTGAGGACATGCTGCCTTCTGTCACCACCGTCACCGCTAACTCTGACACTATCACCGAAACCTTTGCCACTGCTCAGAACAGCCCCACCAGTGAGACCACCACCCTCACCTCCAGTATCGCCCCCGTGGCCACGGCCACCCCTGATTCAAACTCTGTGCCCGCCGGCCAGGCCACCCCTTCCAAGGGGCCCGGTGCCGCCGCCACCTCCCCGCCCCCAGCCTCAGCCCCCAAGGTCGCCCCCCTCGTTGACCTGAGCGACCCCCCAACCTCAGCCCCCGCCGCCAGCAACCTGTCCTCTAGCGTCCTGGCAAACCAGGGGGCCGTGCTCAGCCCCAGCGCCCCTGCCAGTGCAGGCGAGGCCCCCAAGGCCCCTCCGGCCAGCAAGCCGGTACCCCCCCCGGCAGGGGCAGCCGGTCCCCTAGCGGTGGCACCGACGACCCCCACCCCAGAAGTCCCCCAGGCCAAGCAGGAGGCTCCCGGCACCAAAGGTCCGGACCCTGAGCCCACCCAGCCCGGCACTGCGAAGAGCCCAGCCGAGGCAGCCAGGGCCCTCGCCAGCCCGAAGAGCGAGGCGGCCTCCATCAGCACCACAAACCCTGCCCAGGGCGAGGACTTTAAAATGGATGAAGGGAACTTCAAGACCCCAGATATTGACCTTGCAAAGGATGTTTTTGCAGCCCTGGGCTCTCCTGCTCCCGCCGCCGGGGCCAGTGGACAAGCCCCTGAGCTTGCTCCTTCCACGGCCGACGGCGCTGTTCCTCCTGCGCCAGCCAAGACCGAGTACGGCCTCTCTCTGTCCACTGTCGTCGGGGGGTGTCCCGTGGTGGTGTGCGTTTGTGCTGTGTCCTCCCTGTTAGATGTGTCTTCAGCCTACTCCAGAGCTTCTCCGAGGCGACTGTCAGCCAGGGGCTGGGCCGAGGCAGAGCGTGGGCACAGGCAGCAGGCCCGGCAGGCAGCCGCCTGCTGACTAATTAGGCCACGTTAATTAGGTTTTATCCTTATCGTCCTAGCAGTGGCGTCTGTCGTCCCTGCAGGAGCCTTTGCATTCGGGCCACGGATGAGCGTAGCTTGGGAAGTGAGCTAAAGGAGGTCAAGGTGCCCTGATCGGCCACCCTGGGGCCCGCAGGCAGTGTGTCATCCAGGGCAAGGCCGAGTCCCCAGCAGAATGGCACGGGTATTCGGGAAGTAAGGAGGCAGACCCTGAGGCTCGTGTGGGGAGAGGCTCTGTGTGGTCCAGAAGGCCCCGTCACACTCCAACCGACACACCCACCCTTGCTTCTCCTGCCCTTGAGTGACTGGGAAGACGCAGAGCTCCCAAGCACTGAGTGACCGCTGGGTCTTCCAAGTTCGAGGCCAGGTCCTTCAGCTTACAGGTTTCTTCAGTGTGAGGCCAAAATGCAGGGGCACCAGCTGGGGCTGGGGTCTGAGTCTGCTCTGGTGCGTCCTTAAACCAGATTCTCACTCTTGGGACTGATAGAGGCAGAGTCAGACAGAGGCTTTTATAGAGGCTCCTGTGGCTGCTCCCAGATAAGCAGAGGTGCTGCCACCAAGAGCAGCAAGGGGACCCTCACCAGGAGCCCTGAATCTGTCAGAAAATAAAAGGACAGCCCCGCCCACTCCACCCCACTCAGCTCCCCTGCAGGCCGGCAGCCCACTCTGGCCTCTCACCCGACTCCCATGGAAAGCTGCCTCAGTAACAGAGCATTTTCTTACCCTGCCCGGGCAAGCCATAGAGGCATCACCAGGAAAGGCAGAGCACAGAGGTGGGGGGGCGAGGACAGGCAAGAACAGGTGGTTTGCAGAGGGCCCTCCGGAATCAGTACCAGGGAGCCCAACATACATGATTCATACCAAGCTGGGCCGCTGCAGCCATGCAGGGTGAGGAAAAGGCTGCACCTGCTGCACTTGCACCACCCCAGGTAAAGCTGAAGGCCCTGCATCAGATTAGGGCCGGAAGGGCTCCTTCCGCTGATTCAGAGGTTCTCCACTTTGGCTGCAAGTTAGAACCACTTGGGTGCTTTTAAAAGTCACCACGTTCAGACCAATTAAATCAGGATTTCTGGGGACACAGCCCAGGCATCAGTGATTTTTAGAGATGCCAGGTGATCCTGACGTGCAGCTGAGTTTGGAGACCAGTGCTCTAACTGGAGCCCCCTTTGAGGAACTGGCCAGAGGGTGCGTTACTGCAGACCGTGGTCTCAGTGCTGTTTTCCTGATTCTCCGCAGGAAGGGTCCTGTAGAAGCAAAGCCGGAGTGCCAGGAGACAGAAACGAAGCCAGCGCCAGCCGAAGTCAAGACGGTCCCCAACGATGCCACACAAACAAAGGAGAACGAGAGCAAAGCATGATGGGTGACGAGATACCAGCAAAGATCAAAATAAAAAGTGACACAACAGCTTCACCAGAGCATCTCCAATATCTCATACACACACACACACACACACACACACACACACACACACACAAACACACATCTCATTCCTTTAGTGTCTTTTGCCTTTAAAAAAAAAAAAAACTAAGCAGATCAACGTGGGATCTCCTTTTTATAGATTTATAGAAAGGGTTCCTTTGTTGTGCACTCACTTGTAAGAAAATGAGACAAAAAGGTGAAACCCACAGCCAAACTAGGACTCTCTGTTCCCTGAAACCATTTAAAAATCAAACAAAAGGACCCCAAATTAAGAATCTAGGAAGCTCAGAAAAAAAAAAAAATCTAGGTTCAGGAAGACCGCACTTGGTGTTGCCCAACTGGCACAGACCAGGTTCAGAGAAATACTTCCAGACACTAAGACTAACCGAATGAACAAAGTCCAAGTTTATTTTTATACTTTCAGTCGAGTTTGAACTCTGTAAAACCTCATAAATAAGTTATAATTTCTGTTCACTTTGTATTTGTTCAGTATGCAAAGTGTGTCACCCTTTCTAGCTGAATTCAATTCCCACATAGACTCTTGTTTTGTAGGAAGAATGCCAAATTGCAGCTTCTGGGGGTAGATCTCAATTTGCAGTATTCGGATTTCTTTTCCTTTCCTTTTCTTTTTCCTTCTTTTTTTTACCTTTCTGCCAACTTTGCTTTCCAGTGTTTACAAGTTGACAAATGTTTGACTTCAGTTGTGTTTCAATGTCCATGTAAAATAGCTGCCTTTTTTTTAAGTTACAAGTACTGCCTAGGGGTGTAGGATCATCACAGGACAGCTTCACGAAATCTGATTGTTTACAGTGGCTCTTCCCCCCTTTCTGATTTGAAATTTTTGCCTGTGTGCGACTCAGGTGAAAATCCATCTCGTTCTGGAATGGTTTTGCTTTCGGGTTTTCAGTTCTTTTTTGTCTCCTAGGGGGTTAGACCACTTCTGATTAGCTACCACCTGCCTGTATCTGTGAAAAGGATCTGCTCCCCAGGCATCCCTGTCCTTCCTTTTGAAGGACTCTTAGGCTTTGTTGAATGAAGCAGAGAAGATTGTATAGTTGGGGCTGGTCTTGGTGAACACACATTTTTACCCCAAACATCCCCTTTTTTGTAGAAAGCCAAATAAAATATATACGTACAATTTCCTTTTGAGCCCAGAATCTAGATTTGAGCGGAAGAGCATGTGTGCTTCAGGGAATTAGTGTCTTTTTTTGGAAGTCTGTTGAAGTAAAATAACATCGGCCTTCTGTTCACTTAGGCAGCATTTGTAGAAACAAAAGAGAAAAAAAAAAAAACAACCTGCTGTCTGGAGTCATAACACAACTTTCCTGGATTGGAAACCAAGTGGGGGGAAAAAAAAAATACAGAAACTCTAAGGGGGATGGGAGGGGGGAGAAGGGAAAAGCCAGCCCTTTGTATAGAAATTTTGATTTTTTTTCCTCATTCTACTTTAGAACTGCAAGCTTGTGCACTGTGGATGCGTGAATATTTTAGTGTGAAACGTGTTTTTGTCATAGTATTGAAATAAAATTTCAACATAGTTTGGTTGTGGAAGGTATAGCAGATAGTTCAGAAAAAAATATTCAGGAAACAAAAATAAATCTTAAAAGGAACTGAAGCCTTTAAACAAAGAAAATGAAGTAAAAGCGATTGTGATAATGAAGATGATGCTAAGTCAACAGAAATCAGCATTCTGCAGGTACCTTTCCCAAGGTACAAAACAGCAGGAGGTTAGGGTAGCAAGGCTTCCCCTGAGTCTGTTCTGTGGGCCACAGTCCCCAGTGTTCTGACACTTCTGCAGACTAATCAGTGGCGCTATGCTAGATAATCATATCAAACTGTGAAAAATAATAGTCTTGTCATTTGCTCAATGTGGGGTTATTTTGCATTTTCTCAGCTCCTGGGGATGGAAATGGAGGATCCCGGTCTACACAGCTGTGGCCCTTTGATGTTAGGGCTTGCACAAATCTATGGTTCGAATGCACAGGCCCTCAGGAACAAGTCAGGTGAAGACAGTTGTTAGAGCACACAGAGCACACAGCAGATGGGAGCTCCTGGGCGTCTGAGACAGACGGAGAGGACCCAGCGGGGAGTGGTAGGCTCTTCCGGTTCCCCAGGTTGTCAGTGGAATCAGTTCCTCATCTTGTGATGTTAATGGCTTTGACTACCTAGGCCAAGCCCACACTATACCTCGTCAAGACTGTGCATCTCACTCCAAGGGGTTGTGGTCAAGTAAACTGATTTTGGTTCCGGTGGTTAGGAAGAGAAAGAGGTATGGTCAACCCTCAGATAACCTGGCCCAGGGCAGCTGACTTCCCTGCCCCCCTCCCTAAACCCTGGCTCTGCCATTGGCTGGAACCCAAAACTTTGTCAACCTTTTGTTTTGCCTCTCTCCCATCATACATAGATTTGTCTCTGCATGCGTGAGCTTTCTTTTCTTTAAAAAAAAAAAAAAAGAAAGAAACAGAGCAGTGCTTTCTTTAAAATCAAAGAGGGAGTCACTTTATTTTCAAGACGTTCTATCTTTTATGTTAAAGGATAAAAGCTTATAGTTTTCCTTTTTTTAATTTTTTTGAAGGAGGGATCACTCTACCGGTTTCCAGTGTCTATGTGTCTATATGTGTATGTGCCATACATATGTAGTCACATAAATACCGGCACGGCCAGGTTCTGCTGGAGGGGCACTCAAGTGCCATGCACGGAGCCTCGGAACCCTGAAGGGCTGTAGTATATATAGTGCAGCTTTGAAGTGGAACGCTATTTTCACACTTTTCTATGGAGCCTTCCAAGTCCCAGGTTTTCACTGTAGGCTGTCTGTCTGGATGGTGGTTATCAGATCTCCATTAACATCTCTACCCAGCATTCCCGACTTCGGGGGCCTTCTCTCTTGTTACAAACTTTTTACCAAGTGAAACATCGATACCACCTTTGTTTCCATTCTCACTGGTGTAAATACTGAGTACTAACTGAGAATTTTGACTTTGCATTCTGTCAGAATACTTGTGTTCAATAAAAATTGAAAGAAAAAAAAAGCTATTATGGTCCAACTGGGATTTATTTCAAATCCGTGGAAGTCTGGCATGTGAATCAAATGTGGAAATGCCTCTGGTATTTTTTTTTACCTCATTTAAACCCAGGGTCTTGAGTTCCTGTTGCCTGAATGATAGTTTTTAGTCTTTTCTCTCAGGCTGATAGAGGAGTCCTCATCGAGAAGGGCCAGATGTCAGATTCAGAAAGACTGCATTCAAATCCTCGTTCTGCCACTTCCCTGTTGACCTTGGAAGAGTTACCTAATCTCCTCCAGACCCAGTTTCCTCTTTTGACAAACAGGAAATACCAAGCTATTAGAGTTGGGGTGCTGGGTAATGAATGAAGCAGCGTATAGGAAAGCCTTGGCACATAGTAGGTGCTCAACGAATGGGAGTAGAGCTGTTGCCTCCCTGGTGTGTGATAACATCAAACCCACGTGGAATAACAGTGTACACCTGAGCTCCAAGGTGCCAACGCCGAGGTAGATGCATGAGGCTATTCTAGAATACGTTATCCCTCTCCTTATTACTTTGTCATCCTGCTCAGCACGTGGAGCCTTAATTCAACCCCTGGGATTTACTGAAACCTCTGATCTAGACAGAGAGTGAAGAAAACTTCGCCTCAGCTCAGAATTCTCTTGCATACGCTGCTGTCTGGCTGTGTTGGGAAGAAGCAGCCAGTAGAGTTGGGATCATCTATTAAACTATGGAATCAGGAGTTCCTGGAGAAGAGGCCAGGACGAGGGTGAGGCAAGCAAGGAGCCCAGGGAGCAAAATGTAACTCCTTCTCAGGGCCAACCCTGCACCTGCACGAATCTGAGTGACACCATCTTTTGGGTCTATGGCCCTCAGCCTGGTTTCAGCCTGGGTCAGTGGAGCCTTCTCCTGGGGTGGTGTCTGCAGCCACTCCCAGAGTTTGTCCCTTCACTGGCCCTAGGGCCTGTTTAAATGGCACAGAACCACATGCATCTATGTGACTTCCTGTGCCACGGATTTCCAGCTGCATATGGTGGGGTGAGGGGCTCTAAGAGAACAAGATTTGGATAACCCTCTCCATTGATCCATGAGGGCTTGCTTCCAGAGCCTTCCTCCTTCAGGCTAGTCTCCTCTCTGACTCACTAAGTATTTCTTGAGTGTCTCAAGGTGCTCCAAGAGACAGCAGTAAACAGAACACTCTCCAGTGGAATGTTTGTTCAGTGTGGGGCTGAGGATTCTACACAAGAACCTAGTACATTGTGGAGTCATTGGGCTGTTCACCTGCATTCCAGTTCTCCCCCCTCCTTCCCAGCACGTGACAGGATTACACTTCTCTGTTCACTTACAGTAGATGTGGCCATGTGGCTTGCTTCCCACAATGAAATAGGAGCAGGGGAGTGCATGTCCCTTCTAGGTGGAGCCTTTGAAAGCCAGGGGGTCTCTTCCCCTGCCACAGCAGTCAGCAACACTGCACGTGGTAGAAGTGCCATCACCTGGGCCCAGAGTGAGGGGTGTGAACAGAGGACCCATGATGGGCATGGCGTGTGCATGTGGGATCAACCCAGTGAATGTTTAACAACCAGCTCTCCAAAGCAGGAGGGGAGGGGTGGGTATGTAAGTACGGGGTGCGTGTGGTGTGTGTGTATGTTTATTAGAAACTTTGCTGATATAAAGAATGCAGTTTACAAATAGTAAAACAAACTACTCTACACTGAAATGCCATGTACCCAATTGATACAGATGCTTTGGTTCATTTTTGCTGAAGTCTTGTATCCATAATCAACCTATGGCTGCAATTGATGGATGAGCGTACTTCCAACATGAATGTTGCCTGATATATTCATTTATGTTAATAAGTAAGACGAAAGTGACACGATGAAGACCTATGGGTCAGAACTTCACTCATTCATCAGTGGTGAGAAACCTCTTTGCCAAATCAGGTGTAAGTTTTTGAATACTGCTTCAGTTTTTGCTATTCACAGTGTAATGGCTGTAGACGTGACACACTTTGAAGTTTAATCTGCATCATAAGTATTTTCCCCATCACTTTTTTAAGTCTAGATAAACACACACAGAGAGACACAAAAACAATCAAACCCTGATTTGTAGCTTTACTGATTTCAGGGGTATGTAAATATTCCCAATATGGCTGATTTCTACATGTCATCACTGCATGAGGAGTTAGGTAGAAATGCACAGTAGCACATATTATATATTAGTATTTCCACAATACAAATAAAAAAGACATAGATAACCTCAAGCACAGAGGTCATAATAATATGGGGTAATAATAATAAACTTCATATACATTAATAATAATAGTAAAATGTTGTAAAACAATGGAGATCTGATGTGTTTTGAGTACGTACTACCCTCATTTTTAATGTTTGTTAATTGGAAGGTTATGTAATTTAACTTTTAATAATGACCGTGCTTAACACTGACAAATTTCCTGAAAATTTAACAATTGGTTCTTCTGATCCAGTACAAGCTGGCTTCAGCATACCACTGGATAACCCTTTATGTTATAAGCCACTTCACCTTGGGATCTGTTACCATAACGTTATTTAGCCTATCGTGGCTAAATCAGGGAGTGGTCAGTCCTATGGACAACAATAAGCCCAGGTGAGGGGGGAGGTCAGAGTAGTCTTCTCTGAAATGATGACATTGGGCAGTGACCTGAAAGAAGTGAGCTACTGAATTATGCAAGTATCTGAACGAAGATATCGCAGGCAGCGAGAACAGCAAGTGCAAAGGTCCTGAGGTAAGGACTTGCCTAGTGTGTTTGATAAAGAGCAAGGAGGGCAGTGTGGCCAGAGCAAAGAGCAAGGGATGGTGTAGGACAGAGGCTGAAGAGGTAGGAGATAAGTCAGTGGTATCCACAGCTAGATCACATAGGGTCTGTAGACTATGGTTAGAATTTTGGCTTTTTCTTCAACTAAGATGGAAAGCCAAAGGAAAATTTTTAGCAGAAGACTGACATGACTTTTAAGTTTTAAAATTGTCACTCCGGCTGCTGGGTAGAGAATAGACCAGAGCAGGGCAAGAGAGGAAGTAAGGGTACCAGTTAGGAGGCAATAATGTAGATGAGACAAGATGGAGAGTGTGGAGCAAGCTGGATCCAGTGGAAGCAGACAGTGGCCAGATTCTGGCTCTGCTGAACATCAAACCGTCAAAAATAGATAATAGATTGGATGTGGGTTTGAGAGTGGCGTCAAGGATGACTTCCAGATTTGGGGGCCAAAACAATTGAAAAGATGGAATTGCCATTTACTCTCTAAAAGGAGTAAAGAAGAAGCAGAGTTTGGGGATGCAGACTCTGGTTCTGGACACTTTAAGTCTGAGATCCATGTGAACATCCTAGCGAAGATTTTGAATAGACTGAAGCTCAAGAGTCTGGAGACACAGGTAGGAGCTGGCAGCACAGAGCTTGGGTTTAAAACCCTGGCACTTGGTGAGGTCACCCAGGAATGAATATAGATGAAGAGGAGGAGAGAACCAAGCACGGAACCCAGAAAAGAAAATTCAGAGGCAGCTCTATGTCAAGGAAGAAACTGAATGACTCTTTATCTGGCACTTAGAACAATGGCACTTACACAGGGGGTCGGGGGAGGAACAAGCTTGCACTGACAAGATGAAAGACCATCTGATTCCATCTGATTCCAGGCTGTCCCTGCCATGTGCAGTCTCCTAACTATGCCTCTGATCTGTCAAAGCCTTGACTTTTGCTCATGATCTTCCGCTCTCCTGAAGCTCCTCCATCACCCTACATGACTTGAGTGCTTTATGCAGACAACCCTTCCAACACACAGCTTGAACGCCTCGTCTCCAGCGACCTTGAACAACCTAATCCCTTGACCAAACCCCAGACCTGATCATCACCTCAGCCATCCAGCCTGAATCAGACATTCAGACGCATATTCCCTGCCCTCCAACACTGCCGTGGCCATCCAGCTCTCTCACTCAGCTACTCCCAATAAACCAGCGCTTTGTCCTTGTTGAGTCTGCTACTCACTGACTCCCAGATTTTTCCCTACTTGCTACATTCTCCCTCCCCCTCCCTCCGTATCCAGCTTCCATTCCCTGGTCCAGCACGTCAACCACTCATTCCCAAAAATCCAACACTCCTTTGCCTCAATGTTCTCACTTTGCGTCTCTCTTGTAAAACTTCAGCCCTGGAAAATCATCTGGCTGCCGGCTCTTTGCTCACCCCTGGACAGCTGGCCACCTTTGGAGAGAAACCAGGTAATCAGTCACAATAGTACCAATACATAAGTCCCTCTCAACTAGACTCTGACACTAGCACTGCTTGACAATCTTACGGATATTTCTCAACAACTCGTGCATAGGCTACACACGTCTTCACTTTCCCCAAACCAACCCTTCCCTCAGCCATGCCTTCCATCTCAGCTTATGGTCTTGCTTCCTTCCTCTAAAGTACAGTTGGCAGGAAGGAACAACCTCAAGCACCCACACAAAACCTACAACCCCTCTGCCCCCTTCCCCTCCCCCCCCACCATCTCTTGGCTCCCGTATAAGGAAGCAGCATTTCCCCTTCCTAAAGGCTATCTCCATCCCTGGGTGCTGGCCCTTCTCTCCGCCTTTCATGGGGTCTTTCTTCATCCATTCAAGATCCATTCAACAAACATCATTGAGCACTGGCCCCAAGGCCATGACTGTTCCAGATGCTGGGGAAACAATGACCCCCCTCTCATGGAGCTTACACCTAAATAAACATATATCATGAGTCCAGGCTGAGTGCGGTGAGAAATATGCAGTGAGAAATATGCAGTGAGGAAAGGATGCTAGCAGGTCCCGAAGGAGGAATGGCTGTTTGATAAGGAGGAATCAGCAAAGACCTCTCCAAGGATCTGGCATTAAGCAGAGACCTAAAAACATGAAGGAGCACGTGTTCCATGCACCCAGAGCCTTTCTCGGCTGGCAGGGTTGCGTGGTGGGTCAAACTCTCGAATGAATATGAAATGAAATTTTTTTTCTAACGTTGAACTTAATTTCTCCTTCAATCTGCCATGCCATGGGGTGGTAGAAATGTAATCTCCAACAAACTAAGCCCTCAGCCCTCTCAGTGTTGCTGACATGACCCCTAATCGTGTTACTCTCCAAGCCCATCACAGTGATTTTCCCTTCATACTCCATGTGCCAGAGTTAGTGGAAAAAATTGTATTTCCTTAATTATGCCAGGCTCTTTCTCACTTACGGGTCCTGGCATGTCCAAGCGTTTCTTACTTTCTCTGGAATCCTCTCCAGCACCCGCAGTGCCCACTAATCCTTTTTTCTTACTTCATCCTCAGGTCTCGGCTTAAATATCTCCTGACACCTGATCCAGGTTGCATACTCCCCTGTTCAATGTTCTCTCCAGGGCCAGTATACAGCTGGCACGCGCAAGTACAGTTGTATCAGGTTGTTAAAATATTGAAATGCTTCTTCACTGTTGTAAGCAGCTGCTGTCACCCAGCCCCTCACACAGGATCTTTCAGATGCCCCCAAGATCTCACAACCCAGGGGGTTGCACCTGACCCTGAAGAAGGTCCTCAGGGTTCTATTCTCGTGCTTTAGCTGGTGTCCACAGCTAACATAACCCCACACTTTTTTTAATGTCTAATTTAATGCTTCTCTTTCCCTATGATTCTAAACTTCTCCAGGCAAGGTTCTGTGTCTATCTTATTCACTACTTTATCTTGGTGCCTCATAAAGCACCTGCCACGAAGTAGAAGGTTGGTATTTGCCTGCTTCATGAATCATGGAGTGAATGAATGCATGAATGAAGTGAACATATCTATATGGACACCAGCCATGGTTACCTGCCCATGTTCATGTGTATGTGTGTGTGTGTGTGTGTGTTTATGTGAGTGTGTCTGTGTGTGTATGTGTGTGTGTGTATAAGTGCAAACAGGGTCTGTACCTGGCCAGGGAAGATGCCTTTGAACTTGAATCACACAGCAGTGCCACTCAGTCTTAAAGAAGTCCACCCTAGGGACCAGGGAAGTGTCTGGTCACAGGGCTCACATGTGGCTGGAAAGGGTCTGCTCTGCCTGTCCCAGTCCCTGATCACCTTCCTCCAGGCTGGTAACAAAGTCCAGCCAGTGAGCAGCCCCTCCACGATGGAGGCAGGCTGGGAAGACTCGGGTTAGGGGATCATGAAAGGCAAGAACATTGCAGCTGGATCGACCCCATCCTGTTACTCAAACCCATGGTTATCTGATGGGCAGAACTGACCAAGCTAGCCCAGGGAACCTCCTTCTGTGGAGTTTTCTCTAAGGGGAAAATCTCCGGGCTGGGAGGCTGGGAAGAGCAAACAGAAGGCAGGAGAACAGGCTGGTGTGGTCTGTGGAGGCCTCCCGGTCCCCAGGTCCAGGTGTCGGTGTGTTGGCCTGCCGGGGACAGCACCGTGCGGTTGCCTCTTCCTGAGCAGGTGAGCCCAGGCGCATGGCTGTCAAGCCCAGCCCAGAACAAGGAAACCCACAGGGTCTGTCTGTCTAGAGTGCTTCTTGTCATGATGGCCATCAGCAGCCTGCTGGAAACGCGACAGTGAATATGAGGAAGAAGCTCTGACGAGCTCTTGGGCTGAGAGAGGGTGAAACTTCTCAGGGATCCGCACTTCGGAGCCCAGGGATCCAGCCCACAAGTCCTGCCATACTCCGTGTCCTAACGCTGCAGGAGGAAAGAAAGCGGGTCCTTAGAGACAAGGAGAGGGTCTCCCACGGGCAGCCACATCTGCCCCACCCCGCCCAGGCTGGGAGGTCAGTGGCGGCACTTATCTGCAGCCACATTTGGTCGAGCTCCTCCATCATCCCCTCGGCCAGCCTTCTGGGTCTCCTGAGACACTGTATAAATTGCACATTCCTGGATCCCAGATCCTGAGGCTGCAGGTCTGGGGTGGCGGGATTCCATTGTAGCTGGCCCGGAGACCGCAGGTGGAGGAAGGCTGGAAGGCGGGTGTCTGGGGACCATCTCGCTTCAACATCAGGCACCTGGCCTGAGGGCCCAGCCCGTCCAGCTAAGGGCAGGGAAAGGCTTCTTCAGGAGGCTCTGTGGTAGTGCAGGGACAGACAGGAAGGGCTGCAGACACAGTCGGGTGTCTGGAGTCAGCAAGATACTGCCCACGGCTCAGCACACTTCATCACACACGCTGGAAGGCAGAGTTGGCATCCCAGCAAGACAGCCGTTTGAGACAAGGAGCAACCAAGATGATGTCGTGTCCGAGGAATAGATGTGAACTCCTGTACACTCCCTGAAATCCAACTACTGAAGCATGTGCTGACAGGATGGGGCTTAGCAGCAGAGCCTGTTTTTTGAAAAAGAAAGAAAAAGGAAAAAAAGACAATGGATTTTTAATTGGCTATAAAGTCAGCATGAGAGGTGATGCAGTGTAGACATTCAATAATACTTGTGATATTGACACTGACTGTTGTATTTATTTTTGCTTCACACTTCTCGAATACTATGTCAGCCGCTGTTCTAATTAACTTAAATATTTACTCTGTTAGTCTTTATAATAATTCTATGAAGTAGATATTATTGTAATACACCCATTTTACAAATGGAGAAACTGAGGCACAGAGAGGTTTCCTAACTTGCCCGAAGTCACACAGCCAGTAAAAAGCAGAGCCAGAATTTGAACCCAGTCATAAGGTACCCAGAGCGAGGAACACGTGAGCCAACACTCCACCCGGCCCTGGGCAGACCACACTTGTGGTACAGCTTTCATACCACAAGATCCCGCATCACATCCAAGAAGCACAGGCCAGTGGGGTGTGTCTAGGGCAGAACCACTGGAGGGGGAAGGAACACAAATCCACATCTGAGGAGGAGCATGGGGAGGAAGTATATATGTTTCACTTGAGGAAGAAAACCTGAGAGCAAGTGGGAGGGCGTGGGACTGAATACAGGAGACTTCAAGTGGCTGCCTTCACACACCTGAAGGCTTATCAATTAAAAAAGAGAATGGGTCCTGGGCATATATCCACAGACGACTCTAATTTGAAAAGATACATGCACCCCAATGTTCACTGCAGCACTATTTACAATAGCCAGGACATGGAAGCAACCTATATGCCCATCAACAGATGAATGGATAAAGAAGATGTGGTATATATATATATACATATATATATATATAATGGAATATTACTAAGCCATAAAAAAGAATGGAATAATGCCATTTGTAACAAAATGGATGGATCTAGAGCTTATCATACTGAGTGAAGTAAGTCAGACAGAGAAAGACAAATATCATATGATATCTCTTATATGTGGAATCTAAAAAAGTGATACAAATGAACTTATTTACAAAACAGAAATAGGCTCACAGATATAGAAAACAAACTTATGGTTACCAAAGGGGATATCTGCCATGGGGAGAGATAAATTAGGAGTTTGGGATTAACATATACATACTATTATATGCAAAATAGGTAAACAAGTACCTACTGTATAGCATAGGGAACTATACTCAATATCTTGTAATAAACTGTAATGGAAAAGAACCTGAAAAAGAATATACGTGTGTGTGTGTACGTGTGTGTGTGTATAACTGAATCACTTCGCTATACACTTGAAACTAACACCACATTGGAAATTAGCTATACTTGAATTAAAATTTTTTTTTTTAATTAATTAATTTATTTATTTTTGGCTGTGTTGGGTCTTCGTTTCTGTGCGAGGGCTCTCTCTAGTTGTGGCAAGTGGGGGCCACTCTTCATCGCGGTGCGCGGGCCTCTCACTATCGCGGCCTCTCTTGCTGCGGAGCACAGGCTCCAGACGCGCAGGCTCAGTAGTTGTGGCTCACGGGCCTAGTTGCTCCGCGGCATGTGGGATCTTCCCAGACCAGGGCTCGAACCCGTGTCCCCTGCATTAGCAGGCAGATTCTCAACCACTGCGCCACCAGGGAAGCCCGAATTAAAATTTTTTAATTAAATTCTTTAAAAAACCTAACAAGTAAAAGAAAGGGGAGTGGAGTGGGCGTCCCATGTGATACTCTTGTGGGCTCAAGCAGAACCAGAATTATAGGGAACCTGGCTTTACAAACCAGAGGAACACTATTGTCTCAGAGCAGCCCTAGAAGTGGACAGTCAGGTCCTTAATAGAGGCTGGGCAGCCACTCCTCAGGCACGAGGAAAGGAGATTGATGCATCAGATGCACAGATGATTCTGTTCAAATTCTCAATTCCTTTGATAGCAGTGACTCTGCGCTCCTGCCACCACTAAATGTGGAGGAAGCAAATTGTCAACGTGATCACAGCCATCGTTCAAATTCACCTTTGGGGATAGACAGTTAAGTTCCAGATGGAGCAGAGGGGCTGGAGCCAGGAGGAGACAGGGCTCTCAGGAGGGTTGAGACTTTCCAAGACAAGTTTCACCTGACATTTTACCGGGACATGTCTCCACCCCAAAGACACTCCAAACTCAACTACACTCCAAGAAAAAAGACTGTGGCATTTCATTTACTTATTTGTTCAGTATTTATTAAGGTCGGATATTTATTGAGCACCTACTATGTGTCAGGCACTGAGCTGGGTACTGGAGGTACCGATAATGTCCCTGACCTGATGGCAAAGAGCCTGGCACAGTGGAAAGATCTGGACTCCAGAGACCAACATACCTTACATTGGACTTGAGGCTCTGGTATGTCCATGCTGTGTGACCATGGGCAAAGCACTTAACCTCTCTGAGTATGTTTTGCTTATATCTATAAAATGAGAATTCCTACCTCATAGAACTATTTGAAATTTAAAAGAGGCCTTGCAGTTGGCATGTGATAAATCAGTGTTAGCACCTACATTAGTCTGGGCTCTTAGCTACAAGCAACTAAAGCTGATTCTGGTGGATTAACCCCAAACATGATTTTACAAAAGGAGACTGAATGGCTCACACCATTGTGGGAGGCCTGGAGAACAGGGCTTTAGACCAAGCTTCCAAAAGCAATGCCCGTAACGAAACTGCAGAGCTGGCCTGATGAGAAATCTGCCACTACCCACTCTCCCCTAAGCAATGCCACATCCAGGTCAGGCACCTGGCCTTCAGCTGCTACCATCTGCCCCCCCCCCCCCCGCCACCTCCAAGAGAAAGCTGACGCCTCTGTACTCTCTGCCAGAAAAATGGCAGAACTTCTCTCCTCATGCTGTTCTCATCTCCAGGCTGGGTCTCACGTCCGTGAGTCTGGTCACAGGGCTCTGGGTCTCACCTAGGACCAGTTGGTAGCGACAAAGAAGCCTGGGGGATGAGTTCTCAGGCTTCAACTTTTGGGGGGGGGGTTAGGACTCAGAAGGCTAGACCTTCCTCCAATAGAGCAAGGATGCTTCACAAGTGCTTGGCAACCTGAACATGATAAATGTCCACTGGAGTCCCCTACCCAGGCTATTCACCAAATACACACCCAGCCTCTTGGCAGTCCTGCAAACTCCTGGTGGAGATGCCCCCAACTCCCAAAGCTTCCCTGCCCTCACACTGCAACCCCGACACACCAAGGAACTGTGGAGATCCTTTGTGTGCATCGCATCTGTGTACACGTGGCCCCCATCTCCAGCACAAGGGAGAGTCTCAAGCAGCAGGTCTGAGAAGGGCTGGGGACCCTGAGGTTCCTGGGAAAGCCCAGATGAGCAGGCTAGTCAAACTGGGACGGTGCTGGGACGGGAGCAGTATGGGCTAAGGCTGCCACCAAGTGGCCATCCTGAGAACCACAGGAGGACCAGACTTCCCTCCAACCCCGCTGCCCAGACAGAAAACCCCACCTCCCCTGGGGCATGGGAAAGGAGCCCTTCTCCTCTCCTCCCTCTTGAACTGTCTAAACCCACGAACTCCGAAGAAGGTAATGACATCCAACATTGGTTTGGTACCCTGAAGTGTACAACATTCTTTCACGCAGCAATAATTACATGACAATATTATTGTTGTAGTAGCCATCGTAACTGAGGGCTTACTATATGTCATAAATTTTAAAATATCATCTCTTGACCCTCACAACAAATCTGTAGTGAACAAATGTATCTGCCCAGCTGGCTTTCATTTTCCTTCCTTCTCTCAACGGCACCTTTTTTGGGATGGGGGCAGGGGTCAGAGGGAGGAGTCCCCTTCTGCTCTCAGAACTTTCATTGAAACTACTGGCAAAAAGAAACTCTATTCTCACTGAACCCATGAGAAAAGGTGCCACCTGAGTGGAAAGCTTGCCCGAGGTGGAAACCAAAGCATAAGAAGCAGAGCAAATCTCAGTGACATGGGAGCACCCTGGATCCAGCCGTACCTGAAAAAGTCCTGGACTTTTCCATTCCACGAACCAATATATTCCCCTTTATTTAAGTCTAAGTAAACATTCTTTTTACTCTAAACCAAAAGAATTCTATTAATTCCTATTTAATAAAAGAAATCAGCATGTGGAAGTAGGGTGTTGGAACAGATCCAAAAATAAGGAATTGTCGAAGGCAAGGTAGTGAGGGACATTTATTCAACTCCATGTGCTACTCTGTTCTAGGCCCTGGATATCAAGTAGGCACCAGGACAGATAAGATCCATGCTCTCCTGAGCTAACTTTCTAGTGGGGAACTCCACAATAAACAAATTAGACAACAGCAGCTGGCAATACATGCCACCCAGAGAATTATAATGGGGTGATGTGACAGAGTAGGACCAGGTGAGAACTTTAGATTGGATGGGCAGAGAATGTCGTGATGGAAATGCTTTCTGTCCACTTGGCTACTGTTTCCCAGAACTCCCTTCTATGTATAGTTCCAATTAGAGTTGGCCAAAAGAAGAACTTGTATGAGATTTGAAGGCAGAAGTGATGCAGTGCTCATTGCTTTATTGAGGACTTTTTGCCGTCAGCTGCAGGGATGGACAGACAAATGCAGAGAGGCTGGGCGAGTTCATCACGTCTTTGCTCTCCTGCACTCAAGTCCAGCTGACCGTCGGTGTCCTTCTGATCAACCACAGCCTCAAGCCGATTGCCAGACACTTGGCTGTAGAATACACAAAGGTAATAGCCTCCCATTGACCTCTCTATGAACACCTCCTTCACAGACCCACAGACGTGGTGGCTTGTATTAGAGAGGTGGTAGTAGTAATGGAAAGTGCACGGGTTTAACATCTGCTCCGGAGGTGGACTTGCTAGGACTTGCTGGTGGAGAGAAAGAGAGGAATCAGGATGACTCCTAGGCTTTTGCCTTAAGCAAGAGGGTGGATGTTTGGTGCCATTTTCTGAGATAGGAGGTAGCATATCTAAGGAAATAAGAGTTCTATTTTGGACATTGTGGTACACTGAAAAAAAAAAAACAGCCATGATATTTTATTTGATTGAAAAAAATGGCCACAAAAAAATGGCTGCAGATTCTCCCAATCATAATCACAAACTTGCATAGAAGTTACAAAGAACTTTCTTTTTACTGTACCATTTGAAGATAAGTTTCTGACCCATGCCCCATTATCTGCACATATTTTACTATTTCTTACAATCAAGGACTTTCCCTCCCTTACTTTACCACAATCAAAACAGAAATCAAGAAATGAATGTTTATACTACTATTTAATCTGCAGTCTTTATTCAAATTTTCCCAGTTGTTTCAATAATGATCTTTATAGCAAAAAATAATAATAATTTTGGTGTGTCTACCATTCACTCCAGAAACACACATCTCATTTAGTTTCCTGCTTCCCTAGTCTCTTTCAATCTGGAATATTCAATCTTTATTGTTTGCCATGATCTTGACTTTTTTTTTTAATATAAATTTATGTATTTATTTATGGCTGCGTTGGGACTTCGTTGCTGTACGTAGGCTTTCTCTAGTTGCGATGAGCGGGGGCTAGTCTTTGTTGCGGTGCGCGGGCTTCTCATTGCGGTGGCTTCTCTTGTTGCGGAGCACAGGCTCTGGGCACACGGGCTTCAGTAGTTGCAGCACGCAGGCTCAGTAGTTGTGGCTTGCGGGCTTTAGAGTGCAGGCTCAGTAGTTGTGGCGCATGGGCTTAACTGCTCTGCGGCACGTGGGATCTTCCCGGACCAGGGCTCAAACCCATGTCCCCTGCATTGGCAGGTGGATTCTTAACCACTGCACCACCAGGGAAGTCCGATCTTTCATTTTTGAAGGGTACAGTCCATTTCTCTTGAAGAATGTCTCCTGATTTTAGTTTGTCTGAAATTTTCTCACAATTAAATTCAGGCAGTCCCTCTGACAGGAACATCACCGAGGTGGTAATTGGTTTTCTCGTTGCACACTATAAGGTGACACACAATTTCCATTCTCCTGTATCTGATGGTATCCACTATGATCACTGGATTAAGAGGGTGTCTGCCAGCCTTCTCCACCGCAAAGTTCCTCTTCTCCCCTTTGTAATTGATAAGCCTCTGTTCATTCTTGTGGTAAATATCATTAATTGAGGGCTTAATATGTGGACAGGTACTTTAAAAATTTGTAAATATACCATGCCCCATCAAACTTTCTATAGGTTTATCCTTTATCTGTATCTATGTAGACTAACGGTTTTCTTTTTTTTTTTTTTTCAGCAAATTGTTGCTCTCATTATTTATTCTGATGCTCCCTTGTCTGGGAGCGGATTCAAGCTAGCTTCTGTATCATTTTTTACAAGATCCCATCATTTTTTGAGTACTTCATTGCTTTCTGGAAAAAAACGTTCCAGGATCATCTTGTACTTTCTCCACCTGAGAATGGGAAGCAGCCATTTCTCCAAGGAACCCTGGTTCCAAGGTCTGTAGGCAAGGGGTGCTGTTGTTCCCAGGCCTTCTCAGTGGACACACATGCACGCGCACGTACACACACGCACACAGATGCCTTCCTCTCAATTCTCCAGCGCCACCTCCCCATGTGGACATCCTCCCCATCCTGCCTGGAATGTTAACGTCCCACACCAGGCCAGGCTGCTCCCCACCACACCCTCTTCACTCGGCACAAGCTCTGATACCCTGCACTGGCCCATTCCTTTGCCAGATGCCCTTGACCTCACTTAGGCTCTGACACCCCAGGCCAAGCCACTTCCCCCAAGCAGCAGCGACCCTACTTCTCCATCTGACTTCTGCTCTCACACTGTGTCAGGTCACCCCCCCGACCTGGGGTGGATGCCCTTTGCGTGCCACTGGTGCTCGGATTCCCCAGGCCAGGCTGTCCTCCATCCCGCGCACCTCACCCATACGTTCTTCATTCGAAGACTGATTCCCTACTTCTGGCTGCTTCTTCCCAGGAATGCCTTCCTCACAACTGCTGGGGCTCAGACACCTTTCTCTGAGCCACTGCAATGGGTCTACCTCTAATGGCTTCAGCACTGAAGTGTTCAGGAAGGGAAGGGAAAGGGTAAAAGCCCTTTTGAAGTTTCCAGAATGTTGCTTTGCTGGAGAAATTTCAAGTCCAGAAAAAATAAAGGCTTGTGATTGCTGAAGCCCTAGGCCAATTCTAAATTCCCCGGCCCCACCTCCATCCCTGTCCCGCCGTACAAGTGGCAAATGAGCTTTTAATGTGCACAGACCCCAGGAAGGAAAAGTCCTCTGATGCCCTTCCCAGATGAGGTCAAGGAGCAGAGTTGACAAGGGATAGCTTTCCAGGGGGTATGACTGGGGGCTTGTTGAGGAATGTACTCCATTCCCCAGGAAGGGATGACGTCACATTCCCGAACTGCAAGGTGGGATATAGTGTATGGACCAGTGACCACAGTGGGGTCACACATCATCAATGAGGATTTTCAGTTGCAGTTATCCGATGACTTTCGGATCATTGTGACACACGAGGCACACAGGGTTGATGACATTTATTATTTAGCTACAGGTTGTGGGACCATGAAGACTCACACCTGGACCTGACCAAAGGGCGCACACATCACTCAGAGAGCCCTGACCTGGGGCTAAACCCAGAAGTAGATGGCTTTGGACCATCTTCCTTTGGGCAGAAGTGAATGAGTTGGTGTCTAGTGGTATAAGGGGGAGCATTTTTCAAATTACTACTTGGGAGGAAAGACGTGTAGAGTGCTGGGTAGACAAATGATGAACTCTAGTGGAGTTGTTTTTCCTGCTCAGCATCTGTTTCCCTTTCTTATCGTAACAACACCCTGGTTTCCTTTGGGGGAATTCACCCTTCCTCACTTTCTGTCTGTATGGATTGGGTAGGGTGGACCATGGCTCTGGGGATGGCCATGTAACCCTGGCCTGGCCAGTCAGCATATTCCATTCCTGACCTCATGATTATTCAGGTGTGGACAAGTTACCCAATCAAGCCACTGAGAGACAATTCTGGGTTTTGTGGGTTGTTTTGTTTTGTTTTTCTGGAATGATGCCAACAGAGAAAAGCAGGGCCGAAATGGGAACATAACCTAAGCCTTAATGATGTCATTTGAGACCTAGAATCTTACCATGACCAAAGACAGAGTTTTCATTTATGAGCCAGTAAATTCCTTATTTAATTTGAGTTCTAAATGGATTTCTGTTACTTTCATTAAAAGAGTCCTAAGGCAAATTCTTTGGGGAGCAATTTTTACAGTATTTTACAGATGAGGAAACTGACACCCAAAGAAGCTGAGTACTTGCCACAGGTCACATAGATGATGTGATGGTTAGTCTTATGTGTCAACTTGGCTGGGCCACAGTGTCCAGTTAACCTAATGCTAATCTAGGTGTGGCTGTGAAGGTATTTTGTAGATGTGGTTAATATCTATATTCAGTTGGCTTTTAGTAAAGGAGAGTCCCTTCATCTCATCAGTTGAAAGCCCTTTGAGCAAAAACAGAAGTTTCCTGAAGAAGAAAAAATTCTGCCCCAAAATGGCAGCATCCACTTCTACATGAATTTGCAGCCTGCCGGCCTGGACTTGGACTTGCAAACCCCAAGTTGTGTGAATCAATTCCTTAAAGCAATATCTATCTATCTATCTATCTATCATCTATCTATCTATCTATTATCTCTCGTCTATCTAATCTATAATCATATCTATATTTATATCTATATCTATCTCCTATTGGTTCTGTTTCTCTGGAGAGTCCTGATACAGAGTGGTAAGTGGCAGAACTGGAACTTGAATCCAGATCCATCTGACTAATTCCAGTGCTCTTTACTTCTCACAATTAAAGCTGCTTAAGAAAAACAGTCATGTGGGAATGTAAATTGATACAGCCACTATGGAGAACAGTATGGAGGTTCTTTAAAAAACTAAAAATAGAATTACCATATGACCCAGCAATCCCACTACTGGGCATATATCCAGAGAAAACCATAATTCAAAAAGACACATGCACCCCAATGTTCACTGCAGCGCTATTTACAAGAGCCAGGGCATGGAAGCAACCTAAATGCCCATCGACAGACGAATGGATAAAGAAGTTGTGGTACATATATACAATGGAATATTACTCAGCCATAAAAAGGAACAAAATTGAGTCATTTGTTGAGACGTGGATGGATCTAGAGACTGTCATACAGAGTGAAGTAAGTCAGAAAGAGAAAAACAAATATCGTATATTCATGCATGTATGTGGAACCTAGAAAAATGGTACAGATGAACCGGTTTGCAGGGCAGAAGTTGAGACACAGATGTAGAGAACAAACGTATGGACACCAAGGAGGGAAAACCACGGTGGAATGGGGATGGTGGTGTGCTGAATTGGGCGATTGGGATTGACATGTATACACTGATGTGTATAAAACTGATGACTAATAAGAACCTGCAGTATAAAAAAAAAAAAAAAAAGAAAAGTCTTAAAAATATGTCACACTTAGTCATTCCACTTCTAGGACCTTATTCTACAGAAGTAATCCCAGTGGACACAGAGACATATATACAACGTATTCACATTGTTTCTGACAGGGAAAAGTAAACTGTGTAAATCTAATTGCAAAGAATTGATTAAACTATGGGACATCAATACGATGGAATACTACATGATACATCATTAAGTGAAAAAAGCAGGAATATGAAATAGCAAGTATACTACAATTCTATTTTTGTAATCACTAAATGTACAAATATATCTATAGAAAAATAAAAGACTGAAAGTGTATGCACCAAAATGAACAATAATTATGTCTGAGTATTAAGATTATAGGTAATTGTTCTCTTGTTACTCTGTATTTTCTATAAAGAATATATGCAACTCTTAGAGACAGATCAAAAGTAAAATAAAAGTTATCAGTAAAATGAAGCTTTAAAAAAATCCTATCATAACAGTATCATGCCAAAAGCTAAGCATATATCATATTAAAAATTCAATATTTTCAATTTTAAATTTACCTCTAAGCCACAAATCCTCACTAAGAGATTCTGCCAAAGTACTTGCACCCAGGTCACCAATGAACGTGTTGCAGTTCAGAGTGATGCGCCTCAAACCAGGCATACAGTCAAGATCAGGTCTCCTGGAGTGAAGACTCTCAGCCCAGGTTTCTTCATGCCTTCTGGTAGTCTAATACTTCAAAGATTTAATGGGATGAAATTAAGATGCTTGAAGAAGGAAACAGGGTGTGCCTACTGAGTATGGCTTATTATGTCAGAGATTTACACACACACATATCAAGCATATATGCCAGGAGAATCAACCTGAGAAATTAAACAGTCACTGCTGCTTTACGAGTCCAGTGACCCAGATTCTAGTTGGTCAGTGATTAGATTCCAGCCACTGGATGACCTGCTTTTGAACAGTTAAGTAAAGTTGGACAACTCAATTACAGTCTATGAATTCTTTTCCTTATCTTCTAAGTCAGGGAATTGGTTCTAAATTCTATCATTGCTGAGGCTCTAAATGTCATCATTCTGTCCTCCAATGGTCTCCAAACACCTGACTGGGCAACCCATAAGAAAACTTTTTAATATGCATCTTATTTTTTAACAAATTATATACACGAAGTTCTATACATATAATGTATGTACATTATAAACTACACAGATGGTGTTTAAGTGATACAAAGCTAAACAGGTTCTAATATGTTCTTTTCCTAACTCCTAAGGCATTATTTTATTTATTTTAAAAAAATATTTATTTATTTGTTTGTTTGTTTGTTTGGCTGTGCCGGGTCTTTAGTTGCAGCATGCCGGATATTTTAGTTGTGGCATGTGGGCTCTTAGTTACGACAGGCATGTGGGATCTAGTTCCTTGAGCAGGGATCGAACCCAGGCCCCCTGCATTGGGAGCACAGAGCCTTAACTGCTGGACCGCCAGGGAAGTCCCAGGCATTATTTTTAAAACTATATTTACAAAATGGATCTCACATGCTCCCTAGGGTATGCACACCAACTTTAGAGGTCTGGACTATGCACAGCCAGTTGGATGCGCCTTGGGAAAATAATGGTATGACATTTAACCACAAGTATTGTCTTAAAGACATTCAATTCTTTATATTCATAAAATAAAGTTTGGTAATAGGGAACATTGACTTTAAATGAAAAAAGTCTTATTACATTCTTGAAAAAATAAAAGACTCAAAGTGCCTTTGACACGCTAAAACGAAAATCACTAGTGTCATTTTTCTATTAACAATAACTTATAAAAGCTCCAAGCAGAAATAACAGCAATCACTTACACAGTGCTTAGTATGTGCCAGGCACTATTTATACAAATTAGTTCATTTAAACCTCATAATGAGGCACAGAGGTTAAGTGATTTGTCCATGGTCACTTGCTATGAAATGGGAGAAAGGGAATTTGAACCTAGGCCATTTGGCTTAGGCACCCAAGTTCTTGACTGTTTTCAACCCCAGGGATCAATGGACTTGCCCTGTATAGGCTCAAAGAATTTTTCAATTTTTAAAATCTAAATTTAAACATTTCCAGCTTTGTGGGCTATACAGTTTCTGTTGCAACTACTCAACCCCACTGGCGTAGGCTAAAAGTAGCCATAGCTATCATGTAAACAATGGGTGCGACTATGTTCCAAAAAAACTTTCTTTACCAGGCGACGGGCTGGATCTGGCCCACCAGCCATAGTTTACCTACCCTTGATCTGAACCATCAAACTCTTCAGAAGGCTTCATGTCAAATTATTAAATAACTTTAGGCCTAAATACAGTAATTATAACCACTGTAAAGTTGTTAAGGCATTATTTTAAAAACTGTATTTACAAATTGCTGATGTAGTGATTTTTATTAATTTATAAACTACAGCAGCTAGTAAATACTTGATTCATTTAAGTCTTGAAGACTATAATGGCATAGTTTTTTCACAGTATCACAATCAATGTTT
Organism: Balaenoptera borealis; assembly: GCF_965194805.1. Classification (NCBI taxonomy): domain Eukaryota; kingdom Metazoa; phylum Chordata; class Mammalia; order Artiodactyla; family Balaenopteridae; genus Balaenoptera; species Balaenoptera borealis. The sequence continues at coordinate 86,928,115 of NC_138868.1, read as the reverse complement.
TCAGTAACTAAAAATACATTAAAATATTATTATATATTAAATCTCTTATTTCTAAAATTAAGTGGACTATCTTTACTAAATGGCAGAATCCCAAACTGAAAACTGGTCATATTCTTTCAACAAAACGAAAGCTGCACTCACACGTATCAAAAGACAAAAATGAACTGCCATCTGTATCAATATATTATGTGCTTCAATCACGTATGTTTTCATGAAACTTCAAACATAAAAAAATCACCTTTAAGATCTTGGCCATGTGATCTGCTCCCTGCCATGTCAGATTACACCCCGAGAAGTTTACTGTCTTAAGAGTGGTAGAGTTCTTTACACCTTGAAAAATAACTAAAAGGAAAAAAAAAAAACCACACACACAATAAGATGAAGAGTCTATACATTTGTCAATCTTGACTTACTTGCTTTTCTTGAGTCAATTGGAGGTTTATAGCCACATTCTTAAAATCATTAACTACAGTCTTCCCAAACAGGTAATTGACGAACAGATGCATTCGAAAACTTGTCAGTAACAAAGTGTTATTCCAGTTTACAGCAGCAGTTTAATTCTATTTAGATACTAAAATTGAATACACTGAATACTGCAAACTTTATTCCCAACCACTCAGTAAAATACTACATACCTTTTGAGACATAGGAAAAAAAAGAAAAACCTAAAAATCTTAAGACTCTTCCTATTTTCATTTCCAAGGATACTTCCCAATCTTGATGATCAATCAGTGATTTAAATGTCAACTATAAACCCAGTATTTTATTAGGTGCTATGCAGTATACTAGAGCAATAGAAGAGAGAGGACCTCAAACCCTCTGCTCCCTCAAATTGAAAGGCAGGCTTCCTTACCCCTCCAGACCACTACTGGACACAGGGAACACACACTAATGTTTCAGGACCCCAACTAACAGTCACCTGCTTTGTGATTACTTCCATGACACACCCCCACTAACACCACTGAGTTTGCTGCTCTTACGGGACGTGACATATATTTCCTATTTTAACACATACCACAGTGCATTATAATTATGATTGCAGATACATGTTCTAACAATTTAAAGAGAATGATGACTTTTTTGCTCTTTACATCTTGCTATTTCCCTTCCCATAATATTTCTTGAAGAGAAACATTAAAATATAGACAAACACAAAAAAACAGAAAATATACAAAATGTGTGGTTTGTGGCTTAACACAAACTTAAGTAAAATTAGTTCTGACAGTATCCAGCATGACAAACTTCCACGGTACAAATGAGAATGGACCAAGGTTTGAGCAGGCACAGGAGACAACCCAGGCATGAACAACACCAAGAAAAGGTAGACAGGAAGTAACATGGTGTGTAGGAAATCACGAGACCAGTCTGATGAGAAGAGACTTAACCAAGACTGAAACTCACTTTCTAAACCTCCATCTCCAAGTGGACAATTCGCAAGACACAGGTGCACCAAAGTGGCCGATTTATTCAATCCCTTTAATGGGGAGAACAAGTTTAAAATTTTATTGCTTTAGTCTGCTCCAAAAGCAACTATCTATCAAACGTTGGCAGGACACAATGAAGGCTTACCTTTGTTAACATAGTTAAGTGGCTCTCTCTAAGAACTAGCCCATTTAGCTCGTTTCCTTAGCGCGCCTGACACACTTACACAGCATTTAAGAGCTTTACACAACTGCAAGGTCACATCTTTATTTCTTATCGCAGGAACACGACTTCTGTAAACTTTATTTCTGTCACAACCTAAACCAAAATTATTGTAAAATGAGTGACTTAAACCATATATTTTATCATCACTAAAAAGCATCCAAATAAAAAAAAAAAAGCATCTGCTCTGTGCTAAGGATTAGAAACGACTCCTGCCCTTAAAGCCTTCATTAAGGAGGGAGATGTATAAACTCAAAATTTCAATCACATGAGATAAAGAACCATAACCTTTGTGCACAGAGGTTCCTATGGAGGCAAAAAGTTATATCTAAGTGACGGCTTCATGATAACCCTGAAGTAGAATCTAGAAAAGATGAGAGTATGCAGAGTTGGAGTAGGAGGTGCATTAACTGCACAGGGAGCACCTGTGCAAAGACGCTCAAGCCCGACACCTGCTGGGCACTTTAAATACTGCAGGTGGGGATGACTAAAGGCCAGGGGGCCAAGTGTGAGAAGAGACAGAAATGAAAATAGAGATGCTGGCCGAAGCAAGCCTGGGAGAGAGCCTGGCTTGTATCCCACAGGTGATGAGGCCTGGGACTACCACTGGCTGAGTAAGGGTGCCTCCGCTGATTAGAAAAAGGTGCCCCGCTGCTGAAGGACCGATTAGATAAAGGGAGTGATCACAAAAAGATCCCCTTCCTCAGGGTCAAAGAGCCCCATGAGGCTTGGCCGAGCACAGTTCAGACTACACGCCTCTGTGCAGAGCACACGCTGGGCGGCTAGTATGCACTAACTCTGTGTGGGCAAGCCATTAGCAGCATTATTTTAAGCATATCTTTTTATGTTAGAAGATCACTCAACCCGAGTAGGCAGATGAATTTAGAGGAACTGATGAGCCCAGGGGCCGCAAAACCACCCAGGAGCTTCTGCCATAGTCCGGGCAAACTGTAATATATAATATGGATGTAGAAGCAAATTTAGGAGGAGGCCAAAATCTACAAGCTAGACCCACTGGATGAAAAACATAAAGAAAGTTCAGTGAAGGAACTCTGAAGAGAATGGGCTCTGCAATAAACTTTTCTTACATTCAATGTCAAATATTAGGCAAAATTAAGTACCGTGGCCTCTCAGGTCCCTTCCAGCTCTCATTTCTTTTGATTTCTAACTTATTACTCTGGTTAAGTAAAGTCCCTTCAGAGGTACAGAACAGTTCTTACACCTGAATGGGATGCAAAGAATAATCTGACTTCTCTTCACCAGGGGATGAGTTGAACTGTCCTTGCAGAAGAGATAACACATGGTGTGAACCCCAGATCCAAGAAAAGGGCCAGGCACACAATAAGTATTCAGCTTTTTGAAAACAAATGAACAATCATTTCCTCTCCTAAATCTTCACACCCTTCCTCTGCTGGCTACTTTCTCTCAGCTTATAAACATCCTCAAATATACTCACTTAAAAAACTCTCAGACATATGATTCTTTGTATCGTCTTGTGGGTAACCTAAGTCTCTCCCATGCCTTCAAACACCTGTCCTCCCAAAAAGCCCAGATCTGAACCTTGGGCCCAGACCCGTCTACCAGGCCCCTCGAAAGCACTGAAGATGAAGTAAGATCCTCTCCCCACCCCCAATCCCTTCCAACTGTGCTCTGTATCTCCCAAAAAGATGCAGCTGTAAACTGTCACCCACGCTTGCTGCCCTCCCTTTTCTAACTGGTCACCAGGCCCCACCCATTCCCTCTCGGATCTCCAAAATCCAGTCCAACCTTTTATAACTTAAGTGGGACCTTTAGATTAAAATTCACCCTGCACCCAATCAACTGCCTTCCACATGGAGGTCCGAGTGAGCTTCTAAACCAGAAGTCCATCTCACTGTTCTTTAGGGTTTCCCACAGCCTTCAGGATAAACATCCAAACTTCTGACAGGACAAACAAGGCCCCTTTCTGTTGGGCCCCACTAGGTTTCCAGTATCAACTCTCATTTCTTTCCCAAACCCTGAGGTCCAGTCCTGTACATTAGTTTTGCCATATTTTCTTATATTTCTCAAACTTTGACACACTGCTCCCTCCTGCCACCCCAGGAGGTTCTACTATCCTTAGAAAGGATGGCACCTCCTCCAAGAAGCCTGCCCTGAACTTTCCCTTCCAAGACTCTGTGCTCTGCAAAGGGGAAAGGTGGAGGGGAGGGATAAATTAGGAGTTTGGGATTAACATATACACACGGCTATATATAAAACAGGTAATCAACAAGGACCTACTGCATAGCACAGGGAACTCTACTCCATATCCTGTAATAACGTGCACGGGAAAAGAATCTGAAAAAGAATGGATATATGTATAACTGAATAATTTTGCTGTACACCTAAAACTAACACAATATTGTAAATCAACCATACTCCAATATAAAATAAAAATTAAATTAAAAAAAAAAAAGATTCTGTGCTCTGCAGCACCAGAACTCACTTCTTCCAGAGCACTGACTACTGTGCTTGTGTTTACCTGCCACCCAGTAGAAGGGGAGCTTACCTAGGGCAGAAGCATCGTCTCCAGCAGCCCTTGGTTCTGACAACTCATTCAAGTGCCAGGATACTTTTTACACATATAACGTGCTTAATTAATTGTAAGAACCCACAGAAAGAGTGGTTTTTAATGTCATTTTACAAGTGTGGGGATTGCAGTTCAAAAGTAACCTGCGCAGGCCACAGAGAGCATAAGCCCTGGAATTCAAACCCTAAGCTGCCTTCACACTGGTGCTCTTTCCACTACATGATATGACTATTGAAAAAAAGATTTTTTTTTTCCTGAACCCTGTTTTAATGGAAAGGAAATGAAACTGGGACATATCAATTTCCTAATCGCTTTGGTCTGTACCAGGCAAAGTCATTCAACAGACCAGGTAACATCTATGGAACAATTAAAGATGCTCCAAACTCTGCTAAGTGTTCTACACTGTAGAGTCTACAAGCATTAACAGAGTGAGTCCTTGTAACCGCCAGAGAGTGGGTCCTGTTAAGCCCATGCTCCAGATGAGAACACTGAGACCTAGAAGCGTTAAGGCACTCGGCCGGGGTCACTGAGCTGGCAGGAGTCCTAGGCCGCACGCCCCACCTAGTGCACTCACACCTGGGCACTGGGCACCGGTTCTAGTGCCCACCCTCCACCTTGCACCATCTAAAACCCCACTTCGCAGCGCCCACACGAGAGCCCCTGGAAGCGGGAACTACAAACCTGTCTCACCAAGCCGTGACTGGAAGAAGCTCAGGATACAGATCAGGGGCAGAGGGTGCTCAGGAGCGGCGCCCATTCCACCCCGCGGAGGCGGTCGGCGTTAAGTCCAGCAGGCCCTCCTGCAGGAAAGCGCGCAAGGCGGGCGGAGGCACCGAGTCCTGCAGCGCACACAGGTCCTCACAGCGCGGTAAGAAGTCGGCCGCGCTGTCGCAGCGCAGCTTCACCGGTCATCATGGCCCGAGCGCGGCCTCGGGGACGCTGGCTGTGGACACGGTGCCCACACCCGCCTGGGGGCCCCGGCTCGCCTCCCGGCCCCTCGGGCGCCCGCCGCCCGGCGGCTGCGGCCCCGCAGCGTGCGCAGAACCCCCGTCGCTGCCAGAAGACGCAGGACCACGGGTCCCAGTTAGGCAGGCCCTTCCATGCCGCGCTCACCTTGGTGCCAGCCTCATCGCCCTCCGCGCCGGGGTGGGGGGGGAGGTGGGGGGGTGGGGCTCGAGGACGTCAGTGCACTCGCCGTGCGTCCAGACGCAGCCCCGCCTCCCATGGGGACCCGGCCTGAGGAGCAGGGCGGCCGGAAAGGTAGGAGGTGTGGAGAATTAGGGGTTTCCAAAAAGCGTTTGCTGACTGATCCAAGCAAAAGTGAGACATGGTTGTATCAACGCATTTTTTTAAATATTTAATTGCAGTGGTTGATTTTTTTTATTATTATTAATTAATTAATTTTTAAAATTTAATTTAATGTTATATATTTATATATAAATTTATTTACATATATATATAAATATATATTTGTATATATTTTATATATTTATATTTAATTAATTTTATATAATTTATTTTTATTTATTTATTTATTTATTTATTTATTTATTTTTGGCTGTGTTGGGTCTTCGTTTCTGTGTGAGGGCTTTCTCTTGTTGTGGCAAGTGGGGGGGGGCCCCTCTTCATCGCGGTGCGCGGGCCTCTCACCGTCGCAGCCTCTCTTGTTGTGGAGCACAGGCTCCAGACTCAACGCATTTTAAAAGTAGTAAAACTCCCGATAAGTGTCTGTGCTCGCCCCGCCCAGGAGAGAGCATGCCCTCCGTGAGGGACACGTGAAAGGCTGAGTGAATGTCTGCCTGTGGTCTGTTACCTGGTGCACGGGTGTGTGAATTTCTGCGGAGAGCTCTCAGTTTCTGTAATTTCTGCTGACTTGACACGGTGGTTGGCAAATGGTGACGTGTTCCACGCATTCAGGACATGATCGTGGTTACTAATAATCACTTTGTTCTCTCTGTTTATGTCTGTGTCCTGATATTTTCTTTTTATAAGGACCCCAGTCATATTGGACTAGAGCCCACCCATTTGACCTCATTTGACCTGAGTTACCTATTTAAGGGCCTTATCTCCAAATACAGTCATATTACGAGGTATTGGGGGTTAAGACTTCCACATATTAACTTGAGCAGGACACAATTCAGCTGATAATAGAAGGTAAGAGTAATTTAAGCAAGTAAGTAACTATTTTTTAAAGTGAGTTGCTTAAAGATATGAATTGACTCAAGAAGAACAAGAAGAAATTACATAACACTGTACGTTATACAAAGGTATTAAATTAATCATCATAACATCCTGTGAGATCCGCATGAAATTAGACTAAACAAGATTAAGCAACTTATCCAGAGTTGTATAGTTAGTGCTTTCCAGAATTTAAACCAGGTATTTTTCCCAGTTCCATTCTACATTATATTTTCATTTCATTATTTGAAATGAATTTTGAGTCTTCATTTTGCTTAGTTTCTGAAGTTCTATGGGGATAGAATGGAGTTGGATATTTTCAGTGACATTCACACATGGGGAAGGAGATTGAGTGCAGAAGCTTCCGCGATGTTTCCATGGAGAACGCCAACAACAGAACCAGAAACACCGTTATCCTTTTGGTTCAGTCATCTTTCGTAACACTACAAGAATTAATTTTAAGAAGCCCAATGTTTTCCAAAGTTTCACCAATGGGCTCTGTAGGGTCCTCTAATAATATCTAAGAGACTCATTAGCTTCACATTCCAAGCCACTTAAGACCAGGAGTTCTGATTGTTCTTTGTGAGAAAATCAAGTGACAAACATAGCTCGTAATTTAGGATGGTTTCTTCAGGGCCCAGGCAAAACCTAATACACAGTAATAATCATTGTTAATTGCATCTTTGACAATGATTAATCGGGTATCAAAGAGATGTATAAATTGGGAGAAATTATGATCAAAGAGAAACATAGGCCACAGATGTTTAATTAATGCTCAATTATTTGTGAGTTTAACTTTGGTTAAGCTAATTTTCCTTCTTCTAGACAATTTCCAATTCATCTCTACCAAGAGACCAGAATAATCACCTTCCAATACAAGATTTATTGTGTTCCTTTAATTAAGAGCCTACAGTGACTTGTATATTCACTCCACGAAGTTTTGCTATGAGAGAAAAGGAGCCATTATATTTTGACTTGAATTAGATATGCCACCATACTTGACTTAGCTCATCTTACTGGAAGCACTTTGAGGGAAGATCCTACAGTCTTGTCTTACATCCTCTACAGAATCAAGCCAAGGGAATCACACATAGTTACAGCTGGAAAAACACTTGTTCTGGGTTGATATTTTTAGCCTTTACCACCAAGACTTTATCACCAAGACCTATCTTTACAGTCTCTAAACAGAAGATCTTCTTGCCTTCCGTTTTCATATTGACTAGGAATGTAAAGCGAAGAACTGAGAAGTAGCCATAGTCGGCTAGCAGCCAGCCCAGATAAATCATCTGTGGAGATATTGTTTCTTTCAAAAGATGTAAACATAAGAGGAAGTCCTAGAGTTTGTAACAATTGTGCATAATAAAATTCCATGAAAACCTAGAAATCCAGATGCAGATCAGTAACATATTGGTTAAATCAGCTGTTATGTTCATGCAATGGACAAGTGTACAGACATTAAGAAGAACGAGATACTCTTTTCTATGAGATTCTCTTTTCACTGAACTCATCAGTGCTGCAAAGACAATGTTACATAATAGTTTTTCTTTAACATTATATCAGGCATCGTCATCTTGTCCTGTATTTATTGCCAGTGTTACTAAAGGTTATCATTTACCTCTTTCTCTTTTAGATATATAATTTCTTCTTACTGTGGAAGCATTCATCAATCCCTATTTTAATATTTCTTTTAAATTAGAAATGAATGTTGAATTTTATAAAATATCTTTGGGGGATATTTCAACTGATTATATAGTTTTGTTCTCTTTTGACCTTGTTATATGGTAAATTATATTTTGTTATTTTATATTATGCTATTTATTATATATGGTATTATGTTTACTAATTGCATTTATTATATTATAATTACATTATAATTAAGGTAGCATTTTGTTTCAGATAGACAAAACAACCAGTGGAATAGGAAGCATCTTAAAATTAGATGCAAGAGCGTAAGGGATTTGAGATTAAAATAAAATTGACATTTTGGATCAGCAGCCAAACTTATTCAACAAAAGTGGGAAAATATGGCTATCATTAATAAATTCTAGATACAGCAACTAGTTAAAAGTAAAAAAATCATGAAACTGTAAAGGTATCAGAAACCTGGGAGACTTGAAATAAATTATTCATGAGGAACACCTTTCTAAGATACAAAGAAAAAAGGATACATTTAATTATATAAGAATTAAAATTTTCCTCATGGTAAAATGCACTACAAAGGTCAGAAAACAAGCAAAAGAAATTGGGAAATATATTTAGAAATAGATATGCTCTCTTTACAGCTTTTGAGAGAAACACATGTTTCTTTTTCCTTTAACCTGTTATGTGGGTATTAACCTATAATGTAAGTGCACGGTTCCTTCCCTTTAACCTGTAATATGAGATTTCATCTGTATGGTAAGTGCATGGTTCCTTTCCTTTCATCTGTAATGTGAGTGTCAACATGGGGCACTGTTTCCAAGCACAGACTTTGGATGTTCCTGTACTGGTCCCATCACTGACCATCCACAAAAACTTGCAAATGTTGCTTTACTTTCCTGGGGGTTAGAGTCTTAGCTAAGAAATGGAAGCAAAATAGAACCTTCCCCCAGGGATAATAGAAGGTTTAAAGGAGTAAATATGTAAATGACTTAGGACAGTGCTTAGTACAAGAGAGATCAATAGAAGTACTTATCAATTTTTTAAAGAGACAGACGAAAGAAATAAAGTGTGGTGATTTCAATCTATTGATATATATTCTTGACATCTTGACATTCTTAAACTACCTTTTCATTCATTGGATGACCTAACTTGCTCATGCTTTTTCTTACTCTAGTGAACCTGAGTAGCTAATATCATAGCTTAAAATGTTTGCTTTTATATTTACAAGTAAATTTGACCTGTAAATTTCTTTTTCCTTACAGTCCTAATCTATTTTCAGTATTAGGATTATATAGACTTCCTAAGATGAATAAAGGAGCATTCTTCCTTTGCTACTCTCTAGAAGTTTTTCTTTATTAATACTGATGTTATCTGTTTAATAGAAGTTTGATAGAATTCCCCACCCAAACGTTCTGGGTGGGTCTGGTATTTTCTTGGTGAAAGATTGTAAACTATTGACTTAATTCCTTTACTGGTGAAAGAACTCCAGCTATACATTTCCTCTTGTGTCAGTTTTGGTAAACTTTAGGAGCTAGGAAATTGTCCACTTTACATAAATGTTCAAATTTACTGGCATTTCACATATTCTCTGTTTGTACTCTTTGCTATAACATTGTCCTGATTCTTTCTGTGTATTATTTACTTATGTTTTTGTTTTGCTTAATCAAAGTGTGTTTTTAAAATCTTTTCAAAGAATATTCTTTTGGCTTACTAAATCACCTCAATTTTATACCTTTTTCTGTTTTATTAAGTTCCGCTCATATCTTTATTATCTATTTTTTTCTATGTTCTCCGGGTTTATTGTTTTGCTCTTCTGATGTCAATTAAAACACTTGGTTATTAATTTTAATAAATCTTTTTAGTTATAAATAGTTGAACTTTTTGAAGATGCCAGCTTAGTTGTAAGTAGCTAAGGGTCAGCACCTCCACATTGTTGCTGGCCTAAGCCTTAGTGCACCTTATAGCAATGTATATATTGACATTTTTTCCCCTCGACTTTCTGTGTTTTGCGACTTCTCACTTTTCTTTGGAGAGAAGCCCTCTGAAATATCCTTTAGTAATTTTACAGCCAATAAGTCTTTAAAATATGTGTACTTTTGTAAGATTAATCTACTTATATAATTAGGCAGAAAACCTGATTTGCCCTATTTTTAAAAACAGCATAATTTCACTCTTCTCCATGATTAATCTGCTGTTTTACACAACCTTTGAGTTTTTAGCTTTATCAATGACATGTACTTTAGAAATTTTTTAAAGAGCCCACCCACTCTTTTAAAACATCCTGTTCCTTGTTTCAGTTCTAGTTTTATGTCTATTTTCTGCCTTGCACCTGATAATTCCAACATTCAATGGATGGCCTTGGGAATCTAATTCTGGTATTGATTGTTTTTGCTGATTCTCTCCCATTGTAGCTGATTTCTTCATTATTGTGTACATTTAGATCATGAGCTCATGTTTAGCTAAACTTTATCTGTGGGAACGCTATAGGCCTGGGTTGAAGGTCTACCTCTCCAGAGAGTGTTTAGTTCTGTGTTTGGAATACCACCCATCTGGGAACATTTTAAGGTAATTTCTTACCTTCTGTTTGCAAGACCGCAAATAAATTTGCAACCCAAACACTGTGAACACAGATCTGGGGTTCAGAATTCTCAAGATTTCCTACCTGTTTCCTACCCAGAGCAGAGGCCACGAGAATTTGGTCTTAGTCTCCCTTTGCCAGCAGATATTTTTTTTACTGGCACACCCTTTCGTTAAAGGTGAACCTAGGGATAGATAGGTTTAGTTCTAACTTCCCATCTAGGAGGGATGGAGTCTTATCTCCTGCCTCCCATGTGGTCATGGCCATTTTAACCACAAGTCTCTGTGTCAGGTCAGGTGTGTCATTAAACTATGGCCTGTATTCCAAATCCAGACAGCTGCCTATTTTTTATGGCCTATGAATAATGTTCACATTTTAACTGGTAATATTTTAAATGGTTACTTAAGTACCTAAATAATATCCTCAATTTTGCCTCTTTGGTCCACAAAGCCTAAAATATTTGCTATTTCACTCCATAAAAACAGGATTGCCAGCTTCTGTTCTAAGCTATCAAGGTCTTCAATCCACTCTTAATATAGCTATAACTCTCACACATGTACCCCCCTTCTTTCAGGGGTCCTGGAAACTTCTACTGCACACTTCAAAAATCAGACATGCACTTAAAAATAAGTTGTTTACATTTAACCTAGCATACCGAACTCTTTTCTTTTAGGAGAGTTTTTCAAGTAATCTTGCCCACCATATTCTTCAGAGCTTCATTAATAATGGCAAAAATTAAAACAACTTAACATTCTTTTTTTTTTTTAACATCTTTATTGAAGTATAATTGCTTTACAATGGTGTGTTAGTTTCTGCTTTAAAACAAAGTGAATCAGTTATACATATACATATGTTCCCATATCTCTTCCCTCTTGCATCTCCCTCCCTCCCACCCTCCCTATCCCACCCCTCTAGGTGGTCACAAAGCACCGAGCTGATCTCCTGTGCTATGCGACTGCTTCCCACTAGCTATCTATTTTACATTTGGTAGTGTATATATGTCCATGACATTCAACATTCAACAAATGCGAATTGTTCATAACAATTATAGAAGCACATACAGTAGAAAACTATAAACTGTTATTGAAACGGTGAGACATAACTAGTTTTATTCTTTGAGAACTATGTTTATTTAGGTCTCTTCTGTTTAAATAAGTATATTTCTGTGTATATATGTATATAATCATGTATTTATGTACACATACATTATTTATATGATATATTTATATAAATATGTGAAATACATACCTATACACATACCTTTGATTTATATTTGTCTACATACACAGGAATATAATTATATATATCATATATTTATATACATTGAACTGAAAAGTGGTAGTATACATATATATTGTGTATAAATGTGTGTATATGTGCATGTGTAGAAAAACAGGTTGAGAGATATGTGAGCGTGATTTAGACAGGGTTCAAGATTTTAAAAGTAGTTATGTGTAGGTAGTGAGATTATGGCCCATTTGATTTAAAATATTGCATATTTTTACATCAATTGTTATGAACAGATTCCTACGTAAATAAAATTACAAATAGTTATACATACTTGTATGTGTAGTGTATAATTAAAATATATATACTTTTATGTAAGTATTATATTTATATTATATAATATACTTGTCTTATAATAATACATTATGTATTGTGTTATATAGAATACATTAAATATAATGTATTATATCAGATAATAATAATGATATATTTCTATATTATAATTGTTTTATAATCAATATTACATGATATATCATATTAATACTGTGAACATATTAAACATATAAATACATTGCATTAGTCATATAGTTTGTGTACAATATATGCTTTGCAAAAATACATGTTAATATAATACATAATTGTTATACATTCATATAAACAGTAATATATTACATTTATACACCAATATAATATCTAATATTGGTATATGTATATTATATTTAATATATACATAGCTAATGCTCTTTAAAGCCATCTGCTACAAGAAGTAGAATGAGACCAGGAGTATGGCCAAAGCAAATTCTAAAAATATTAGATTATTTATATGCACTTATATGTCATTTTCCTGGAATCTGCATCTGGCTGTTAGAGAGCACACACAGCAAAATCCCGATAAAGTGCCCAGGAGGACATGGGATCCTTTATTTACTGGGACCTCAAAGGAAACATAGTGCTATTCAGTCCCCCATTAAAGAGCTAAGAGCAAATCTTGAAGCACCCAGTAAAAGCCAATTCAAACAGAAAAGCTTTTCCACTTCAACTTGAAAAAGTTAAGTTCCCAAGAGACCCCCTACATCAACCACCGAAGCTCATTTGGCAGTAAAAACAATAACACTCAGCGAACAACAAGAAATCTAAAACGATAGTTGTTTTAAAAAAAAAAAATCCAGCAGCTAATCAGTGTCTTTCCTGTTTGAAAGAAGGCAGTGGGAAGTGGACAGAAGACCTGATAGGAAAGATAAAAAGAAGAGGAAAAGGAAAATAAAAGATTCCAGTTTGGGGCTTCCCTGGTGGTGCAGTGGTTGAGAATCTGCCTGGGAACATCCCACATGCCGCGGAGCAACTAGGCCCGTGAGCCACAATTACTGAGCCTGCGGGTCTGGAGTCTGTGCTCCGCAACAAGAGAGGCCCCGATAATGAGAGGCCCGCGCACCGAGATGAAGAGTGGCCCCCACTTGCCGCAACAAGAGAAAGTCCTTGTACAGAAACGAAGACCCAACACAGCCAAAAATAAATAAATAAATAAATAAATAAATAAATAAATAAAAAGTTTCCAGTTTGACAATCAAGCTGTCTTCTGCATCCATTTCATCCCAAGACCACCAAGCCAGTGTGGAGGCTTTTTCCTCCTTTCCTTTTCGTGAGACTGATCACAACCAGCACTGCAGAGTCCATTAAATTAAGAAATGCTGTTGCATACATGTGTGAATGAGCTGTGAGTAAAGTACTGGAGTAGAGGACACCTAACTTGAAACGTCCTCATGAATGTCCATGTGGCTGAGCAGGAAGTTAACCTGTCACAGATGTGCTAAATCAGAAGAGTTGGGCTTTATTTTATTTACTTTTCCCTGGACTCTGTTGAATGACTGTCATCTACAAGTTCAGGCTACTTTTTGCTGACGATTAATGCACTGGGAGAGCTGAGAGAAAACTGAATAGTAGAGCTATCTTTTTCTTGACCAGTTCACCTTACTTTCCCAAACTCAAAGTCTTTCCCTATTTCTTTCTCCTTTTTATTGTAGTAAAATGAACATAACATAAAATTCACCATTTTGATCACTTTACAATTCACTGTACAATTCAGTGGAATTTAGTACTGTCACAATGCTGTGCAACTGTCACCACTGCCTAGTTGCAAAACATTTTCATCACCCCAAAAGGAAACCTACACCCATTTTAAGCAGTCATTCCCTATTTCCCTCTCTTCCAAACCCCTGGCAACCACTAATGTATAATATTTTCCGTGTGTATGGATTTGCCACTGCTGGACATTTCGTATAAATGGAACCATACAATATGTGGCCTTTCGTGCCTGATTTCTTTCACTTAGTTGCATCCATGATGCAACTAAGTATCAGTAATCCATTCACTTTTATGGCTGAATTCCCTGATCCTGTTTTCTTCATACTGTTTGAATACAAACTTTAAAATATGTTGAGGGTGAAGCTCTGTTTTAATGGCACATCTATTAGGCCAATTCATTTAAAGAAGGTGAAAATGGAGATATTGTTGTGAAATGATAATCGTTGAGAAGCCTCAGCTAATTTGATAATGAAATGTTTGGGAAATGTTGCAAAAAATTATTTGCTTTATATTAAAAGCCTTTTAAACAAGGATTCAGGAGATTGTCTTTTTCTTGCAGGTAACTTAAATGAGGCAGAAGAAACTAACTGCCCTTTAAAACAGATTTTGAAAGGATTTTATTTATTCTTAATAGACGAATGGGGGTACAGGTTGTTCATATCCAATATGGACTCCCTGTCCAAACACTGTTTATCATTCGAGCCACCACTATCGAATTATATTTCTTGAGACTAACACTGTTTATCATTCTAGCCACCACTATCGAATTATATTTCTTGAGACTAATGAAAATTCATCTATCAAATCCATTAATACAGTATAAACAAGAGATGTTCATGTTTCAGTGCAGTTCAAATATCAGGTGTAAAGAGCCCTCAGTAAGAAAAGGAATCCTATATCTCTTGCCAGAATGTGGTCAGCTCTGGGGTGCTTTGCTAGCTGAAAGACACTTTTATTGTTAAGAGGATAGAGGTTATTTAGGAGGGATGAGAGGCCAAAAATTTTAAGTACTTGTTTGTGTTAAAAACAGTGCTAGGCTATCTCATACTCTATATCAGTCAAGGCTCACCATTTTACATATGTGAAAAGCGAAGTTAAAAGTGTTTTAGTAACTTACTAAAAGGCACGCAACCACTAAATTCAAGCAAGAATTCAATCCCAAATCTGTCACACTGAAGTTTGAGCTAATATTGAGATTAATAAAAATAGCACTAAATTAAAAGTTCAGAGATATTTTTTATCTCGTACTCTTTCACTAACCCTCTTTGGAGATAAATCATTTCATTTATATGGGCCTTAGTTTTCACAACTATAATAGTTGGAAGTTTGACTAGGTGACCTCTATGTAGTCTTCCAATTCTAAAATGTTCCATTAATTTGGCTTCCTACAGTAATTGCCATTGCAATATATGCGTGCTGCCACCAAGTAGCAGTAGAGAGTACTAGTTCCTTTTTTAACCCTAGTGGGGAGTGCATTTTGACATCAGACTTATCCGTCAATAGTACAGCCTGTTAATATAACTATAAAAGAACAAAATAATCTGGTATTATTTCCTGTAAAGCAGAAGCTTTACATTGTGTCTATGAATCGTATCAGAGTCACCTGTAGGTTTTTAAACATAGAGGAAATCCAGAACCCATCGAATGAGGATTTTCAGAGATGGGACTTGGGCATCTGGATTTTTGGGCTCCCATCATTTGTATATTTTATTTTATTTTATTTTTTGCCTATGTACAACATTTGTCACATCCTCTTGAATCTTTAACAATTCCTGTTTGTTTTGAAAGTTTAGAATATTCCATAATCTTCACCTACTTTCCATAAGGCGTTATCTGTTGTGTTTATTCACTCTTGTGCTTCTCCTGGTTAAAACTTCATTTTTTCTGTTTTTTGAGGGGGCCCTGCCTCATGGCTTGCAGGATCTTAGTTCCCTGACCAGGGATTGAACCCCAGGCCCCCAGCAGTGAAAGCGCCAAGTCCTAACCACTGGACCACCAGGGAATTCCCAAGACTTCCGTTTTAAATGACTTTTTTTCCCACTCTGATTCATTCCCGGGGTCAGTTTCATGTGGGAACATTAAATCAACCTTGCATTACTAGAATAAAGCCACTTTGATTGTGATATATTACTGTTTTACGTACCATGGATACAGTTTGTGCTTTTATTTACAAATTTTGCATGCATGTTCAAAAGAGAAACTGGCCTATGATTCTATTCCTGTAATATTCTTTTTACTTTTGATCTGAAGCTTATGTTGGGCTTATAAAAATTTTGAGCAATATATTATTTTCTGTTTCCTGGAAGGGTTTTATGTAAGATTACCAATCTTTCTTCCCTAAATATTTGGAAGAATTTACTTGGAAAGCCATTTATCCCTGGAAATCATTTTCTGTAAAGGTACTTAATTATACAAACAACTTTTTGAGTAGATATCGATTTTTTAGATATTTCTTTTCTTGGGTTAGTCTTGTTAGGTTGCATGTGTTAAGAATTTGTAATTTTGGATGAATTTTCAAATTTATAAATATAAAATTATAATTTTAACAGCTTTATCGGGATGTGATTTACATACCATAATTTAACCCTTTAATTATACAATTCAGTGGTTCTTAGTGTAACCACTAAAAGACGTGTGTAACCATCACAACCATCCAATTTTAGATTTCTGTCCTCCCACAAAGAAACCCATTACACATTAACAATGTTTTTTCATTCTCTCAACCCTCTCAGCTCTAGGCAAGCACTAATCTCCTTTCTGTCTCTACAGATTTGCTATTCTGGGCATTTCATATAAATGGGACCATACAATATGTGATCTTTTGAGAGTGGCTGCTTTTCTTTACAGAATGCTTTCATGGTTCATCCATGTTGTAACATGGATCAATATTTCATTCCTTTTTATAGCTGAATGCTATTCTATCGTACGGATATTCCACATTTTGTTTATTCATTTCTCAGATTGACATTTGAATTTTTTCCACGTTTTGTTTTTAGAAATATGCTTCTATGAACATCCACGTACAAGCTTTTGTGCAGACATAAGTTTCTATTTCTCTTAGGTATATATTTAGTAGTGGAACTGCTGGGTCATAGGGTAACTCTATGTTTAACACTTGCAGGGAACTGTCAAGCTGTTTTGTAAAATGGCCGCACATTTTGTAAAATGGCTCAGACTGTACTTTCTATCCAAAGGTATCCAAAGCCACTTTAGATGCAAAATGTTTAAAGTTGACCTTTGCTGCTGCCCAAATCGTAACCACTGTGGGCAGTCTGCAAGATGGCATCTTAGGTTTCTCAGGAAGAAATTAGAATACACAAAGGGGGAACTAAGTGTACAATTACATAATGTAGATTTCATATTTAATTTTATGGGAAAAGCAATAATTAGGTGGCTTTTGGTTTTAACTGGAAATAGCCACTCATTGGGAAATAATTACTCGCTAATGGCCTTAGCGAGTCACTCTGGAGCTTCTCCTAGAACAAGAAAACCTAAGTTCTGCTCACAGCAGAACCTGGAGCCGGTGCCCAGTGCTGGCGAGGCAGCACAGAACAGGGGCGTCGTCGCTGGAGGGAGCGGAAGACGGTGCAGCCCCTCTGGAAAGGAGTTGGCCAGCTTCCTAGAAAGCGAAACGCCATTGCCCACTTTTCCCCAGTGTCACCTCTTGTGCAAGTCAAGTCCGCGTCCCAGCAGGATCCTGACGTTGACACGACTGCCCCTGTCATCCGTTGCCCTGGGAAGGCCCCCGGCGGCTTTCGGTCTGGGGCTCTTCCCAGTCAGGCGAGCGTTTGTGTACAGCTTCTGTGTGGACTTCAGCCTCCATTTCCCCGGGGTAAGTGCCCATGACTGCGGTTGCCGAGTCCTGCGATGGCTGCTTTTTTAGGAAGTTTCGCAGTAGGGGAGCGCCTGGCCGGAGCCCCGAGTGCCGGCCTCTGCCCATCTCTCTGTCGCCTCAACCCCAGGAGGGAAGGTCCACGTGGACCAGCGCTCCCTCTGCATCTGCTCTGCCCTCGGTCCTCAGGGTCACAGGGCTTCCCCAGAGCATGGGCGGCGTGGGCCCCTCGCTGCGTCCCGCCCCACCCCCACCTCTTCCGGGCCCCCCGTCCCCCGTGGGTTTGGTGGGAGGGTCTCGAGGAAGGACCCCCTCCTCCGAGCCTACTCCACCCCCAGCTCCCGCTCCCACAGAGCTTCCGTCCCGACGCCAGGCCCGTGGGGCTCCCGCAGCAGCAGCGCTGGGACTGCCAGGTTTCTGCAGTTCTTCAGTTCGGACTCCATCTACCCGGAGTCAGAGCCCGCAGGTCAGGGCTCGGCCCACGCCAGCCACAGGTCCACGTCGTCCTCTGCGCTTGTGGCCGACAGGCTGTGTCAGGAGTTCCCACGCCCCCAGCCCGAGTTCCGTTCGTTGGCTAGCGCGGGCCCCCAGAACACAGGCACCCAGTCCACGGACTAGAGCACCGGGCTATTAGAAAGGAACAGCCAGGTGGAAGGAGGAGGTGGGGAGGCGTGGGGCGGGGCGCGGGCCTTCCAGGCCGCCTGCAGGCACCCACCCCACAGCTCTCTGAACCCCGTGTTTACCAAGATTTTGTTCCATGAGCACGATTACAGCGGGGGCCATGGGCAACGGATTCACGTTGCAACCCCTGGCCCTCTCCCCTCGCAGGAGGTGGGCAGGCAGGGGGGCTGTATGATGCAACCCGGCCTGTGGCTTTAGGTTTAGGAGCTGTGTGCCAGGACTGGGGGCCAAGACCCGACCCCTTTCTCCCGTAATTCACAGCGCGGCTCCTGCTGGGCACGGAGGCTGGGGGACAACGGGAGGCTGAAGAGCATGGCGTCCGCCTTCACCCCCTCCCTCCTCTCTTGGCTGAGCCCTGCGGCCGTGCGGGTTCCCAGTGGGCCCCCCCCCGGGGGGCCTGTCCCTTCAGGTCCTCCCAGCTGCCTGACACCCCTCTGCCCCCAGCGTGGACCTCAGAGCCCTCAGACCTTCCCACTCCTGGTCCAGCAGGACGGGTCCCTGCGGCACCCTGGACAGGAGGGCGATGGGCAGCCCGGCCCCTCCCGGGAGGCAGCCCCGTGGGGTGGGGAGGGGGGCGGGCACGGCGAGCCACCCATGGTCGAGCGCGTCAACTCGGTGCGTGGCGTGGGGCGCCGTGGCTACACGCATCTTGATGGCCGGGATCAGACCCAGCTCTGCCACCAACTGGCTGTGTCCCCGGAGGCCGGTCACTGGACCCCATTGTCCCTGTTCACCATCTGCAACGTGCGTGACCCGAGGACCCCCTCACAGGTGGTCGTGAGGGCTGACCGAGTCGGTTTGTGTGGAGGACAGAGAACAGTGAGGCCAGCAGATGAGGAAAGAGCTTGTCACTCATGGTGCTGGGCAGGGGCACGCCTTGTCACCTAGGGCCTCCCAGGAGCACGAGGGTTCGGCAGGAATGAGGGGAGGGGTGGCTGGGGACTGGAGCCTGAGGTGTGGGTCCCCGGGAAGGAGCAGGCTCAGGATTGGCTAGAATGACCCTGGGGCTCCGGGCCTCTCCGGGGTGATGAGGGCAGGGGGACGGTGGCCCCGAGTGTGGGAGCCCCGTACAGAAGGGGCTGGGGTGCAGCCCTGCGCTGGCTGGTTTGCGTCAGAAAGTGACAGACGCGGTGAACACGGGTACCAGGCCCGACCCAGGGCTCAGCGACAGTTCTTGTTCCTCAACACAAACGCTGTCCCGCTTCGGCCGGTGCTGTGCCTTGCGGTGGAGGAAAGCGGGACTCAGAGGACTGTGGGACTCCGTCATCCAGGGTGGGGCCCGGGCACGTGGGCCCCGGAGTCCACCGGAGCGGCGGGCACATGGAGCTTCGAGGCTGGGGAAGGTGAGGGTGTGGACAGTGGGGCTGCGCAGACTGCCTTGACACTTGAGAACCGCTGGCCCGAGGGACCACGGGGACGCCCGTGGAGGGGGGCGCCCAGGAGAGGCGGCCTGCTGGCGCGGGGCGGGGTCCTGAGTGCCGCCCCGCCCTGCCAGGGCGCCCTGTGCTCCTGCCCAGTCGTGGCCGGTGGGGCCGTGAGGCTGCAGGGAGGCCAGTGCCCGGCACGGCGCCTGCTGCCCGCAGAGGCCCGGCGTCCCTTGGGCTGCTTCTGAGCCAGGCGTGCCCGACGAGCCCGTGCGCCTGGCAGAGCCAGCGGGCACGCTCCCCCAGCGCCCCTCCTGTCCTCCGACAGGCACGTCTGCTCAGCCGGGGAGCGGGGCCGGGCGCGCTGAGTCCTGGGCTGGGCAGGGGGCGCAGCCTGGGCAGGTCCTCGAGGCGCCCCGCCTGCTGCTGGCTCGGCAGGGGCCCCGGGGAACCGGCACCTTCCTCTGCGCCCCACGTCGCTCCCTCCCCCAGGCTGGTCCATTTCTACCTGTTTCTGCAAACCAGATAGACCCTGAAGGGACAGAAACTTAGCTCCGTTGAAACGGCTGAAGCTTAGGCTGTCACCCTGGGGTAACTCCTGAGGAGGGTCCTAACAGTTAGGACCCGAGGCCCTTTCTTTCCCATCTCCCTCCTCTCGTCCGCCTCATCCGCCTCTTCTCCTTGAACCCCCCTCCGTGCCCCCGCCCCCCGATTTTACGGCCGTCTTCTTCCTTCAGAAAATCAGGAGCATCAAGAAGAAGCCGAGGACTTCCCTGTTAGCGCAGTGGTTAAGAATCCGCCTGCCAATGCAGGAGACATGGGTTTGAGCCCTGGTCCGGGAAGATCCCACATGCCACAGAGCAGCTAAGCCCGTGCGCCACAACTATTGATCCAGTGCTCTAGAGCCCGTGAGCCACAATTACTGAGCCTGTTTGCCACAACTGCTGAAGCCCGTGCGCCTAGAGCCCATGCTCCGCAACAAGAGAAGCCACTACAATGAGAAACCTGCTCACCGCAACGAAGAGTGTCCCCCGCTCGCCGCAACTGGAGAAAGCCCGTGTGCAGCAACGAAGACCCAATGCAGCCACAAATAAATTAATTAATAAATTAATTTTTAAAAAATATTTAAAAAATAAAGAAAAAGAAGCTGAGTCTCCTGTGCATCGACTTCAACAAGAACCTGAACAGGGACGTGACCTTCCTGCCATTCACGCACGAGGAGCTGGGTGCGTGCGGGCCCCGCGGGGTGGTCGAGAGGCGTCCGTGTGCCCTGCCCCCAGGAGGGCCTTCTTCTCCTGAGGCGCTCAGAGTGTTTGGGTCCCAAGGTTCTGGATCCTTCCTAGGGGAAGGTGGCGGTCTGTCTACGGAGATTCTGCCCCGAAGGAGGTTGTCCCTCGAGACCCCGCCCCGCCCCTGCTCTCTGTGATGTTTCTTTAATCTCACAGGGTCCTCCCGCACCTGAACCGGCGTGGGGTCTTGAAGGGATGGGGCCTGGGCGGCTTTTTCAGCTTCTGCCCTCTTCTCCGAAGGCTTTATTTTGAAAACTTCACACCTGTAGGGAAGTGGCAAGAATAGTACCAGGGAGACCCCGTGTGCTCCCCGGGCCCGGCCTCCCTGAGTGGATGCCATGTGTGCTTTTCCTGCGCTGGGGCCTCTGGACGCATCGCCAGGAGCAAGGGCGCCTCCTGAGTCCCCGGGTGCAGGCCCCCCTCAGGAAGCAGAGTGTGGAGCTGTCCCCCAGCCGTCCCAATGGCGATCTTCTTTTAAAAATTAATTAATTTTTGGCTGCGTTGGGTCTTCGTTGCTGCACGCGGGCTTTCTCTAGTTGCGGCGAGCGGGGGCCCCTCTTCGTTGCGGGCGGGCACATGCCTCTCATTACGGTGCCTTCTTTCGTTTCGGAGCACGGGCTCTAGACGTGCCGGGTTCTGTAGTTGTGGCACGGGGGCTCAGTAGTTGTGGCTCCCAGGATCTAGAGCGCAGGCTCACTAGTTGTGCCCCACGGGCTTAGTTGATCTGCGGCACGTGGGATCTTCCCGGACCAGGGCTCGAACCCGCGTCCCCCGCATTGGCAGGCGGATTCTTTTTATTTTTCTTTTGGAACCAAAACTTTAATCCCAAGGATTCTCACAAAACATATTACAAATGACAGCATGAAAAAAAAACTGCACAGTAACTCAAAGTTCAGCTCTACAATATACTCTTAATCTGGCAGGACACTGGTGTCTTGAATACTCTCAAATTCCCAAGTAATATTACAAAGAGCTTTGTATTCATGTACAGCAATCACACAGGGGACTTATGACCTAAATCAAAGGTAAACTAACTTTCTTGAAACTTCTTCGATTCTAAAGTCACTGGACAACCTCTTGTCCGGTGTGAAGACTAGTGGAATTTTTAAACCTCTAATCTAGGGTAAGGGTGCAGCTTTAATTTTTACCTGCTGCCTTGTGTTCACAGTACCTTTTAAAGACTGCTTGCTTAACTACAGCTGCATACCATATCCCAGCTACAGAAAGCCTTTTCAATGTTTGCCAGTGTTGTTTCCATAATAGTAAACATCACACTTTAGCTGGGCAGGAGTCAGAGTTTTATTATCAGTCTAGGCAAGACCAAAAATTCAAAGCAAATTCAATTTTGCTTAAGGGAACATTGTAAGGTAACAATTCTTCATATTAAATGCCTCATATGACCCATTTCAAACCATAGAGAATGACACCTTTATGTGTCACTGTCCCAAGAGACAAACAAATGTGAACAGCTAAAACATTTAAAAAGTGCACCAAGCTTCGGAAGTCTCAAACAGAGCTTGAATTTTCTGTACATACTCCTGTCAAATGAAGTTATTGCCTGTACACCACTCCTCTTGCAAAGTGGTCTTCTATTTCCTTTCATTTGACCTAGATCGGCTAGGAGACCTAGAGAAAGATCGGGACGGCTTGTGATTCCTCTCCTGGGACAGGGATCTCTCTCTTCTCCTATATCTAGAAAGGGACCTGCTCTGGCTGAGGGAGAAGCTTCTCCGTCTCGGAGATGTGTGGCGAGGTGAAGGACTCCTCCTCCGGTAATCATCTCGAGGGCGACGACCCCAAGAAGGAGGCGGTCACGATTTCGACTTCTCTTTTCCCCATTCGACAGGTGCACTCTTACTCGGCAGCCACATAGTGTTCTCCCATCTAGTTCTCGGACAGCATCGGCTGCATCTCGGGGATCTTCACGTTCAACAGGAGCGAAGCCGGGAGGGTTTTTAGCAACCCACACACTTCAGAGTGGTCCATAATAGCCTAAAGCTCGTTCCAATTCAGTCTTGTTACCACTGTTTCCAAGATTCCCTACATAAACTTGACAGTCCAACGGACAGGAATCACGATGCAAGACCCTCATGGCTCCTGAGTTTCACGGGCCACAGGGTGATCCCGGGCCTCTAGAATCTGGCAGCTGAATCTGCTCGCACAAGCTGTCCTGTGGGGATGCTCTTCCCCCTATGTGTCCAGCCCGGGGCCCTACTGGCTTGGCCCGGCCTCCTGGGTGAGAGGGTGAACCCCAGCTCCCTGGAGCAGACACTCAGAGCCCTGTTGACCGGACTCACGGGACTGGGGCAGCGGCTGGACATGTGTGGCCAGCCTCGTGGTATTTGGCCCCGTCTGCAGTTCCAGTTCCAGCTGAGAAAGAGCCTCTCTCTGTAATTTTCTCCTGGTTATGTAAGGATCCCCGCTGTCATTTGACAGAAATGTAGATGGTATGTTCTTTCTCTGTTTTCTCCCTGCTTCCTCTCCTCTCTCTCTGTCTCTGTCTGTCTGTCTCTCTCTGTCCCTCTCCCTCTCTGCCTCTCCTTCCCTCCTGCTCCCACTCCTTCCTGAGAGAGGATAGACAGAGTGTGAGAGAGGGAGACTCAGAGGGAGAGGGAGGGAGAGGGAGGGAGGGAGAGGGAAGAGGGAGAGGGAAGAGGGAGAGGAAAGAGGGAGAGGGAAGAGGGAGAGGGAAGAGGGAGAGGAAAGAGGGAGAGAGAAGAGGGAAAGAGGGAGAGGAAAGAGGGAGAGGGGGAGAGGGAGAGGAAAGAGGGAGGGGGGAGAGGGAGAGGGAGAGAGGGAGAGGGAGGGAGCGAGAAGGAGGGAGCGAGAAGGAGGGAGGGAGAGGAGACCGAGAGAGGGAGAGGGAGGGAAGTCTCTTCCTCCCTCCCTCTCCCTCTCTCCTCCTTCTCTCCCTCTCTCCCTCACCCTCTCTCCCTCTCCCTCCCTCCATCACCCTCCCTCCTTCTCCCTCTCCCTCTCTCCATCACCCTCCCTCTTCCCTCTCCCTCCCTCCCTCTCTCCCCCCTCTCCCTCTTCCTCGTCTCTGCCTCTCCCTCTGTCTCTCCCTCTCTGGGAGGGAGTGAGGAGATGGAGAGATGGAGGGAGAGGGAGAGTTGGAGGGAGAGGGAGAGAGGGAGGGAGGGAGGGATAGAGGGAGGGAGGGAGAGACGTCTCTCCCTCCCTCCCTCTATCCCTCTCCCTCTCCTTCTCCCACCTCCCTCTCCCTCTCCCTCTCCCACCCTCTCTCTCCCTCTCCCTCCACCTCCTTCCCTCTCTGGAGAGGGAAGGAGGTGGAGGGAGAGGGAGAGAGAGGGAGGGAGAGGGAGAGAGGGAGAGGGAGAGAGGGAGAGGGAGAGAGGGAGGGAGAGAGGGAGAGGGAGAGGGAGACAGGGAAAGTGGGACAGGGAAAGTGGGAGGGAGAGAGGGAGAGAGGGAGAGGGAGAGAGGGAGAGGGAAAGGGGGAGAGGGAAGCAGGGACAGGGAAAGAGGGACAGGGAGAGAGGGAGGGAGAGAGAGAGAGGAAGGGACAGAGAGAGGCAGAGGGAGAGATGGAGGGAGAGGGAGAGTGAGAGGCAGGGAGGGAGAGGGAGGGAGGAAGAGAGGGAGAAGGGCTGAGGAGGGGGGCTCCCTCCCCCTCCCATGCTCTCCCCACTGCTTTCTCTTTTTTCTGCTTCAACAGACACCAGGCACCTTTTAGATCAGCCCTGAAGTCAACGTTGATGCTTGGACAGCCTGACCTCCCAGCTGACTTCCAGCCCTGGACCACAGCTGGGAGATGAAGTCTACGGGGCCCTGGGCGGCGGGCTGCACAGGCCCCTTCTCTGACGCCCAATCTCTCCTCGTTTATGAGGCAGCCGCCAGCTCCCCTCCCTGCCTTCCCAAGATTTTGGGCCTTTTTAATATGTGTCCATAATGCCATGAGCTACTATTTAACTTTTCTATGAGGACCCATTTCCCGAAATGCAGTGGTTTTTGGCCTTGCCTGCACTAGAGAACCCCCAGGGAAGGGAGAGAAGTCTCTCCCTCCCTCTCGCTCCCTCTCCCTCCGTATCTCCTTCTGGCTCTCTCCCTCTCCCTCTGGGGTGATGCCCGATGAGCTCAGATTCGCAGATGTTCCCCCCATCCCCTCTCTGTGCCTTGCGTGGGGTCTGGGCCTTCTCATTGTGGCCCGGGTACAGCCTTGACATTCAGACATCGGTTCCTGCAAGGACACTTGCGTTTGGTCCATACCGCGTGTGGCTGCAGTCTGTGCTTCTCCCGTTTAGCATCTTCAGTAGATGGGGGCTGTGTACGAGCCCTTCATCTTCCCCGCAGACACCACTGGTGCTTGCCGGGCCTCGCGGGTGATGCGGGGGGCACGGGGAACAGTCCTGTGTTCCCACCTTCTTGGGCTGCAGACAGGCCACGTTGGTCCTGTGGTGACTGCGGGCTCCCAGGAGAACCCCACCGCAGAACCGGAGAGGTTGCCCCAGAGAAGGTGGCGTACGCCTGGGGCTGGGCCTCGCCAGTGAGCCACGGGCCACCTGCAGCAACAGGCATCTCGCTGTCCAGCGGCTGGGTGTTCGGGCGCCGTGGGGATGAGCTGCTGTCTGCACGGCAGCCGAGTTTGTATTGTTGAGCCCGGGGAGGCCCCTGGGTGGCTCCTGGAGAGCCTGGCCGCATTTCTTCCTGCCCTTGGCCTTAGAGCCCATCACGGTTCACGCCGTTTCTGGTTCCAAAAGGACCTGTGTTAATAAAGACCACGTGTTAGGACAGCACCAAAGTGTCTAGAAATCCGGGCCAGGAGGAGGAGGGAGGGGGATTGGCTGTGCCCGCCAGTGGCCTGAGAGCCCTGCCCGCCCGCAGAGACCTGGCCCGGGGCCCCACGGGGAGGGCATGGCCCATGGTCCCCAGCGCCGGCCGTCTCTGGGTTCCAGGAGAACTGCACGATCCTCGGGGAGCTGGTGAGGCTGCAGGCCCAGAAGTCCTGCCTGCTGGGGTTCAGCACGCGTGCCGACTCCGTGCTGGAGATGAACATGGCCAAGACCAGCCAGGTGGTGGCCACTTTCCTAGGTAACCCCGCCTCCACCTGAGTCCCAGTGGGGAGGGCGTCAGGCGGACCTTAACTGGATGTGGTGCTGCCTGAGAACCCACTGTGTCAGCCCTTGGGGGTCACCTTCCCGGACCCTTCATTCTGCCTCGAGGGGCGCAGGGTGGGGGGCGGATGGGGGGCCACCACAGGGACGTAGCCGAGCCTCTCCGCTCTGCCGGCAGATGAGCTGGCCCAGAAGCTGAAGCCCCTCGGAGAGCAGGAGCGGCCGTGATCCTGGAGCTAAGGAAGGCCGAGTGCCAGAGGCGGGGCCTGCACTTTGACGGGCCCATCAACACCTGGGACCCGCGCTACTACATGAACCAGGGGGAGGAGACGCGCTACCACGAGGACCAGTACCTGCTCAATGAGTCCTTCCCCATGCAGGTGGTCACGCGCGGGCTGCTGGGCTGACCTTCGACCTGGAGGAGGGCACCAACGTGTGTCACGAAGACATGAGGCTCTACACGGTCCGGGACGCAGCCTCAGGCAAGGTCATCCATCGGCAAGTTCTACCTGGACCTCTACCCTCGGTGCGTGCGTGCGGGAACCTGTCGGCCGTGGGCCGGAGCTCCTCTGCGGAAGCTGGGCCTCACCCCACGTCCCTCCCCAGGGAAGGGAAGTCCGGGCACGCGGCCTGCTTCGGCCTGCAGCCGGGCTGCCTGCAGCAGGATGGGAGCCGCCAGATCGCCATCGTGGCCATGGTGGCCAACTTCACCAAGCCCACGCCCGACACGCCCTCCCTGCTGCAGCACGATGAGCTGGAGACCTACTTCCACGAGTTCTGGCAAGCGATGCACCAGCTCCGCTCCCAGGCGGGTGCGGGCGCGGGGCTGCGGGCAGGGGCCGGGGAGGGCCTGGGAGCGCGTGGTCCTCAGGCAGGCCCTCGCCACGGGATTCTTCCGCTGATGTCACCCCGCACGTGGCGACGCCCTCGGTGTCATCTTCCATCGTCAAAGCCTACACACTGGATGCGTAAACAACAGAAATGGATGTCCTCGAGACTCTGGAGGCTGGAAGCCCCAGATCAAGGAGTCAGGACTGGTTCCCTGCATGTTAAGTACATGTACTCAAGAGTTGCCTTTAAAAAAGACAAAAGAAAAGAAAGGCACGTTGCATGCAAGTCTGGTGACAGGCGGCGATGAGAACCAGAGGGAAGGCTCTGGGGCCGGGAGCGCTGCGCTCTGTGAGGCCCTGGGGCTGCTGCCAGTCTCCGTGGAGGCTCAGCAAGTCCCAGTGACTTCCCCACGGTGGGAGGGGGCCCCCAGCTCAGCGTCTGGGCCCAGGACCCACTGCTCGTTCAGTCTTCCTGCGGTCAGCCCTTCGTCCTGAGAGCGATGCTCTCACAGGCTGCACCGGAGCGCGTGGGGACACTTTACTGAGCTGTGCAGCCGTCACTACTGCCCTGTTTTGGAACATTTCCATCACTCCAAAAATGTCCCTCACGTCCTTAGTTATCATTCCCTCCCTTCCCCAGCCCCTGACAACCAGGAACCCACTCTCTGACTCTGTGGATCTACCTGTTCTGGACGTTTCCCCTCAGTAGGGTCACACCCTGTGTGTCCTTCTGTGTCTGACTTCTCTCGCTGAGCATCGTGTTCTCAGGGTGCATCCACGTGGCAGCGAGTGTCAGGGCTTCACCCCTTTGCGTGGCTGAGGGCCGGAAAAAAGAAAAAAGAAAAGAAAGGCACGTTGCCTGCGAGTCTGGTGACAGCCGGTGATGAGAACCAGAGGGAAGGCTCTGGGGCCGGGGGCACCGCACCCTGTGAGGCCTTGGCGCTGCTGCCAGTCTCGGTGGGGCACGGGCAGCACTGTCCCCCAGGGGCTGCGGGACAAGCTCATCAAGTCCCGGCAGGCCAACCCAGGTTCGGCCGGGCCGAGGGAAGGGAAGGGGGCGCCTGGACCGCCTGGCTGGAAAGCGCGGCCTGGACACAGTGCGATCCCCCCATCTCCTTCCTCCCGCCCCCCAGGCCTCTTCAACCTGCGCCAGATCGTCCTGGCCGAGGTGGACCAGGCCCTGCACACGCAGACGCCCGCGGACCCGGCGAAGGAGAATGCCCGCCTCTGCCAGGAGATCCTCGGGGTCCCAGCCACGCCAGGTAGCCAAGCGCGCGCCGGGCCCACCTTAGCGGTCGGTTGGCGGCTATTGCCCAGGTCAAGAGGATCGTCTGGTGGTGTGTGAAAGGGGACCGACTGACAGGCTCTGGCCGAGGCCCGGTGACCTCTGGCCTCTTCCTGCCTCGGTTCCTTGGCTGGTCCCTCCAGCTGTGGCCCGCGGAGTCCGAGGGTGGGGTGGGCGTATCTGCACGTGCTTTCTGGAGAGCCTGGAAGAGGCAGGAGAGGGCTTCATAGCCCGGACGGAACGCGTCGACGAGGTTTGCCCGTGCGTGTCGGTGCGGACACGCGGTTCACTCCCTCGTGAGCGCTTTAACCCGCACTCTCCCTGTGCTGGAGGGCAAGCCCTGACTCATCCCTCGGAGCCTCGGCAGCTGACCTTGTAAGAGGCTTAGGGGTGAACCCTCGTGAGCTTCAGTAGAAAGCCGGTAAAGATTGATTTGTGTCCCTCCACTGAGTTGCCCGCAAGCTCCCCGTTTTCTAGAAGTGTTGGGCCAATACTCCCTCTAGTGGCAGGGGACTCAGACAGGGCTGTTTGAGGCCCTCCGATCTGGGGAAGGGGCACGGAGCGGACAAGGGGCCGGGCAGGAGCCTTTCCGCGTGTGTCCCAGGGACCCACCTGCCTGCGACCTTCGGCCGCCTGGCAGGAAGATACAATGCCCAGTCCTATGGCTACCTGTGCAGCGAGGTGTACTCCGTGGACACGTTCCACACACGCTTCAAGCAGGAGGGCGTCCTGAGTGGCAAGGTGAGAGGCCGTCCTGCCGCGCAGACCAACACGGAGGTCCTTGGCCTGGGCCTAGATGCTTGTGCCGCCCGCCTGGGCCTGCCAGGCTCTGAGGGCCCTGCCCTGGACCTCCTGCTCCCCTGTCCTTTGTTCAGTCACAGCAGAGGTGGCCACACCCACACCCTCAGTGAAGGCGGAGCTCCACCCTCCTGCAGCCCCGCCCCCTCTCGGCAGGTTGCCATGGACTACAGAAGCTGCATTCTGAGGCCAGGCGGCTCCAAGGATGCCAAGGGCATGGTGAAGCTCTTCCTGGTTTGTGACCCCACGCAGGATGCCTTCCTCCTGAGCAAAGGGCTGCAGGTTGAGGGCTGCAAGCCGCCGGCCTGCTGAAGGCACGGGGTTCTGCCCACCTAGGCGGGCCCGGTGCCTTAGTGCCCCGCTGGGGCGGGGGAGGGGCAGCGTGTCCTCCCAGCCCCTGAGTCCCTGGCGGGCCGGCCTCGGCCAAAAGTCTCCACCTGGACGTGACTGGAGAGCCTGGCGTCAAGGCTCCCCCTTGTTGCACTAATGCAATCCCTTCCTGGGGAGCTTTCCTGCTAACAAAACGGTTCTTTGAAAACGCAGCCATTAATAAAAAGACTCCACTCCTGGTCTCTGCCTGCGGTCCCTTCCACCACAGGAGCGGCATGGGGGCCGTCACACTGGGGGGAGTTCTGACCTTGGTCGGGGATCAGCCCTGCGGCCGTTGCAGGCTGCTCTCTGCTGGTGTAGCGTCTGGGTCACTGGGAGATGGCTGAGCTGTGGGGTGAGTTCAGACGGGGATGGCTCCCCCCACCCCGGCCGGCCGGCTCTCCAGTGAGGGGGTGTCAGGTTCCTGCCGGCCTCTCGCCTGCCCGGCACTGTTTGGCATGTCGGGGGCTGTGATTGGCTGCAGCTGGTTCTGGCGGTGGGCACAGCTGCGGGAAGCCCGGCTGTGGCTGTCCCTGTCGCCGTGTCCTGTCCTCCTGCTCACGGCCGGCCGGCTGGCTCCCTCCGTTCATCGGCAGCTGGTGAAGTCTGGACCACAGCAAGGGGCCGCCTTCCTGGGTCCTAGCAATTCTTCCCAAAGGCCTTAGGGATGTGTTTTGGTGGCAGTAGGAATTCAGAGAGGGTGCTGCCCCACTGGAGCGCTAGGGTGGGTCTGGACCGTCCCGTGTGTCCTTCCCTGGCCTTTGAGCTCCTCGGGAGCCCTGCCTCCGGCCCTTCGCCCCCACAAAGGACGCCAGGCAGCGGAGCGAGGGCGCGGGCAGCGCCCCGACCTTCTCCCCGGGGCCCAGGCGGGCAGGCTGTGCCACGTTCTGTCCTTCCCTCAGCCTGCCCGCCCGTTCTCACCCGCCCTGGGCCAGTCGGCTGTGGACCAGGCTGTGGTGTCTGCCCTTCTGCAGACCCGGCTCAGCTCCCTGCACCCACTTCTGTGCCTTCTGTGTTCTGGGCTGGTCGCAGGCCCAGAGCCGGTGGGCAGGCACCCCGTGGCCGGGAGGGCTGTTCCTGCGAATTCCCTGGGGCTCGAAAAGGAGCACAGCCGGCCTTCCATCCGGCACTTCTCCATGGACATGGAAGGGGCGTGTCAGGGCCTAGGGGCTGCTCCTCTTCCCGCGCACCGAGCCCCCCGATGGTCCCCGTGCAAAATCCAGGTGTGGCGTTGGCACCCCAGCCGTGCGCCGGGCAGTCTGTGGCGGGCGCCACAGGCCTCGGGCTGGTGGGCCACAGGGTTCCCGAGTGGCAGGTCACGACTGAGAGGGTGAGGCCTTTCCCCGGGTCCAGGGCCCAGACTGACGCCGGCTGGAGGCCCCTCCGCTCACCGCCCGCACCCCCCAGCCCCTGCCCTCACGTGAGCCCCCAGGGCTGAGCTCAGGTGTTGCATGCCCAGGCTCTCTGGCAGCCCAGCCCGTTCCCACTCCTCCATGGTCACTGAAGGACTTGGAAGCAGGTTGCCCCACAGAGACTGCTGTTCCCCGAGCCCTGGGCAGGGGGCGGGGAGGACGGGCACAGGGCCCTGCAGGGGTGTGGGCGCCGGGGCAGCAGCCGGAGCAGCTCCACACAGTAAGTAAGAGCATCTCACCTAAACCAGTGTGTTTCTCCAGCCGCCCCGGGACCTGGGCTCAGGTCCTGGGGCAGGAAGGGGCAGCAGTGCAGCTGTTAGCTGTCACTGGGGGTCGACTGTGGCCCGGTGCCACCTCTTAGATCCTCCCCCGTCCCCTTCCAGGGTTGCGACCGGACCCCTGCCAATCGGGTTCTCACTCCTCCCCGTCCCCTACGCCTGCTCCATGAAGGTGGAAGGAACACATTTTTAAAAAGGTTAGAGCTCGGGCTTCCCTGGTGGCGCAGTGGTTAAGAATCCGCCTCCCAATTCAGGGGACAAGGGTTCAAGCCCTGGTTTGGGAAGTTCTCACACGCTGCGGAGTAACAAAGCCCGTGCGCCACAACTACTGAGCCTGCAATCTAGAGCCCGCGAGCCACAACTACAGGTGCCCGCGTGCCTAGAGCCCGTGCTCCGCAACAAGAGAAGCCACCGCAATGAGAAGCCCACGCACCGCAAGCAATGAGAAGCCCACGCACCGCAACCAAGAGTAGCCCCTGCTCGCCGCAACTGGAGAAAGCACGCACGCAGCAAGGAAGAGCCAACGCAGCCAAAAATAAATAAAATAAATGAATAAAATAAATAAATAAAATTTAAAAAATCATATTAAAAACCTATTAATGAGATTTTAAAAAATAGTCAGTTAGTTACTTAGTTAATTATGCCGGGTCTTAGTTGCCACAGGCCGGCTCCTTAGTTGTGGTAATCAGATATTTTATATTCTTTTTTGTTCCTGAACAAAGGCCTCAGAATCCAGTATCTATTTGATAACGCTCACAGCATAGCTCAGCACGGAATAGCCACATTGTTTTTCTTTGGCTGCTATGTACCAAACAGCCTTTTGTACTGTTTTACCAAATGCATGTATTTAATACCTGTTTTACAAAACATAGTGAGATCTCAAAACTTTAAATTGACTAAAGTAAGATTCTCTCTGTAGTACTACTTATTTGACCAACAAACACTACCTGATGACACCGGTGTGGTGCACTGAGCCTTACTCTAGCATATCGGGATAAACCCTGTTGCGACAAGTGTTCATCCTCCAAGTCCCCAAGGCCTCTCACACACTGCCAGCGAAACTGCTTCCTGCTTGGGAAAGAGTGCCCCAGTTCGTTTCTTCAGAAGCTTGAAGGCTATGGAAGCCCTCCAAAAAGTTAGAGGGCAAAGAACAACTCTAAAACTGGCACATTTGTTTAAAAAAAACACTTGTCAATATTACAAGAGCCAGCTTGCTTTCCCTTGTGACACGTTTTCTTAGGAGGCAAGGGATGGGACCATGTGACTTGGACAAGCTGTTTCCCTCTGTCTCAGTGTCCCACCTGTGAGTGGGTAGTCTGACTCAACTTCATTACAGACATCTGAATAAGGATCATGAACAGTGGCATCTAATTTCCAAAATAAAAACAGGAGAATGAGTATGTCTTTCACAACAGGACGTCAAGTCTACCTCAATGATATTGCTAGCCTTGAGTCCAGTGCTTCTCGCTCAGTGCAATTGTGCCCCCAGGGGACATCTGGGAAAGTCTGAAGGTGATTTTGGTTGTCACAACTGGGAGGAGAGAGAGGGAATGTTACGGGCATCTAGTGAGTAGAGGTCGGGACCTTGCTAAACACTCTACGATGCACAGGACTCACACCTACAGCAAAGGTTTATCTGGCCCCAAAAGTCAATGCCTTGGTTGAGAAACCCTGCCTTAGAGCAAACCACGGATACTCATCTTTAGCAGGTAACAGGGCATTTACTACCCACCTGTAAACCTACAGACTTCCCGACTTACACAGTTAATCCTGTGGCAGGAATGAAATAGATAGCGTGTGACCATCTAGTAGTATCTAGGTTTGCGCCTCAAGTCACATGGGACAGTGCTAGAGACTGACCTTTTCTATATTGGAGGCCTTTGGCAAGCCACCAGTTTTCTAACCTAAAAAGTCTAAGCAGCATTATTACAATACACATAATAACACGACAACTCTGCTTTTATAGAGAGATTAGATGTGGGAAAGGAGCTTATCTGACATCAGAAGGAAATGCTTTAAACGCATCACATCTGCTGGTTTGACTGTCAAATCTTGACAGCTGGAGAGGTAGGAAGGTAGACAGGAGAGAACACACCAAAGTTACCGGCCTGCTGAGTCCTCGGGTCTAACCATAATACACTTCGTACTGCCCTGGGTCCAGGGATATGTTCTAACACCCACTCAGTCACTTACGGTCCATAGACAGACCAAATATAAATTCACAATTACCAGCAAGTCTACCAAAAGAAGGCAGAGTTAAGAAACTGAAACGCGAGCCCTACCTGCTCTTTTTCTTCTTCATCGACAGAATCACCTGATTTTGCTTCTTCAGGGTCTTCCTCAGGTTTCTGTTTGGCAGGGCTGTCACACACAGTAAGGCCAACTGGTAGCTCAGCCAGACCCTAGACTTCCAGTGGGCACAAAACAGCTTATATTCCTCCCTACCAAGAATACCCTCTGTTTGGAAAGATTCAGGGCATGGACACCCTCTTCCCTCCAAGGAGAAGCCCTTTTTGCCAGGACATTAAAACAAGCTTCGAGCTTAATGTTTCTTTGGATGACAGGTTTAGAATACCACCGTTTTGCAGACCCTAAGAAATAATGGATCTAGACTTTGATCAACGGCTGCTAGAATCACCGAAGAGACATTACATGCCTCTGATGGACAGCCCCATACCGTCAATGAAGTCGCACAAAATAAAGCTGGAATCTGATCAGGACTCTAGACCTAACTACCGGTTGACAGAAAACTGGAGACAAGGGAACACATTCACCACCAAAACGATGCCGTCAGCCAGACCTAGAAGCTATTAGACAAAAGACCTATTTTCTTTACATAAATGGCAAGAAAATAAGGAATCTATCACTTGAAAGGCTTAAGGAACAAATCAACCAAACTCTGTTACACAAGGGGAGGTATGAACACTGCTATATATTTGTTAGTAAGGAACTGTTACACTTTATAAGGCATGTTTTGTCTTCTTCAAAAGACTGTTTGCTAGATGTTAGCAATTATAGCAAAATATGAATTAAAAACTTGTCAGAGAAGGAGACCTTGTCATCTAGAAATATCGTATTTGTGGATAAGATGACATGTCCGACTTGTTTCAAAGTAATCCAACTGGGGGGACATGGGTATGTATGGAGTTGTAATCCATTTGGAATAATTTTCACTTGGAGCATATGGGGGTATAGACGAAACAACAGCCAGGAGCTGTTAACTGTTGATACTGGGTGATAGGTACACAGGGGTTCATTTTACTATCCTTGGTATTTTGTGTATGTACATTTGCAGTTTCCCATGCTAAGAGTAAAAATGGATGAGGTCTTCAGAAATGCTGTTCCATGAATGTCTAAAAACAGAATATCAAAAGGAAAACCTAAGCAATGTGGAAGTCAGAATTACTAAGTTACATCCTACTAATTCTATATGTGTTTTACCAAAAACAGTTGGCCCCTAAAATCGGGGCTGTCCATTCATTATATACTGACCCCCTTGTGAAATGAGATGTGATGGTGGTCTGCCTGGTAGTTTGCCTTGTAATCCTGGGGCTCCATGAGACTTCAGCTGCTTACAGAAAAGAAACAAAAAAGCCACTATGAATAAAGAGTTCACAGCCAAGGTACAGTTCTTCAGCATTAGCAAGCTGGTGCACAGACCAGGTTCTGAGGATTAAGTATCCTTCTCTTCTTATTCTAAGCAACCACCGTCTTCATAAAGTCATCAAATTAGCACCTGCCAGTTTGCTAGGCCATTTTAACACAAGCTCTTGTATGAAGGGCCCAACCCTGAGACGGACAAGGAAACAGAGCCTCTGCTTATTTCGTCAAACGATGAAGTGGCCAAGCACCTGACCTGAGCTCCTCGAGTCCCAGGCTCTTATTTTTAAAAATTCCAGAGGAGTTACTCTGACTACAAGCGGGGAAGGGGTCTAAGAAGAAATGTTTAGCTTCAACAGGCATGTCACTTACAAGTCATAAATATCAGCAGCTCCTGTTTTCTTATACCTCATCAATTCAACCACATTTGGGGATCTAATGCTCTATAACTTGGTCGAAGACAAAAATTTAAAGTATATATCTAAGCTAGTTAGAAGTATACACAAGAGGGAATTCCACGGCGGTCCAGTGGTTAAGACTCGGCACTCTCACTGCCGAGGGCCCGGGTTCGATCCCTGGTTGGAGAGCTAAGATCGTACAAGCCGAGCAACACAGCCACCCCCCACCCCCACCCCCCAAAAAATAAAAATAAAAAAAGATACACAAAAAACAAGTACTGCCGGTGGAGGGGTTGTGTGTGGGGGGAACAGACAGACCCTATGGCACCAAGTCTGTCCTCCCCTTAGGCGGTACCAGACTCCAACGTGCTCAAACGAGTCAAGTGCTCTTACATTTTGTTTCTCCATCGGACTTGCTTCTCCTGGGCATGCAAAGTTTGGAAACAGGTTTGGGGGACTTCTTTTTCTCTGCTATTTCCACTCTGCGCTCCTCACCACTTGTCTGCCTCCCGTTTTCTAGACATCCATTCACTTCCCGACTGAAAGCATGAGCTCCGTTCTCCAAGGACAAATCTGTATTTAAAAGGGATTTGACTTTAGCCAGGTAGCCCTCCTACAGCAGGAAAGGATAATTTAAGTAGCAGTGAATGTAAACAAGTGGCCATGAGAGAATAAGGAAACACATGCGCTTCCTTTATAACTATCAGGTAACAGGGAGAGGTGGGATGATCCTGCCTCCCTGGTCACAGACAAGTTACATGGGAGGAAACGTTTTCTAGCCGCCGGGATGCTGACGACTTAACCTCCGATAATTCTTCTTTATGTCATTTGGTTTCCAAGTCACATAACTGATTCTTTATTTCTGTCTGCAGAAATTCAGGCAAGAGATTCCATTTCTCCTTCACACATTCCTAAGGGAAGGATATAGGTTTAGAAGTCTCCACATTCCCAAGCCATGAACCAATGGACTAATACACAAATAGTTACACTGCCTGGTCACATAACAATGACTGAATGGCAGGCAATGCTGAGTCGGCCAAAAAGGAAACTAAATATTCACAAGACATGTTCCTGCTGTTTTCGTTAAGATCATATCACACCATCTCCAGAGTGGTGAAAAATGGAAAGATTAAAGGTGAAACAGACACCTAATAGCATACTAGAACAAACCTGATTTTGAAAAACAGTGTGACCAGGACAAATTATAATCCAGACTCGATGGTACGGAACCCAGACTGGGAAACTCGATGAGTTACCAAAAGCTAACCAATAATAGCCTATTAGTCCAGCACGTTAGACAAAAACATCCACGTTATCCTCAACTTCAGGGAAAAGAGAGCCAATTCCACTTAAATTTGTTTTTAGGAACTACACAGTGTCTGTCAAATGGTCACATTTGACCACACATTTTGTTCAGGTGGAGATTACCTTACCTTTTCTGTTAAACTCTCTCTTTCCAAATCTGAGCCTGGGGGAAGAAAAGGGAAGATACAAACGCTTGTTCAGCAACATTGTCTATCTGTAAGAATACCACAGTTTAAAGAACTTTGGAAAGAAGTTTAACATGAATGTTAGAAAAAAATACAATGGCCCTTCCCTCCCCCAGTGTCTAGAATGCCCTAAGGTAATGCCTACACGTTAAGAAGTTATTTTCAATATGAATGAGGTCCCCCTTTTGGGGGGTGGTTTTCTGTTGGTGGTAAGAGATGGTATAGGAGCTCTAGAACAACATTTTTTCTTTTTTTTTTTTTTTAACGTTATTTTAAAGACACTGGGAAAGGGGAAGCAGGTCACACAGTTGGGTTCCTTCCCAAGCTAATTGACCTATAGGTGGTCTTCCTCCAGTTGGACCTGACAAGATTTCATAGAAGGGCATACAGCGGTTAGAAAGAGTGGACCAGGGTGACAGGATGCTGTGGGGAACAGCCAGCTAACATTCCCAAAGGCCAGGATGGGGTGGTGGCAGCATTCGGAGAAGGAATATATGAAAGTGGAGGAGTCAAGGCATCTGGGGCAGCAGGGGGTGCCCACACCCAAGCAAGAGAGATGAAGCTAGAAAAGTTGGCTGGCGCCTCACCCAAGAGCTCATCCTTGCAAATGTTTGTACCCAGTCATTCAGAAGTGCAGAACTGTCACGAGTTTAGCTGGAAAATCATGGCCTGATTTGGTTCTTGAAGATTAGTATCTTGCCTCTCTGGGGAGGAAGGCAGCGAAAAGAAGAAAGGAACAAAACTAGAAGACACCGAGGAAATGGGGAGGCTGCTGTTCCTAGCCTGGGCGCTGACTGTGGGCAGTTGGGTGCGAACAGGTCTAACCAGCTGGGCAAGCGTCCCTCAGCAGAGGGGCAGCACCCTGGGCAGGCACTGGGCCTCCACCATCTATGGATCCTCCCCTCCGGCACCCAGGCTAGGTACTCAGTTACCAGCAGCCCAAAGGGCAGGAACAGAGCTCTGCCAGGCTGGCCTTCCCAGAGGGCACGTGTAAGCAGCACAGCCAGGAAGGTGAGCGACAGGCTTTGCTGGCTTGTCGGGAAGGAGGGCGACGTCTGGCTCGGCACGGCTGGAGTCAGCGCTAGCCTCCCCTCGGACACGGGCACTGGGCCCCCGGCCTCAGGCGCACACAGGCCTCCAAAGCCCTTCCCTCAGGATGGCGCTCAGACCCTCCACCCAGCCCACCCTCCCGCCCCAAACACCAGCAGGTCAAGCACCACTCAGAGAAGGGGGCCTTTAAAGGGCTTTGGAAAATCTTAGAATCCGGATATGGAAGCTACTATGTTTCACTTGTAGCTGAGAGCTCTGCTCCCAGAGCACAGGATGGCCGAGGGGGGCGAGATGGGAGGGTCTCGCTGTGACCCCCAGGCACCGCTGGCCTTTTCAGCCACATGCCTGCCTTCCTTGGAAATACATTTCATTAACAGCCAAACGGAACACCCTGAGAAACAGGAGGAATTATTGGTTCGTTTCAACCCTTAGCAACAGTGAATTTTCACCACCGGCTATTTCGTCTGCTCTCTGCAATGCGCTGGAACTTTCCTTTGGGCTAAACGTGCCTCAGCTGTCCACGGCACCCGACACACATGGTGACTCCGCCTGACCCAGGAGCGCCCTGGGCCCCAGGCACAGGGTCCCTCCTTCCTGACCACCCCCTCGTGGGAGTGCTGAGGCCAGCCAGCCCCCAGCTCTGGGGGCTCAGCGTCCCCTTGGAAGTGACTGCGCGTCAAGCTCCCCACCGACCCCCTCCCCCCTGGTCTCCCTCCCGCCAGGGCCGCTTCGTGCGCGGTGCCGGTCGGGCCCTCCTCAGGGGGAAGGAGACCCCGGCCGACTCCGCTCCACTGACCTGCCGCTGCCCATCCGGGACGTGGCCGGCGAACGACCGGTAGGTGTCGGGGAAGGCCCGAGGGCGGGCGCCCTCCCGCACCCTCACGACGCGGTGCTGCTCCGGGTGGAGCCCGCGACCTGGGGGGCAAGAGGCGCGACGGGGGTGGGAACGAGACGGGGCCACGAGAAACCCACCCCGGGCCGGGGCGCAGAGGCAGGAGGCGGCGAGGAGGGCCGGCCCAGCCGCGAAGCCCGTGCCTCCGCCCCGCCCAGACCCGAGCGGCCCTCAGACCTCCCTGCCGGCCGCTGGGCTCGGGGTGGGCGACGGACGCGTCGAAGAAGCCGTCCCGCTCGAGCCGTCCAGAGAGGCCGGCCCAGGGGTTGTGCCTGTTCCCGGCGTGGGGCGAGCACCAGGGCCTGAGGGTGTGGAGCCGTCCGGTTGCAGGTCACAGGCTTTGCCTGTCGGAAAGGAGGGCTGCGATGGGGCTGTGCCGACGGAAGGGGAGGATGGAGCCGCTCACAGTCCCCGTTTCCCAGGCAGAGCTTCATCGCGGACCCTGTTCTCAGCAGCCATGCGCAGCA
The DNA here is from genome assembly GCF_965194805.1 of Balaenoptera borealis. Taxonomy (NCBI): domain Eukaryota; kingdom Metazoa; phylum Chordata; class Mammalia; order Artiodactyla; family Balaenopteridae; genus Balaenoptera; species Balaenoptera borealis. The sequence goes on along the minus strand of NC_138868.1, from coordinate 86,889,107 downwards.
GGGACACCCAGGCCTGGCGAGTCTGCGCCCCACCCAGGGCCGCTGGGTTCCTGCGCGGCAGCCCGGCATCTCCTGCTGAGAAACCCCAGAGACCGTGCTCTGTCCCCCGAGCCCACCGCAGCGCTGCAGAGCCCAGGGGGGCTGGGGGCTTCACCCCAAACTTGAGGAAGCCACACCTGGGGGCCGGGCCACAAGCGGGGGTCCCACCTTCCCCGCAGGAGCAGACCCCACGGAGGGTCTATCTTTTGGAAATAAAGTTAGACTAACAGGTTTTACACACAGAATCTCATAGCTGGGAAAAGTCCTTTGTGTCATCCATGTAGCTTCGTAAGATTTTTTTTTAATGAGAGGATGGATTTCCTTGAGCAAGAGTCAATTTCCAGGAATGGGTCCCTGGATACCAAGGACTGTTTTGGGGAAGAAAGACGAATCTATTCTGTGAACGCCTTATAGAACTTATTCTATATTGTAGTTCTCTCTGGAAACACATGTACCGTTGATCTTTGTAGCAGCCCTTAACATCCTCAATAGAAGCTCTCATTTCCCCATTAGTACTTGTTATAGACTGAATATTTGGGTCTCCCCAGCATTCACATGTTGACACCCTACCTCCAATGTGATGGTATTAGAAGGTGGGTCTTTTGGGAGGTGATTAGGATTTGATGAGGTCATCGGGATGGAGCCCTCATGATGAGATTCTTACCCTTGTGAGTCATGAGAGAGCTGGCTTTTTCTCTCTGCTCTCTGCCCTGTGAGGACACAATGAGAAGTGGACAGTCTGCAACCCGGAAGAGAGTCCTCACCAGAAGGCGATGATCCTGGCACCTAGATCTCAGACTTCCAGCCTCCAGGACTGAGAAGGCATTTTTGTTGTTTACAAGCCCCCACCCCGCCCCGTTTGTGGTACTTTGTGACAGCAGCCCAAACTGACTGAGCGCTCTTTTCTTCAACTAAATGGAAGAATTTGTGAAGCCCATCCATTTTATGATACAATTTCCCAAATAACCAATATTCTGTCTACACACTCTGATTTCTCAACTTTTTTATTTATCAAAACTGTTATAAAAAAAGCTTCCAGGGCTTCCCTGGTGGCGCAGTGGTTGAGAATCTGCCTGCCAATGCAGGGGGCACGGGTTCGAGCACTGGTCTGGGAAGATCCCACATGCCGCGGAGCAACTGGGCCCGTGAGCCACAACTATTGAGCCTGCGCGTCTGGAGCTTGTGCTCCACAACAAGAGAGGCCGCAACGGTGAGAGGCCCGCGCACTGCGATGAAGAGTGGCCCCTGCTCGCCGCAACTAGAGAAAGCTCTTGCACGGAAACGAAGACACAACACAGCCAAAAATAAATAAATAAATAAATTTAAAAAGGAAAAAAAAAACCTTCCATATTTTTTCCTAATAAATTGTTTCCAATCCAAGTTGTCACTATAATGGTTCTATGATATTAATAATTTGAGCCCTAAAACCCTGCTTAAAATAATCATTTATTTGTCTTATGAATAAGTTCAGGGTTCAAATGCAAAAGTTTTAAAAGGATATACTGGGTAAAACATCTATGTCATCCCTCTGAAGGAAACAAGGAGGGAAGAAAGGAAGGAAGGAAAAAACATTGAATTCGCCCTCAGTTTAGCTGCCACTTCCTAAGGGAAGCCCTTCCCAATTCCAGACCCCCAGGCATCACAAATAAGCTCTCATGGGACACTGTCCATACTGTTGCAGGTCATGTTCCCTGAAAAGCTGATTCTGAGACAGGGACAGACTTTCAGGAAGTTTCTTGGGGTGTGTTTTTTGGGATAAACATAGAATTACCGTATGACTCAGCAATTCCACTCCTAAATCATTGAAAACAAACACTGAAACAAACCTACGTACACACATGTTTATAGCAGCACTATTCACGGTAGAAAAATCATGGAAATAACCCAAATGTCCATCAATAGATGAATGAATAAACAAATTGTGGTATATACCTACAGTGGAATAGTAACTCAGTCATAAAAAGGAATGGAGCAATTAAATATCAAACAATTACACGGCCAAAACATTTTTTTAAGGAATGAAATACTAATACATATTACAGTGTGGATGACTCTCACAAACATCATGCTAAGTGAAAGATGCCAGACACAAAGGTCACACACTGTATGATTCCATTTATCTGAAATATCCAGAATAAGTAAATCCATAGAGAAAGAAAGCAGATTAGTGGTCTCCAGGGCCTGACAGAGAGAGAGAAGTAGTATCTTCTCAATGGGTACAGAGTTTCCTTTTGGGGTGATAAAAATGTCTGTGGGAAGCAAAATTTTTTTAATTGGAAAATGATTGATTAAAAACAAAAGTCTGTGGGGTATTTCTTGGTACTGCCTTTCCCAATTTTCACAGTAAATGGTCAAGTACACAGTAAATGGTCAAGTACAGCAGCCATGGTTTGAGAAAGAAATGATGACCAGGGCTCAGAACACTCACTCAGGGACGAGGGTGAGGGTCACCCCACCAAGTAAGCCATCCATTTTAGCAGAGATATTACCCAAGGATGAAGGGAATTGAGAATGGATAGCACAGGAAGGAGACAATGACTATCAGTTGTGGCCTTGAGGCCACCTACAGTAACAGAGGCTATATTTCGACACACTGACCCTCCTTTCACTAGTAGTTCATCTCACTCACCCTCTCCCCTAAAAACGATCCATGGAAACTATGAAAGACTTGTTTCCAGAACTTATGCAAAGACGTTGATCCGAGTAAAGGCAACAAAAGCAAAAATAAACAAGTGGGGCTACATCCAACTAAAAAGCACAACAAGGGAAACCACCAACAAAATGAAAAGGCAACGTACCGAATGAGAGAAAATTTTTGCAAATCATATATCTTATAAGGGGTTAGTATTCAAATTATACGAAGAACTCATACCAAAACAATAGAAAAAAAATCCAACTAGGGCTTCCCTGGTGGTGCAGTGGTTGAGAATCTGCCTGCCAATGCAGGGACACGGGTTCGAGCCCTGGTCTGGAAAGATCCCACATGCCACGGAGCAACTAGGCCCGTGAGCCACAATTGCTGAGCCTGCGCGTCTGGAGCCTGTGCTCCGCAACAAGAGAGGCCGCGATAGTGAGAGGCCCGCGCACCGCGATGAAGAGTGGCCCCCACTTGCTGCAACTAGAGAATGCCCTCGCACAGAAATGAAGACCCAACACAGGCATAAATAAATAAATAAATAAAATTACACACAAAAAAATCCAACTAAAAAATGGGCAGAGGATCTGAATAGACATTTTTACAAAGAAGATACAGAGATGGCCAGCAGGTAATTAAAAAGGCACCTAAAATCACTAATCAGCAGAGAAATGCAAATCAAACCACAAAGAGATATCACCTCATACAGGTTAGAATGGCTAATATCAAAAAGACAGGAACTAACAAGTGTTGGCAAGGGTGTGGAGAAAAGGGAAGCCTTGTGCACTGTTGGTAGGAACGTAAATTGGTGCAGCCACTATGGAAAACAGTATGGAGGTCCTCAAAAAATTAAAAATAGAACTATCATATGATCCAGCAATTCCACTATTTGGTATTTGTATGAAGGAAACAGAAACTCTAATTCAAAATGAAATCTGTACCCCCGTATTCACTGCAGCATTATTTACAATAGCCAAGACTTGGAAACCCCTGTGTTCATCTATGGATAAATGGATAAAGGACATTTGGCATAATATGCCAAATTATTTATTTATATATGTATATAATTTTATATATATGTATATAATTATATATATGTATATAATTTTATATATATATATATATATATATATATATATATATATATATATATATAATTCAGCCATGAGAAAGAAGCAAATCCTGCCATTTGTGACAGCATGAATGGACCGTGAGGGCGTTATGCTAGGTAAAATATGTCAGACAGAGAAAGAAAAATCCTGTATGATCTCACTTTATATGGAATTTTAAAAAAGCTCATAGATACATAGACTGGTGGTTACCAGAGGCAGGGGGTGGAGGGTGGGTGAAATGGGTAAAGATGGTCAGTATGTACAAACTGCCAGTTATAAAATAAATAAGTCCTGGGGATGTGACTATAGTTAATAATACCGTACTGCATATTTAAAAATTGCTAAGAGAGTAGATCCTCAAAGTCCTCATCACAAGAAAAAAAGATTTCTACCATGTATGGTAATGGATGTTAACTAGACATACTGTGGTGATCATTTTTTAAATTGAAGTATAGTTGATTTACAGTATTATATTATAATAACAATATATTAGAACACAGTGATTCAATATTTTTATAGATTATACTCCATTTAAAGTTATTATAAAACATTGGCTATATTCCTTATAGCTTATTTATTTTATGCATAGTAGTTTGTGCCTCTGAATCCCCTCCCCTACCCCTATCTTGCCCGTCCCCTCTTTCCTCTACCCACTGGTAACCACTGCTTTGATGTCTAGATCTGTGAGTTCATTTCCTTTGTTACATTTATTCCTTATTTTTTAGGTTCTACATATAAGTGATAACATACCGTATTTGTCTTTCTCCGTTTGACTTATTTCACTAAGCATAATAGTGTTGCAGCAGAATGACCTGTAACTTCCTACATTTCTTACGTTTCAACTTCAAGTTTCATTTCTCGGGATGCCTACAGCTTTTCACCTGGCTAGATGGAAGCCAAGGTTTTACTTTTCTCTTGGGGGCTATTCTGCTAGGCTTGAGTCATTAGAAGCAACTTTAACTTTAGGTTGTTATAGATATATCACATCTTTCAAAGCATAATCAGGCTCTGTGGTTCATGATCTGGTTGTTAGATTAAAGGTCTGTGTGGCCAAAGGGCTGTACTTCTACAACTATTGAGAAATAAACAACCTTGACTAGACAGGGAAGGAAAAGTCTACAAGTTGGTCCCTATATCCTGATCAGGGGATTCTTCTCCTCCTTCCCTGGTTCACCAAAAAGCACACTTGCCCATACTGTTCACATTCTCAAAATATGTTTGTTACTCTCAGAGCTCCTGGAATCTATATCTTCCAACGGTTGACTTTTGACTTCTCAATGAACTGTTCTGCACACCTGTGCTTATACTTTAGGATTTTTTTTTCCTTTGGGAGAGAGAAGAGTGGCTTGTAAAAACACTAGTGGAAAGTAAGCATTAAGAATCACTTCACCTTCTCCATCAAATAAATCCACCTGAATTACCGGCTCTATGAACCAGATAAGTAATTCAAAAGTTTGATGAAGAACAGAATACTTTGAGTCTCAAAATATCTCTCCATAAATTACTTATTAACTACAAAGTGACAAATAATAACTTGACAGTGGAGAAACTTCGTGGGCACCACCTTAACCAAGATGCTAATGAGACAGATGACCATCAGGTGGCTCCTGTAAGGATGCACAGAGAGACACACTGTCACCTCTGTGGAACTCCCATCCAAAGCACATAACATGAAACAACCATGAGGAAACAGAGCACAAACCCAGACCGAGGATCATTCTACACAACAACCAGCCTGTACTTGTCACAAACTCTCAATAATATGAAGAACAAAGAGGCTGAAGAATTATTTCATACTTAGACCAAAGTGACATGAGAACTAAGTGCAACGCATGATTGTAGACTGGTTCCTGGGCTGAAAAAATTAGCCATTAAGGATGTTACTGGAATAAGTGGCAAAATTTGAATATGGTCGATCAGTCAACAGTATCAATGTTAAATTTCTGACTTAGACCACTGTGCTGTGGTTTGGTAGAAAATGTTGTTTCACTTAGGAAGTAATCACTATTTACAGGGAAAAGGGCACAATGTCTCCTTACCCTTAAGGGGTTCAGGAGAAAAAAACCATGTATATATGGAGAGACAGTGAATGCCAAAGCAAATAAAGCTAAATATTAACAATTGGTGAATCTAGGTAAAGCATATACAAGAGTTCTTTGTACTAATCTTGCAACTTTTCTTTAAGTTTGAAATTATATCTATAACTATATATCTACATCTATATAGATATATAAAATCAACACACACCATTCAAAATAAGTGCATCAACCTAAAATCCAGCCTATTCTTCAGGTATTGTTAGGTAATCTGAAGAGAGACAAAGGCTAGGATACCAACAGGGATTGGGTTAGTAGATTCATTCATTAGGGCCCTGAGTACATTTCTACTAACTTAAATTATGCTTTCATTTGAATAAAACATTTTGGACTTCCTTAAACTTAGTGCCAATTACTTATACATTTAAACACTCAAAGTATGAATTCCATAGTTTTCCCCAAGTGAGGCCCAAGGCTGTCAGTATTCCCGTGTGCTAACAAGTAAGCAAGGCCAATTTCCATAACCTAACTATAGGACTTCTGGCTACATAAATTTTTCTAATATGCCCAGTTCCCTATTTTCTTAGAAAATCCAATTTGCTCTGGGATTTCAAATACCACAGGCTCTGGTTTTTGTCACAACAAATGAACTATTTTATTCTTTACATTCTTAAAAAGAAATTCAAGAAATCATTGCTCACTGATAGCTTTTCTAGCTCTCGTCCAATATCTCTTTGACCAAGCTTTTCCACCCACTCTGGAATAATCCAGGGGTAATTAGAACTTCTTACCTTCTTTAGCCCAAAAGGAGCCAATTCATCACAAACTATCATGGATCATGATTCTAAATTACCAAGAGCCCAATTACTAACCGAGGCGGGGAATCTTCTTTGCAATTAAAGTGATTGATTTCTTTGCAGATGCAGTAGCATTTCACTTTTTAATTATGTTCAGTCTGATCAAATGTGAGAAAATTCTTCCTCATTTTATTTTCCTTCCAAAGAACACGATACAACAAACATTAATTCCAGAATGATACAAGGCCAGACCTGCAAGGGCCTTTGGCAGAGCTGGACATCTATCAATGGGTCTTGTCCATTTTACAGGGTTTTACTGGCTCCTGAAGCTCTATAGGGGAAAAAAGGGACTAATTATTTGTTTACATCACATAGTTCACCTAAGGGCTTGCCAAACCTTCCAGCATCTGCTAAGTTGTGATGAGACAGCATTAGATATTTAGATAAACACAGACTAGCGCGGAACAGAACAATTTTGTTTCTTGTGCAGGCAAAGAACAGAGCCGCAGTGCTGGGGATGAAGCAGTGTGTGGAGGTAAACATAAGCAACGTGGGAACAAATCTGTTTTTTCTCACGTAGGTGGTATTAACATGATTAGATGTTGTCAAATTTTGAAAGAGAAAAATAGACAAAAACAGTTTGGGAGAAGAAGGAGGACACTCCAGAGGATATAAAGGGACATGAGGCCGCCAAGGCTTACACAGATTTCCCAAGGCCTGAAAGACACCTGTCTGTCCACTTTGCTTTTAATTTTAAGGACTGGCCAGTTGTGCCTCCCGCAGCCTGTTGACCCGGGGCCTGCATCCTTATTTCCCCTTCCCCTCTCTCCACGTGGTCAGCAGACTGGCATCCGTTCACTCACTTGAGACATACAAAGGTCAAGGTTTTCGCTCAATGAGTATCTTCCAGCGATCTGTGCTCCAGACAACAGTGACTACCCTTTGTCCTGGTATGAATGCAGTTGCTGAACGTTTTCCAAACACTTTCACACATCTGTAAAGAAGAATCTAGGAGCCCTCCAAGATTTTAAATTTTAGTAAAAAATGAAATTACATAGTAAGCTTTTGAAAAATTAAAACATCCACGTATGTGAGATTGTACCTCTGCCTTTACTGCAGGCTGTTTGTGAAATTCAGGAAGCCCTGCCTTTCCATTCATTAAACAGACAGTCACTGAGCACCTCCTAAGGGCAAGGCAGGATGCCAGGTGATGCAGGTGGAGAAAAAGGGCTTGTTCCTTGCTCTGATGGGGAAGGCACGTAAGCAGACATCCTCGGCACAGGAAAACACAGAATGGAGGTGCTGTGATGCGATAAAGGGTCACGCTTACAAGAACAAAGGAAAAGCGCATCCTTCCAATGCAGGAGACACAAACAAGGTCAGGAGGTTGGCAAGTGTCTTGAAGGAATATCAGTCTTGCTGAGCGGGGGCAGGAACTCCAGGCTTACCCGACATAGCATGGGCATATATGCACGCCACATTCCAAGAACCAGAAACACAAGAAAGAAGAAGCCAGACCAGACACCACAAAGCTGTGACCGTTGGGCTCAGAAGTCTGGGCTTTTTTTTATGAACCAAGGAGGAGCATGAAGGGGAAGTGATGGTCCAACTGGCTGTGCTGGTAGGGGCAGATGGGGGCAGATGAGGCTGCTGAAATGATCCGCTGAAGGCTGACAGAGCTGCCTGTGGCAATGGGACTGGAAATAACTGGAGATTCAAGAGATTTGGGGCCGGTACAAACCACAGGGACTTGTAACCATCATATGAATGGATGAGGAAGGAGGCAAAATAGACTCTGAACACTATTATATGTGAACACTTGGATGGCGTCCATGGACTGGCTAGCTTTTGCTATTTAAACATTTACTGTGGTTATTAGTCACATCCTGCATGGAGCCCTCGTTTTAAGCTCTTTAAATATCCCTGAGATAAGTGGGGGAGTTATTTCAATCCTCCTTTTTACAGATGAGAGAACCAAGACTGGCAAGGCTTAGCCCTAAGCAGGAAACCCAACTAACCCAACTAATTGGTGCAGAGCTGGGACAAAATATCAGTATAGTCCTCATTACACAATCCAACGAAACATGAAGATAGCTCAAAACTGTCCTAGCGGCATGTTTCCAGCCTAAGTGGGACAAAGTTCATAGAACTTTATACCGTCAGCTGTGTTGTAAGGTGGTTTGTTGGTAATGTCCATTCCAAAAGCCAACGGAAAGCTACCAGTATGCTGAATCATTAAAAACATGGATGTACAGGACTCAAGTCTTATACCTTTTTGAACAAAATACTCTTCACAGATGCTATGTTTAGACTCAAGTTTTCCCAACATAAAGTTTTTAAAAGAACAATCTGTCTAAAAAGCATGTAGAGAAATTCATTGATGTTTTAGACTTTAATGTCCTTCATACGGTCAACATAAAACACTGACAATGGATGAACAATAGGGGAAAAGACTCTTCAGCACAGATCTTCCTGAACTCACGGCATCACTGGTCAAACACCATAAAGAGAACAGTCACATGAACAACCAGTAAGGGAGTTTAACAGAGATTTTTAGCTTAACAACATAACTGAAAAACGAAGAACCAACCAACCAACCAACCGTTCTTCTACCCACTGAAAGGAAAGTAAAGGTGAATCAGGGAGCTTCCAAATCTTGTGAAGCAGCTTAAAAAGGGAGAGGGGAGGGGGAAGGGAAGATACACAACTGTTGAGAACGTAACACTCTAATGCACAAGGTCAAGGATCCTAACATTCTCAAAGTCTCAACATATACCAACAAGAACCATATTCTTAGAAATATAAAGGCACAGAGATATAAATGCATAGAGATATAAACTATTTGGTATTAAGAACAGACCTTGCTAGATAAACATATAGGATGTCACTCTTATTGCTTTATGAGAATAACTGTATAAAGAAAGAATCCAGAAGACCCCACTGCTGTCATCTTGCAAAGGATCAAAATTCAGCACCTAGAGGACCCCACCCACCCTCCATGCTGTGTGTCTGTGTGTCTCTAAAAATAATAACCTGCAATTTGCATATAATTAAACCCATAGGCAGCTTTGAATGTGAGATCTAGGCAGAAAAAGTAGCAGCAAAGACAACAGTAGCTAGAATTTGGTAGAAAAGCAAGAGAAGATTTTTTAAAAGCTTCCAGTTCAAGTCAGAATTAAGGTTAAGTTTCAACAGCTTGGGATAGCTGTGGATGTTTTGCTGTTCTTTGAAAAAAGAAGAAAAACTATCATAAGCATGTTCATTCGAGAAAAATACTGAGTTTGTTTAGTTTTTTTAGCCATGCCCAAGTGACTTTCAATTTTGTACACTGTTCAAGGGCAGAGTGTATATTGGTTAGGATGTGCTTATAGCTGGTGCATCTCCAAAAAATGCTTCATGAAGGCTGCCAGCTTCTGGACATCTTCGATGGTGACAGCATTATGCAGAGAGGCCCGAATGCCTCCCACGGACCCAGAAGAACCACCGTTGCAGCCGTTAAGAACAGGAGCATCTGGCTTAGCATCAAGACGACCCTCCTTCCCATCACCAGCTCCTGCGAGAGTCACAGCACCTGAGACCATCGTGTCCAACCTGCCACCTGAAAGCCCCCGCAGGTGGCCAGGAGCTTCACACATCTCAGTCATTAGAAAATTCCTTTCCAACGCAGTGAAGGACCGTCACGCTCACATGGAACCTAGGTTAGCTCAACTCTTCGATGAGCCTGCCGTACAGGGGGCAGGGAGCGGGCAGCTATTCTCATGCGTGAGAATTTTTCATGGAGCTTACAGAATTAACTACTCTCTCTGATGTTCAGGGGAGCAACAGTGATCTGTTCTTACACTGAACAGGCTTGTGCCAGCAGCACCAGAGATGGGATGGCACCTTTGTGCTGTCAGAGCAGAGATTTTCAAAGGTAATTTTGACCAAAGCTCCTAGAAGGTGTGGCCCCCCCCATGCTCTCGGCCGTGGAATCGTGCTAAGGGGTCTGTAAGCAGCAGCAGGAGAACCCCCGTAACAAATGGTCTTTCCCAACTAGTTACAATAACTGCTACTCCAGGTTGGGCAGGCTCCTAGATGTGTTTCATTCAGCGTCTGAAAACTAAACCAATTCTCTGACAAGCTTCTGGATGGGACATGTACTCACCACCTAGGCCCTTTCAGCGAGATCATATTGAGTTCAAGAGCTTTGTCGAGAAATCTTTTTTCTAAAGCATCATCTCCTTTGGTGTTGCCAACGTGGAATGGAATATTCATTTTGCTTCTATTCTGGGACTCCACTGGACATCTGAAAAACATGTTTTTTGTTCCAGCTATTTTTCTGCAATGTGCAATTGCCATTAACAAAGCAACAGAAAGGTTTTAAAAACCATTTTCCAGATGCAAACAAGAGATTAAAAAAAAAGATCTGTGCCAGGACATTTATAATTTACTTAGGGAGACCACTCTTGCATATGGAACAGTGAGCTAACATTTTCTTATACGACTCATACTTAATTTCCAAGAGCCTCAGTTTCCTCATCTGAATATTAGGAATAATAATAATATCTCCATTTCATACTAATTATGACAGTTCAGTGGTACAACATATATGAAGCTTCCAACCCATGGCAGCCACACAGCAATGTGGATGACCCTTTCTCTACAAGGCTGCAGAGAAAAAAAAAAAAGTTGGTCCAAATAGTGGCTGTAAGATTTAAAAATAATGAGCAGCAGTTTTCAAAGCACTTAAAACACTGTATTGTCCTAAGCTGTGTGACCTTGAACAAGTTACTAAATCTCTCTGTTGTGCCTCTCTGATGTGAGGACAAAATGGCCACAAATTCTCTGCAGCCCTCCCAGCAAGAGGTGGGGTCTAGTGCTCCACACCTTTTGAATCCGGGCTGGCCTTGTGGACTTGCTTTGACCAAGAGACTGCAACAGGAGTGATGCTGTGCAACTTCCAAGCCGAGGCCTCAAGGGGCATGCAGCTTCTCTACCTGCCCTCTCAAAACATCACTGCCATGTAAGCAAGCCCGAGCTAGCCTGCTGGAAATAACAGGCCCAGCCAACAGCCAGCACCAGCTGCCAGACAGATGAGGGGAGCCATTGAGACTCTAGGTGAATCACCAGATGACTTTGGTTGAATAAGTGATCTCAGATGAGACCAGCAGAAGAAACCACCCCACTGAGCCCAGCCCCACTTGCTGACTGAAAAGAATCCTGAGCAAAAGAAATGGCTGTGGTTTTAAGTCACTGTCTTGAAGTATTCTATGATGCAAAAGTAGATAACTGATAGAATTTAGAACAGTGTCTGGAACACATTCAATACTATGTAAATATCTATTGAAGACAATAAATCTGTCTTTTTATTCTCAGCACCTTGCACAGGGCTCATACAGACTCTCAAAAATGAATGGGTCAAGTTTCATCTAGGATACATTAGTATTTGACTTCAGTTTCTCATTTGGAAAGTAAGCAAGCCAAAATTATCTTCCACTGACAACCAAAGGAGACAAACAGAAGAGCTGACATGCTATTCTGGATTACAAGGAAAATATGTAATAACTCTCTCTATTTTCTCAAACACATCCTGTCTTATTCTTCCACTTCTAGAGGGTGGGTGGAATTCATTAAAAGTAAGCAACAAAGAAAAGCAGTGTGAGGAAGCCCCCATTAAAAGCTATGCTCGCCCCTCAGGGCACACACACAATTCCTGTTAAAGTTAATAGGAGTCAAGTGCACCATCGACGGACAGAAGAGACGCAAGCAGGGAAACCAAGTATCTGGTAATAGGCTTTGAGCCTGAATTCTGGGCCCCTCTTTGCACAGGTAGTAGGTATCCTGGTTGACACTTACATTAAAAATTTAGTGTCTACTCTCTTTGATATTCTGCTGCCTCAGGCTCCCCAGGTGACAGTCCAATTATAGAGCTGGAGCAGCAAAAAGGACACATGCTTTCAGGGGAAAAAATATTAAAAGGGGGAAGAATTAAGAACCTGGATTTACAAAGAATCTGTATTGACAGTCGTCCCCCACACATTTACCCATCCTACTGTGAACATAGGTGGTATCATGACAGCAACAATGTCATAACTAGAAACTGAAGATTAAATTTGCACGGTGCCCGAGAGTGTCCCTGGCGTGGGGCTGAGGGAAGGAAGAAAAAGATGAAGCGGAATTAGCTGCTCCCAACCTAGCAAGATGGCTGTGGAGGGAATTCAAATTCCACAGGACAAGCGCTGTGGAAGCACAGAGCTGAGCAAGTAACTCTGCCCGAGAGAAGGTTGAAGGTTTCAGAGGAAGGGAAGTGGGAGGGGTCAGGACGGGGGAGACGAAGGAAGGGCATCTGGCAGAGAGCTGTGTCTGCCAAGGCACGGGGGATACCAGCAAGTTCTCTGCAGCACCTGGGGTGCTGGGTGCCTGGCTCGGGGCAGGACTGCAGACCGCAGAAGGCCCAGCAGACACGCTCTCCTGGGAACTGGATCGATCGGATCCTGGAGCAACGAGGAGCAATCAGGTCTGCACAACAAGGAGTTCTGCGTTTTAGAAAAAGCACTACGACATAGGGGCTGGAGGGTGGGGACACTGGTGGAGAGGCCTGCTAGAAAGCTCCCACAAAGAACTTTCTAGGTCAACAGAATTCGGGCTCGTGACCAAGACAGGGACACTGGGGAGTTTCAAGCATGGGCAGTAAATGCAAATGCCAACAGGGACCCAACGGTCATATAAATGAGTATAACAGACCCAACATGACAGACTCAGCAAACTCCCTACGTTACCTGTTAACTGTGAGGGCCCGTTCTTTACTCCCACAGAGAAACAGAGTCTCCCTTTTGCTTGAAACATACGGCCCTCCCAGTCTGTTTCTCCCACTTTCAGAGACACGGGGATTATGAAATGAGACATCTGGATTTAAATCATCTTCCCATGTTCCAATAAGGGCTCAAATTGTGTGTTTTAAACCCTGTGAGCCACACCGAGCACTGCCGTGGGCTGTGCTGGACCACCGCTCCCAGGCGTTATCACTAAATCCCAGAGCGGGGGCAGGGACTGTGGCCTGGATGAGTTGGGGGGCAGGGAGAAGGTGCCACGCTGACAGAGCGCTCCATGGGGCCGGGTGGGAGTGGAAGCAGCGGGTAATCCTGGGACTACAAAGCTTCCAGGACAGAGTCTGAGCAGCGCTCCCCAGGGAGTCTATGACGGAAGCTGATAAGGATGGTTGTGACTGGAAAAGCGGTGCCACAGTCAGTCATAGACATTTAGGAAATCCTGAATTAACAGGGTTACAAGGGTTTCTTGACTCAACTTCCTAGAGCGTCTCAAGAGCTCCGGTGAATCGTGAACTCCCAAGAGGATAATTCATATAGGAACACAGTTTTCCCCAAATGCATGTGGCTGAAAAACCCACTGCATCTCTGGGATGAGTATTCTAGAATGCCCACTGAGAAACCCCGGGACTTCCCAAGGTACCAGAGGGGTATGTGTGAGGGGAAAGGCACCACCTCAGCGCAAAACAGCATCTCACAAAGGTGGTGAGGGTTAGGAGGGCGCCAAGAAAATCACAGGCAGTTAGCAAGCGATGACAAGACACTCGTTTCAGTGGTGTCTGCTCCAAAAGACAAACCAGAAACAAGAAGGGCGTGAAGAGTGCATTCTGAGGTGAGAGAAGCCCACAAAATAGTCACTAGGCCTCTCCTGACTGCCTAACTTGTAAATAAAAAATTAACTCTAAATTTGCACACGATTAGGAAAACTAGAGTAAACATATAAAGATCTATTCCCTTCCATAGAGGTGGTTGCCATTAACAGTCTTTTGTGCATTTTCAGGATCAGATACACAAATGTGTATACGTGTATATATGCATGTTTCCATATGTACATATATACATATATAGTATTTACAAATACAAACATTGTGGGTTTCTAAGTGGAATAATAGACATGTCCTTTTCTACACCTGCTTTTTTTCCTTTTAACCTGATGATGTATCAGGTCATCTTCCCAGTTTGCTCACAGACCTTCCCCGTTCTCCACACACACGTTACTCCATATCACGGAGGGATCCTAATTTCCTTCATCAGACCCCTACTGAAGGACATCCGGTTGTCTCTAGATTTTCCCCATTATGTAAGTATCCCTCATTGGACTTGTGGGGGCCTGATTTTATGCACACTTCTGTGCAAGACAGAGTACTGGCAGAGGGCAGGTGCCTAGAAGTAAAAGTCTTTCATCAAAGAGCAAGAGAGTTTTGAACTTTCATGGATGCTGCAAACCTCGCTCCAAAATGGAACACATTTATTATACTTAACATATGCAAAGTGTGTTTGTTCCCTTGTCTACACCAGATGTTAACAGTCTTTAGAATTTCTGCCCATCAGAGGGGAAGAAAATCCCATGGTTTTAATCTGCATTTCCTAAAGAAGTTGGCCCCTCTTCACTTGTCTGTTAGCCAGCTGTGTTTCTTCTGAGTTGTTTGCTCATACAGTTAGAAACCACCCCCTGCCTTTTTAAAATCTGATTATCCTTTTTCATTAATTTGTGGGTTCTTCTCTATATCAACAGTAACCTTTCTATGTTAATACACTACCAAACTTTGGTGCCTGTCATTTTGTTTTGTTTATGTCTTGAACTGTAGAAAAGTTTTAAATTTTCATGTAATTAAATATCTTTTACTTTATGGCTTCTGAGTTTTATGGCTTACTTAGGAAGGCTTCTGTACTCCCTACACTTACACAGAAATTCTCTCCTGTATTTTATATTTGCTTCTTGCATTTAGTTGCATTTGCATCTTTTCAACTGACTAGAATTTGTGTATGCTGTGAGGCAAATATCGAATTTCTGTTTAAATGAATTATCAATGCTTCAATCAGTCAATTAGACAAAAAGTCAAGTTAGACTTTAAAATTGTCTAAGTTAAAATACAATTCTCAAGTAAAAGGGACCAGTTTCTGGACTTTTCCACTGATCTGTCTTTCCCTCTGCCAGTGGCTTTATATGTTAATAGATCATATGTTAACATTACATTTTATTAATGTTAACATATATGTTTAAAATGTTTCATCTATCCTTTTGCACTAGCTTCTTCAGGTGAACACTGAATTGACTTCTAGATATTTACTAATTTTTGTGACTATTGCGAATGGGATCTTTCCTTGTTTTTTATTGTTATTTCTGGCTTATGGGAAAGTAACTTACTTTTACATATTTAGACACAACTGATCACAATTCTGAACATGATCATTTCTAGTTTTTCCACTGATTCCTGTTTTGAAAAAACAGTCATTTTCATCTGTGATTTTTGTTGTTTCCTTAGTAAAGGCTCTGGAACCAGCCGCCCCAACTCTCCCCATGTTCTTATCCTGCTTGATCCCACTTCCCCGCTGCACCTGACCCTAACCTGTCTGCGCTGCTCTAAAACACTGTCTGTTCACAGGGTTGTGATGACAATAAAATGTATTAATATCTGTAAAGCGCCAAGGGCTCTGCCTACTTTATTTTATTTTGGGGTTGTCACTAAACACATCACATGCTTCCCTCTCTTTCCTAAGGCCTGGACCCCACATGAAAGGGAGAAAAGGTGACCTCGTATCTGGATATGGATTTTGTCACTTCAAGAGCTTTATCATATTAAAATTAATATCTAATACATATTAAACACTATGTGTCAGGTACATCCTAGGCGCGTTCCATAAGAACCACAAATAATATTGACAGCTAACCGTTAAGGAATAACCATTAAGGCTGTTTTAATTTTAGCACACCGGAAAATATAAGGGGTAAAAGTTCTAGTAGCATTAAAAAAAAGAAAGAGTTACCAATTCTAATAGTAGCTTTTCCTTTTTGACCACTTCCCAAATTTATAGTTCTCTTTTTCTGTCTAGCAGCTTTGGCTGGTTCCTTCACCGATGGAGAAGTTATCCACTGGTACTGAGAAATGATAAATATGCCATTTAAGTTACAGGTAATTTAGGAGGGTTTGATCTTCATTGGAAATTAAGATATTTTAAGTTAATAAAAGTCTTCAATCTGCATTTCTGGGAAGCTAAATTAAAGCATTACACAACATTTTCAAAAACAGAAAAGCTGTTTCATTTGACTAAAAGCTTAGTTTTAAGATGGCAGAAAGTACCTTGATAATTTTCTTTTAAGAAGGAAAGAAAAACAAGCCATTAAAGAGAAATTCTTCAGAGAGAATTAAAACACGTTGTATACCTCTGACTTGGCTCTCCTTCCATTCTGGAGACCTTTCTTGATAACTGCTTTCATCACAGAATGATTTAAAGTAAAATAAATTGAAATTAGAGTAATTATTTCCCAATGAGTGGCTATTTCCATTTAAAACCAAAAGCCAACTAATATTGCTTTTCCCATAAAATTAAATATGAAATCTACATTATGTAATTGTACACTTATTTCCCCCTTTGTGTATTCTAATTTCTTCCTCAGAAACCTAAGATGCCATCTGGCAGACTGCCCCCAGTGGCTACTATTTTGGCAGCAGCAAAGGTCAACTTTAAACATTTTGCATCTAAAGTGACTTTGGATACCTTTGGATAGAAAGTACAGTCTGAGCACTGTCCAGACACTTAGATACCTAAAGGGCATCTAAGATATCAAACCAAAGTCCTGATATTCCCTCAAAACCTGCTCCTCCCATCAGCCCCCTTCTTCTAAGTGATACCACCCAGTTGCACACATAATCCTCAACGACTTGTCTCCTTGTTACTATTTCTTTCATACCCCACATCTAATCTATCGGGAAGCCTTGTTAGCTACACCCTCAAAACACAACCTGAATTCAACCACTTTTCACTTGCTCCAAACTTCCAACCTAAGCTAAGCCATAAACATCTCTTATTTGGACCACTGTGATAGTCTCCTAACTGGTCTCCCTGTTTCTCTTCTTTATCTCCCCAAGTCTATTCTCCATACCAGGTCACCTTATTCAGATACTATTTGGATCATGCCTTTTTCCAGTTCAAAACCCTCTACCCATTTAGAATCATCCAAATCTCTACTCTGGCCTTCAAGACTTTACAAGATCAGACCCCTGGCTAGCTCCTTGACCTCACGTCATACCACACTCTTCTTCACTCAGTACTCTGGTCATGTTGGCCTCCTTGCTTTCCCTTAAATACTCCACCCACCTACATGCCTGCATACTCATTGCCTCCTTGTCCTGGAGTGTGCTTACCCCAGATCTTCCATGGCTTGCTCCTCTCTTCATTCAGGTCTCCGTTCAAATGCCACTTCTCCAGTGAAGCTGTCCCCTAACAAACCTATCCAATGGAGTCCTAACTGCCCCCGCTCACTCTCCTTACATTACTATATTTCTGCACTTCCTACTATCTAAAATTATATTATTTATCTGTTTACTCATTTCTATCTGAACTCCTTCACTAGAATGTAAGCTCCATGAGGACAAGACTTTTGTCTGTCTGGTTCAGTGCTTTATCAGTAGTGCCTAAACCCGTATCTGGCACACAGTAGGTATTAAAAAAATTACTTGTGAAACTGACAAATGAATAAAGTACTCCTTGCAAGAATTCAGAGGTTGCACAAGAAGGAAATAATGCTCTTGGTGGAAGCAGGCTTAGAATCTAGGTTCACCTCTATTCTGAGTAGGGATAAGAACAATTTACAAGTATAACTCACTTTAATTAGTAAATTATCTTCTAAAAACATAAGGGACATACAACATTAGAAAAGTACCATTTTCTAGGACACAAATAATAACAAATTCAAACAATGTGTGAATAGAGAATACATACTAAAAACCTATCATGAAAGTATGATGGTCAAGAACTCTCACAGTAAAAGGTCAGACAAAAACCAGAACAAATGATCATGAATTCTAGGAGTTCTGGGGCTGAACAACCTACTCATTTAAACCAAAGGGATCATCACCAAAGCACAGGTATTAAAAAATATTACATGAAAGGAAACTGTCATGAGTCTTTTTTTTAAGTGTTGTGTGGACCATCACATTAAAATAACTGGAGTCTTTCAACACCCCATGACACACAGAAATAGCAAGTCAGACATATGGATCTGACAGGATATGGTACAACCCTTACAAACTCTCACTACAGAAGAATGGACCCAGGGTATAATTAACCAACTAGCCAAATTAATACAAACAGCCAGTAAACCTCACCAGTAAATCAAATGAATACAAAATAAAACAAAATGTGGTTATTCTCCTATCAGATTAAGCCAAGATTCTGTAAGAAAAGTCTTTAAAATGTTTATACCCTTTTGATCCAACAACTCTCTTTCAAAGAATTTAACCAAAAGAAATAGTCAGAGATATAGGTAAGGATATATATCGGAGTACTATTTGTAACTGAAAAACTGGACATACATTTTATACAAGATTGGATAAGCTATGTGTACTGTGGCATATTCATATAATGGAACATTGAACAGTCACAAAAATATGATGCAGTAGATGCAAATTACTGACTTGCTAAGATGGTCATACTAAATTAACCAAAAAAAGTTATAAAATTTGGAGTAATCCCACTTGCATAAAAAAGGGAGAGGTACTCATTTTTGTAGTCTTACAGTTTTTTTAAAGTGCTACCAGCCAATGTTTGTGAGAGGTAGGCTTCACATCCACTGTTAGGGTGGACTACAGATTGGCATATCCTTTCTGGGTGGTAATTTGGCAATGTGTATCAAAAGTCTTAAAAATATGTCACACTTAGTCATTCCACTTCTAGGACCTTATTCTACAGAAGTAATCCCGATGGACACAGAGATGTATATACAACATATTCACATTGTTTGTGACAGGGAAAAGCAAACTGTCTAAAGGTAATTGCAAAGAATTGATTAAACTATGGGACATCAATACGATGGAATACTACATGATACATCATTAAGTGAAAAAAGCAGGAATATGAAATAGCAAGTACACTACAATTCTATTTTAGTAATCCCTAAGTATACAAATATATTTATAGAAAAAAAAAAAGACTGAAAATATATACACCAAAATGAACAGTGATTATGTCTGGGTATTAAGTTTATAGGTAATTACTCTCTTGTTACTCTGTATTTTCTGTAAAGAATATATGCAACTCTTAGAGAAAGTTTAAAAGCAACATAAAAGCTATCAGCAAAATGAGGCTTTAAAAAAAATCCTATCACAACAGTATCATGCCAAAAGCTAAGCATATAGCATATTAAAAATTCAATATTTTCAATTTTAGAATTTACCTCCAAGCCATAAATCCTCGCTAAGAGAGTCTGCAAAATCACCAGCACCCAGGTCACCAATGAGCTTGTTGCAGTTCAGAGTGATGCGCCTCAAACCAGGCATACAGTCAAGATCAGGTCTCCTGGAACGAAGACTCTCAGCCCAGATTTCTTCATGCCTTCTGGTAGTCTGATACTTCAAAGATTTAATGGGATGAAATTAAGATGCTTGAATAAGGAAACAGGGTGTGCCTACTGAGTATGGCTTATTATGTCAGAGATTTACACACACACATATCAAGCATATATGCCAGGAGAATCAACCTGAGAAATTAAACAGTCAATTCTGCTTTACGAGTCCAGTGACCCAGATTCTAGTTGGTCAGTGATTAGATTCCAGCCACTGGATGACCTGTTTTTGAACAGTTAAGTAAAGTTGGACACTCAATTACAGTCTAAGAATTATTTTCCTTATCTTCTAAGTCAGGGAATTGGTTCTAAATTCTATCAATGCTGAGGCTCTAAATGTCATCATTCTGTCCTCCAGTGGTCTCCAAACACCTGACTGGGCAACCCATAAGAAAACTTTTTAATATGCATCTTATTTTTTAACAAATTGTATACACGAAATTCTATACATATAATGTATGTACATTATAAACTACACAGATATTTTTTAAATGATACAAAGCTAAATAGGTTCTAATATGTTCTTTTCCTAACTCCTAAGGCATTATTTTATTTTATTTATTTAAAAAAAATTTGTTTGTTTGTTTGTTTGTTTGGCTGTGCCGGGTCTTTAGCTGCGGCCTGCCGGATCTTTTACTTATTGCATGTGGGATCTAGTTCCTTGAGCAG
Source organism: Balaenoptera borealis (assembly GCF_965194805.1). Taxonomy (NCBI): domain Eukaryota; kingdom Metazoa; phylum Chordata; class Mammalia; order Artiodactyla; family Balaenopteridae; genus Balaenoptera; species Balaenoptera borealis. Next base: position 86,868,448 of record NC_138868.1, on the reverse strand, counting down.
GGATCGAACCCGGGCCCCCTGCATTGGGAGCTCAGAGTGTTAACTGCTGGACTGCCAGGGAAGTACAAGGCATTATTTTAAAAACTATATTTACAAAATGGATCTCACAGGCTACCTAGGGTATGCACACAAACTTTAGAGGCCTGGACTATGCACAGCCAGTTGGATGTGCCTTGGGAAAATAATGGTTTGACATTTAACCACAAGTCTTGTCTAAAAGACATTCAATTCTTGATATTCATAAAATAAATTCTGGTAACAGGGAACACTGACTTTAAATGAAAAAAAGTCTTGTTACATTCTTGAAAAAATAAAAAACTCAAAGCGCCTTTGACACTCTAAAAGGAAAATCATTAGTGTCATTTTTCTATTAACAATTGCTTATAAAAGCTCCAAGCAGAAATAACAGCAATCACTTACACAGTGCTTAGTATGCGCCAGGCACTATTTATACAAATGAGTTCATTTAAACCTCATAATGAGGCATAGATGTTAAGTGATTTGCCCATGGTCAAATGTTATGAAAAGGGAGAAAGGGAATTTGAACCTAGGCCATTTGGCTTCGGCACCTAAGTTCTTGACTGTTTTCTCCCCTAGGGGTCAATGGACTTGCCCTGTATAGGCTTAAAGAATTCTTCAATTTTTAATATCTAAATTTAAACATTTCCAGCTTTGTGGGCTATACAGTTTCTGTTGCAACTACTCAACCCCACTGGTGTAGGTTGAAAGTAGCCATAGCTATCATGTAAACAATGGGTGCGACTATGTTCCAAAAAAACTTTCTTTACAAAATCAGGCGGCGGGCTGGATCTGGCCGACCAGCCATAATTTACCTATCCCTGATCTGCACCATCAAACTATTCAAAAGGCTTCATGTCAAATTATTAAATAACTTTAGGCCTAAATACAGTAATTATAACCACTGTAAAGTTGTTAAGGCATTAGTTTAAAGACTGTATTTACAAGTTGCTGATGTAGTAATTTTTATTAGTTTATAAACTACAGCAGCTAATAGACACTTAATTCATTTAAATCTTGAAGATTATAATGGCATAGTTTCTTCACAGCATCACAATAAATGTTTTCAGTAACTAAAAGTACATAAAAGTATTATTATGTATTATATATTAAATCTCTTATTTCTAAAATTAAGTGGACTATCTTTACTAAATGGTAGAATCCCAAACTGAAAACTGGTCATATTCTTTCAACAAAACGAAAGGTGCACTCACAGGTATCAAAAGACAAAAATTAATGGCCATCTGTGTCAATGTATTAATGTGCTTCAATCACATATGTTTTCATGAAAGTTTAAACATAAAATCACCTTTAAAACCTTGGCCATGTGATCTGCTCCCTGCCATGTCAGATTACACCCCGTGAAGTTTACTGTCTTAAGAGTGGTAGAGTTCTTTATACCTTGACAAATAACTAAAAGGAAAAAAAAAAAACCACACACACCATAAGATGAAGAGCCTATTCATTTGTCAATCTTGACTTATTTGATTTTCTTGAGTCAATTGGAGGTTTATAGCCACATTCTTAAAATCATTAACTACAATCTTCCCAAACAGGTAATTGATGAACTGATGCATTCGAAAACTTGTCAGTAACAAAGTGTTATTTCAGTTTACAGCAACAGTTTAATTCTATTTAGGTACTAAAGCTGAATGCACTGAATACTGCAAACTTTATTCCCAACCACTCAGTAAAGTACTACATACTTTTGAGACAAAGGAAAAAAAAGAAAAACCTAAAAAGCATAAGACTCTTCCTATTTTCATTTCCAATGATACTTCCCAATCTTGATGATCAATCAGCGATTTAAATGTCAACTATAAACCCAGTATTTTATTAGCTGCTATGCAGTATATTAGAGCAATAGAAGAGAGAGGACCTCAAACCCTCTGTTCCCTCAAATTGAAAGGCAGGCTTCCTTACCCCTCCAGACCACTACTGGACATAGGGAACGCACACTAATGTTTCAGGACCCCAATGAAGAGTCACCTGCTTTGTGATTACTTCCATGACACACCCTCATCAACACAACTGAATTTGCTGCTCCTACGGGACATTACATATATTTCGTATTTTAAAACATACCACAGTGCATTATAATTATGATTGCAGATACATGTTCTAACAATTTAAAGAGAATGATGACTTTTTTGCTCTTTACGTCTTGCTATTTCCCTTCCCATAATATTTCTTGAAGAGAAACCATAAAAATATAAAGAAACACAAAAAACAGAAAATATACAAAATGTGTGGTTTGCGGCTTAACACAAACTTAAATGAGATTAATTCTGACAGTATGCAGCATGACAAACTTCCATGGTACAAATGAGAATGGACCAAGGTTTGAGCAGGTACAGGAGACAATCCAGGCATGAAAAACACCAAGAAAAGGTAGACAGGAAAAGGTAGACACACATGGTGTGTAGGAAATCAAGAGACCAGTCTGATGGGAAGAGACTTAAACAAGACTGAAATTCACTTGCTAAACCTCCATCTCCAACTGGACAATTCGCAAGACACAGGTGCACCAAAGAAGCCAATTATTCAATCCCTTTAATGGGGAGGAACAGTTTAAAATTTTATTGGTTTAGTTTGCCCCAAAAGCAACTATCAAATGTTGGCAGGACACAATGAAGGCTTACCTTTGTTAACATAGTTAAGTCTCTCTCTCACAGAATTAGCCCATTTAGCTCCAGGTTCCTTAGCGCACCCGACGCACTTACACAGCATTCATGAGCTTTACACAACTGGAAGGTCACATCTTTATTTCTTATCGCAGGAACATGACTTCTGTAAACTTTATTTCTGTCACAATCTAAACCAAAATTATTGTAAAATGAGTGATTTAAACCATACATTTTATCATCATTAAAATCATCTAAATAAAAAAAAAAAAGCATCTGCTCTGTGCTAAGGATTAGAAACGACTCCTGCCCTTAAAACCTTCATTAAGGAGGAAGATGTATAAACTCAAAATTTCAATCACATGAGATAAATAAACATAACCTTTATGCACAGAGGTTCCTATGGAGGCAAAAAGTTATATCTAAGTGACGGCTTCATGATAACCCTGAAGTAGAATCTAGAAAGATGAGGCTATGCAGAGTTGGAGTAGGAGGTACATTAACTGCAGAGGGAATATCTGTGAAAAGACACTCAAGCCTGATTCCTGCTAGGCACTATAAATACTGCAGGTGGGGATGACTAAAGGCCCAGGGTCCAAGTGTGAGAAGAGACAGAAAGGAAAATAGAGATGCTGGCCGAAGCAAGCCTGGGAGAGAGCCTGGCTTGTATCCCACAGGTGATGAGGCCTGGGGCTACCACTGGCTGAGTAAGGGTGCCTCCGCTGATTAGAAAAAGGCGCCCCGCTGCTGAAGGACCGATTAGATAAAGGGAGTGATCACAAAAAGCTCCCCTTCCTCAGGGCCAAAGAGCCCCACGAGGCTTGGCCGAGCACAGTTCAGACTACACGCCTCTGGGCAGGGCACACGCTGGGCGGCTAGTATGCACTAACTCTGTGTGGGCAAGCCATTAGCAGCATTATTTTAAGCATATCTTTTTATGTTAGAAGATCACTTAACCCGAGTAGGCAGATGAACTTAGAGGAACTGAGCCCAGGGGCCGCGAAACCACCCAGGAGTTTCTGCCATAGTCCGGGCAAAATGTAATATGGATGAAGAAGCAAATTTAAGAAGAGGCCAAAATTTACAAGCTAGACCCACTGGATGCAAGACATTAAGAAAGTTCAGTGAAGGAACTCTGAAGAGAATGGGCTCTACAATAAATTTTTCTTACATTCAATGCAAAATATTAGGCAAAATTAAGTACAGTGGCTTTTCAGGTTCCTTCCAGCTCTAATTTCTTTTGATTTCTAACTTATTACTCTGGTTAAGTAAAGTCCCTTCAGAGGTACAGAACAGTTCTTACACCTGAATGGGATGCAAAGAATAATCTGAGTTCTCTTCACCAGGGGATGAGTTGAACTGTCCTTGCAGGAGAGATAACAGATGGTGTGAACCCCAGATCCCCAGAAAAGGGCCAGGCACACGATAAGTATTCAGCTTTTTTTTTTTTTTTTTTTTTTTATTATTTCCGATTTTAATAGAATTCATTAGGTTCAGGATAAACTAGTATGATCTCAAAATTCATAGCAATTTCTATTCTTTACGCATTCTTACCTAGTGGCCTTTTCTTTTCTTTTTTTTTTTCAGACATTACATGAAATTTCTAAAAATCTTATATTTGTATTTGTATGGAAATATGTTAATATAAATGTTTCAGACATTACATGAAATTTCTAAAAATCTTATATTTGTATTTGTATGGAAATATGTATGGAAATATGTTAATATAAATGTTTCAGACATTGCATGAAATTTCTAAAAATCTTATATGTTCTGGTATAATGTTATAAGTAATAATCCTAGTTATTACTTTAAAATGTATATCTCAGAAATAACTAATTTTCTTGTCAACTGCATTATTATGAACTTTCATCAAATCTTTAACCGTGGTCATTTTTAAGTCTTTTGTCATTTACAGACAGTTCTGGGTGTACTCTGATGATTTTGCAAATATGTTCCTATAAAAGGGTTTCATCTTCAAGAAATTCATGGAAAAGACTCTGACAGGTACAGGTTTCTGGTAACTGACTGTACTGCTGAACTGAATGAATAAGCATTTTCAGAACTCTAATGAAAAACTGATGAACTCATAAAAGTGCTAACAAAAGACCAAGATGAAAAAAAAAAAATTAATTACATGGGACTGAGTGAACTGATGAGGATGAGTATAATTTGTGTGACTTTCTGAATTTAAAAAAAAAAAAAAAATCCCACAAAGACTCAGAGGCAAAGAATATACAAATCAATTTTCACTGCAAAGTAAAGGAGCTGTTACAGTGAAGGATTACTGGACTGAATGTCAATATTATGACATAGTATGAGTGTGTTTCATGTTTGGTAATTGCAATCATTGTTGCTTTTGTTGTGGTCATCCATGTACAATGCTTGGTGTCAGTCTATTTATCTCTTGTAAAAATAAAATACAGTGTGTGTGTGTGAAAAAAAAGTATTCAGCTTTTTGAAAACAAATGAACAATCATTTCCTCTCCTAAATCTTCACACCCTTCCTCTGCTGGCTACTTTCTCTCAGCTTATAAACATCCTCAAATATACCCACTTAAAATACTCTCAGACCTATGATTCTTTGGATCTTCTTGTGGATAACCTAAGTCTCTCCCATGCCTTCAAACACCTGTCCTCCCAAAAAGCCCAGATCTGAACCTTGGGCCCAGACCCGTCTACCAGGCCCCTCGAAAGCACTGAAGATGAAGTAAGATCCTCTCGCCACCCCCAAGCCCTTCCTACTGTGCTCTGTATCTCCCAAAAAGATGCAGCTGTAAACTGTCACCCACGCTTGCTGCCCTCCCTTTTCTAACTGGTCACCAGGCCTCACCCATTCTCTCTCAGATCTCCAAATTCCAGTCCCACCTTTCATAACTTAAGTGGGACCCTTAGATTACAATTCACCCTGCACCCAATCAACTGCCTTCCACATGGAGGTCTGAGTGAGCTTCTAAACCAGAAGTCCATTTCATTGCTCTTTGGTGTTTCCCACAGCCTTCAGGATAAAGATCCAAACTTCTGACAGGACAAACAAGGCCCCTGTCTGTTGGGCCCCACTAGGTTTCCAGTATCAACTCTCATTTCTTTCCCAAACCCTGAGGTCCAGTCCTGTACATTAGTTTTGCCATATTTTCTTATATTTCTCAAACTTTAACACACACTGCTCCCTTCTGCCACCCGAGGAGCTTCTACATATCCTTAGAAAGGATGGCACCTCCTCCAAGAAGCCTACCCTGAACTTTCCCTTCCAAGATTCTGTGCTCTGCAAAGGGGAAAGGTGGGGGGGAGGGATAAATCAGGAGTTTGGGATTAACATGTACACATGACTGTATATAAAATAGATAATCAACAAGGACCTACTGCATAGCACAGGGAACTCTACTCCATATCCTGTAACAAACTGTACGGGAAAAGAATCTGAAAAGGAATGGATATATGTATAACTGAATCACTTTGCTGTACACCTGAAACTAACACAATATTGTAAATCAAGTATACTCCAATATAAAATAAAAATTAAATTAAAGAAAAGAGAGATTCTGTGCTCTGCAGCATCAGAACTCACTTCTTCCAGAGCACTGACTACTGTGCTTGTGTTTACTTGCCACCCAGTAGAAGGGGAGCTTACCTAGGGCAGAAGCATCGTCTCCCGCAGCGCTTGGTTCTGACAACTCATTCAAGTGCCAGGATACTTTACATACATAACGTGCTTAATTAATTGTAAGAACCCACAGAAAGAGTTGTTTTTAATGTCATTTTACAAGTGTGGGGATTGCAGTTCAAAAGTAACCTGCGCAGGCCACAGAGAGCATAAGCCCTGGAATTCAAACCCTAAGCTGCCTTCACACCGGTGCTCTTTCCACTACATGATACGACTATTGAAAAAAAGATTTTTTGTCCTGACCCCTGTTTTAATGGAAAGGAAATGAAGCTGGGATATATCAATTTCCTAATCGCTTTGGTCTGTACCAGGCAAAGTCATTCAACAGACCAGGTAACATCTGTGCAACAATTAACGATGCTCCAAACTGTGCTAAGTGTTCTACACTGTAGCATCTACAAGCATTAACAGAGTGAGACCTTGTAACCTCCACAGAGAGTGGCTCCTGTTAAGCCCATGCTCCAGATGAGAACACTGAGACCTTAAAGCACTCGGCCGGGGTCACCGAGCTGGCAGGGGTCCTAAGCCGCATGCACCGTCTAGTGCACGCACACCTGGACACTGGGCACCGGTTCTAGTGCCCACCCTCCACCTTGCACCATCTAAAACCCCGCTTCTCAGCGCCCACACGAGGGCCCCTGGAAGCGGGAAGTACAAACCTGTCTCGCCAAGCCGTGGCTGGAAGAAACTCTGGATACAGATCAGGGGCAGAGGGTGCTCAGGAGCGGCGCGCATTCCACCCCACGGAGGCGGTCGGCGTTGAAGTCCAGCAGGCCGTCCCGCAGGGAAGCAGGCACGGCGGGCAGAGGCAGCGAGTCCTGCAGCGCACACAGGTCCTCACAGCGCGGTAAGAAGTCGGCCGCGCTGTCGCAGCGCAGCTTCACCAAGTGGTCATGGCCAGAGCGTGGCCTTGGGGACGCTGGCTGCGGACACAATGCCCACACCCGCCTGGGGGCCCCGGCTCGCCTCCCAGCCCCTAGGGCGCCCACCGCCTGGCGGCTGCGGCCCCAAAGCATGCGCAGGACCCGCGTCGCAGGCAGAAGACGCAGGGCCACGGGCCCCAGTTAGGCAGGCCCCTCCATGCTGCGCTCCGTGCCCCCACATCGCCGGCTGTTGGCGCCGGCCTCAACGGCCTCCGCGCCGCGGGGCTGCGGTTTAAGCCTGCGTGCGGCCCCGTGGGGCCAGGGCTCGAAGACGTTAGCCCGCTCGCCGTGCGTCCGCACGAAACCCCGCCTCCCATGGGGACCCGGCCTGAGGAGCAGGGGCGAGAGCTTCGAGACCAGGGCGGCGCGTAAGGTAGGAGGTGTGGAGAATTTGGGGTTTCCAGAAAGCGTTTGCTGACTGATCCAAACAAAAGTGAGACATGGTTGTATCAACGCATTTTAAAAGTAGTAAAACTCCCGATAAGTGTCTGTGCTCGCCCCGCCCAGGAGAGAGCGTGCACTCCGTGAGGGACCCATGAAAGGCTGAGTGAACGTCTGCCTGTGGTCCGTTACCTGGTGCACGGGTGTGTGAATTTCTGTGGAGAGCTCTTAATTTCTGTAGTTTCTGCTGACTTGACACGGTGGTTGGCAAATGGTGACGTGTTCCATGCATTCAGGACATGATCGTGGTTACTAATAATCACTTTGTTTTGTACTGACACCTCCACAGATAATTTACTACTGAATATCCACTTTACAGAAGAGAAACTGAGGCGTAGGAAGTGAAGTGACTGAGTAAGAGGAAGGACTCAGACCATTGGTGTTAGTAAATTAACCCTGCAAGGAGGCCGTTAGCCTGCGGTGGCTCTAGTGATGCGGCCGCCTACGTAAACCAATCAAAATCTAAGCCTGTCAACACCTCAGGGTGACGAACACCGCTGAGGACAACCAGTCACAAACCACCAACTAGGCTTCAAAGCTATAGCAAGTCAGTCATTTCCTTACTTTGCTTCTGCCCTTTTAAAATAAAAATCTATGCAGCTCCTGTGGCTGGAGTTCTCCTCACCACTTCCCCTTTGTAGTGCCTGAATTGAATCTATTTTTGCTCACATAAAGTGTTAAAATTTTAAATATGCCTCAGTTTGTCTTTTAACATTGGCTGTAGAAGTTGGATTTGTGTACAGTTTCTAGAACAGTGGTCGTCCTCTGGTCAGGCTTTAGGCGTTACGTGTACAACGTTCCTCTTCTACCACCACATTCTGGATGCCTCCACCCACTACCAGCTCCCGCGCATCAGATCCCCTAGATGTGGTCAGCAATGGCTTTCACATGCAGCGTGCTCACATTATAACATCGCAGACACTCCTCCGTCCTCCAGCCAGTGTGTGAAGTGAACAATTACCATTCCTGTTGAAGAACCTGCTGTAACCACTTTCCCAAACACAGCCACTCCCCAGCTGACCCTGGGTAACCACTCCTCTGAACTTGGTCTCCGTCACTGCCATGGATGTCTTTCTATTTAGGCTACATTTTTAAGTATTCTTAAACAGCATATATAGTATTCTACTATGTTTTCTCTTGTTATTTGCTTTATTTAGTGTTATCTTTGCTTGGTTCATCCATGCTGACACGTAAAGATGTGTCTAGTTCATGTACTTTCCTCACTATGTAGGATTCCCATGTAGGGAAATACAATAATTTATATGTGCATTCTCCTGTTGATGGACATTTAAATTGTTTCCAATTTTCAGTATGATTTCTTTTTTTAAAAAATTTTATATACTTTTTAAAGGTTACTTTACATTTACATTTATTACAAAATATTGGCTATATTCCCTGTGTTGTACAATACATCCTTGAGCCTATCGTACACCCAGTAGTTTATATCTCTCACTTCCCCACCCCTGTATTGCCCCCTCCTCCCCCTCTGTGCTGGCAACCATTAGTTTGTTCTCTATATGTGTGACTCTCCTTCTTTTTCGTTATATTCAGTAGTCTGTTGTATTTTTTAGATTCCATATATAGGTGATATCCTACAGTATTTGTTTTTGTTTGACTTATTTTACTTACCAAAATGCCCTCCGAGTCCATCTATGTTGCTGCAAATGGCAAAATTTTGTTCTTTTTTAAGGCTGAGTAGTATGCCATTGGTTATATGTACCACATCTTCTTTATCCATTCATCTCTTGATGACACATAGGTTGTTTCCATATCTTGGTAATTGTAAATAATGATGCTGCGAACACTGGGGTGCATGTATCTCTTCCAATACATGTTTTTGAAAACACGTGTTTTTGGTTTTTTCGGATTTATACCCAGCAGTGGAGTTGCGAGGTCATATGGTAGTTATATTTTTAGTTTTTTGAGAACCTTCCATACTGTTTTCCACAGTGGCTGCACCAGTTAACGTTCCTGCCAACAGTGTACCAGGATTCCCTTTTCTCTAAAAATTGTAAATTTTCTTCCTAGTGGTAATTGAGATGATAGTTCAATAATAACATAAGATCAGGTGAAGTCTAAAGAAATTTTAGAAAACCTGCATAAAGTAAGAAAACATCTGTTCGCTGGCATCTGAATGTTAGAGAGACACCAATACATGTGGGCCAAGTTCTGGAGAGAAGGGAAACACAAACGCAAGCTTGACATTTGGTGCAGCTTTTCTCCTTGGGGCATTTGCTGATTCAAATCTTACAGCCTAGGAGCTGAAAAGCCAAAGAGTTCAAAAGACTCTAACCACAGAAGCCAAACAGCAAGAGCCATTTTACATTGATAAAAAGCATTTTAACTATGTAGAAACAGAAAATGAAAAGAAAGAACTTTGCATTACATTTAATAAAAGTTTAGGGAGATCTTTGTGGTATATTAGTGAACTTATTTGTGGAAATTTAGCCATGTACATTGTGTTGGAGAGACACCAAGAGTTCAAGAATTCTCACAATTTGAGTACACAATTGCCTTAATGTAAGCATGGTGGCAGCCATTTACATAACAATGATTTGGAGGATGCTGTGTTAGTCAGCTCTTGCTGTGATAATGCTTTGGAACAAATCACCCCAAAACTCAGTTACATAGACAAGAATTTATTTTTCTTGGACCAATGGGCTAGCTGCAGTGGTTCTCTTTTAGAACTCTAGATGGCTGGTTTTGCTCCATGTTTTGTGTCAGTTTGAGGTCTGTCCCACACATCTTCCTCTGGAGCCCAGCTGTGAGGCCGCAGCTCCCAGGCCTTGTCTTCTCACAAAGTTCACTGAAACATAAGAGGTAAGCCCAACTGCACAAGCCCATTTAAGGCCTCTGCTGCTCATTTAAGGTCATCATGTCTGCTTACACTTCATTGGCCAAAACATGTCACAGATCTAACTTGTATTTAGAATATGTGTATTTGTTTGAAGTTGGGTGCTCTCACAGAAGAATATTGCATTTTGGACAGTGTTACCTTAGCATTTTCATTGGCATTTGCAAATGTGATAAATGTCATGTGCACTTTTTCACCTTTGAGAACTTTCTGAAATTGTGGGACCATTTCTATGGGAAAAGAGGAAGGTACACTTTAGAACTCAACTCTAGTTATGGCATTGTTGGGAGAAGAATTAATGAGAAAAGGTCAATACAAATGAAAGATTTGGGATTCACATATTCATCATTAACATCAGCATTCTACAGAACATTCCTGGAGAATTGTGATACTTGCTTTAGGTAATTTCTATCATAAATCATTATAATTTGACCAAGCCACTTCAGTAAAACATACATCATACAGTACATCGCATTTTAGTTTTTCCTACTACTCCACAACTTATCATCAATACTGTACCATAACCCAGAAACAGAAACAGAAACTGAGTGAATTCATTGTTAGCAGACGGACTTCACAAGAAATACTAGTGGAAGTTCTTCAAATGATAGCAGACAGTAACTCAAGCCATAAATCAAAACAAAGAATGCTGACTAGAGCAGCTGTGTAGGGAATTATAAAAGATAATGTAATTTCAAATTTCTTCTCCTTTCTTCTCTTAACTAATTTAAAAAGTAAGTGCATAGGCAATATAACTATATTTGGATTGTTCTGTATATAACATAAAGAAATACCATATATTTGATGATATGGCACAAAGAAGGCGATGAGAACAAAGCTGTATTAGAATAAAAATGACAGTAGATCATAAGCTGAATCCACAGGAAGAAAGGAAGAGAACCAGAAATGGTAAATAGATTAACCCAACAAACTCAAAAATATTTATTTGCTCTACTTTCTTCTCTAAGCTCCTTTAAAAGATAAGCTTGTGAGAAGTAATAATTATAATAATATATTGTTAAGTATGTAACATATAGAAACGTAACAAAAACAAAAAAGAGGGGAAGGAATATAGCTCTATAAAAGTACAGTTTCTGTTTCTCACTGGAATGAAGCTAGTATACATCTGAAGAGATTCTGAGAAGATGTATTACATAAGCCCTAGAGCAGCCATTACTCAAAAAATGTTAAAAATCATTAAAGAAATTAAATGTTACAGTAGAAAATATCCACTTAATATAAAAGGAAAATGGAGGAACAATAACAATAACAAAAAAACAAAAACATGAGACATGTAGAAAACCAAAGGTAAAATAGACAGAAATAAATAAATCTTACCATATCAATAATAAAAACTAAATGTAAATGAATTAAACAGTATAATCAAAAGGCAGATATTGTCAAACTGGGTTTAAAAACATGTTTTCTACAGGAGACACTCCTTGGATTCAAAAGTCTAATGTGTACAAAGTAAAAGGATGAAAAAATATACATCATGCAAATAGCAACCATAAGCATGCTGAAGTGGCTATATTAATACCAGAAAATATAGACTTTAAAACAAACAAAAAAGTTACTAGATATGAAAAGGGACATTTTATGATAAAAAAAGGGAAGATACAAAAATTTTTAACATATTTGCCCTGAATAAGATAAAACCAAAATACATGAAGAAGAAAATACCAAAATCCATGAAGAATTGAAGGAAGAAGTAGATAATTGCACAACATTAGGTAGAGGCTTCAGTACTCCACAGTCAATAATGGATAGAACAATTAGGCAGAAGATCAACAACGATACAGAAGACTTGGACAAGACTATGAATTAACAAGACCTAATAAATGTCTAGAGAACACTCAACTGAACGGTAAAATACTCATCCTGCTCAACTACATGTGAAACGTTTTCCAGCATAGATGACATGCTAAGCTATAAGACAAGAGATTGAAACCCACATACATTGCTGGTGGGAATGTAAAATGGTGTGGCCATTTTACAAAACAGCTTGAGAGTTCCTGCAAGTGTTAAACATCGAGTTACTCTATGACCCAGCAGTTCCAGTACTAAATATATACCTAAGAGGAATAAAAACTTATGTCTGCACAAAAGCTTGTACGTGAATGTTCAGAGAAGCATATTTCTAAAAACAAAAGGTGGAAATAATTCAAATGTCAATCTGATAAATGAATAAACAAAATGTGGAATATCCGTACAATAGAATAGCATTCAGCTATAAAAAGGAATGAAATATTGATCCATGTTACAACATGGATGAACCATGAAAGCATTCTGTAAAGTAAAAGCAGCCACTCACAAAAGATCACATATTGTATGGTCCCATTTATATGAAATGCCCAGAATAGCAAATCTGTAGAGGCAGGAAGTAGATTACTGGTTGCCTAAGGCTGAGAGGGTTGAGGAGAATGAAAAAAAACATTGTTAATGTGTAATGGGTTTTTTGTGGGGGGACAAAAATCTAAAATTGGATTGTTGTGATGGTTACACAAGTCTGTTAGTGGTTACCCTAAGAACCACTGAATTGTATACATTAAAAATTATGGTACGTAATTGAAATTATGGTATGTAAATTATGGTACGTAAATTACATCCCAATAAAGCTGTTAAAATTATGATAATTTTATATTTATAAATTTGAAAATTCATCCAAAATTACACATTCTTAAAAAATGCAACCTAACAAGACCAACCCAAGAAAGAAAAAAATATCTAAAAAACCTGTATCTACTCCAAAAGTTGTTTGTATAATTAAGTACCTTTACAGAAAATGATTTCCAGGGATAAATGGCTTTCCAAGTAAATTCTTCCAAATATTTAGGGAAGAAATATTGGTAATCTTACATAAAAATCTTCCAGGAAACAGAAAAGTATATATTGCTCAAAATCTTTATAAGGCCAACATAAGCTTCAGATCAAAAGTAAAAAGAATATTACAAGAATAGAATCACAGGCCAGTTTCTCTCTTGAACATGCATGCAAAATGTGTAAACAGAAGCACAAACTGTATCCATGGTATGTAAAACAATCATATATCACAATCAAAGTAGCTTTATTCTAGTAATGCAAGGTTGCTTTAACGTTCAAACATGAAACTGATCCCAGGAATGAATTAGAGTGGGAAAAAAAGTCATTTAAAACAGAAGTCTTGGGAATTCCCTGGTGGTCCAGTGGTTAGAACTTGGCGCTTTCACTGCTGGGGCTCTGGGGTCCAATCCCAGGTCAGGGAACTAAGATCCTGCAAGCCATGAGGCAGGGGCCCGAAAAAAATAAAGAAAAAAAAGAAGTCTTAACCAGGAGAAGCACAAGATCGAATAAACATAACAGATAACACCTTATGAAAAGTAGGTGAAGATTATGGAATATTCTAAAATTTAAAACAAAAAGAAACTTTTAAAGATTCAAGAGGATGTGACAAATATTGTACATAGGCAAAAAATAAAATGAAATAAAATATGCAAATTATGGGAGCCCAAAAATCCAGATGCCCAAGTCCTGTCTCTGAAGATTCTCATTCAATGGGTTCTGGATTTCCTCTATGTTTAAAAACCTACAGGTGGAGAAGGGGGCAAGATGGCAGAAGAGTAAGACGCGGAGATCACCTTCCTTCCCACAGATACAGTAGAAATACATCTACACGTGGAACTGCTCCTACAGAACACCCACTGAACGCTGGCAGAAGACGTCAGACCTCCCAAAAGGCAAGAAAATCCCCACGTACTTGGGTAGGGCAAAAGAAAAAAGAAATAACAGAGACAAAAGAATAGGGACGGGACCTGCACCAATGGGAGGGAGCTGTGAAGGAGGAAAGGTTTCCACACACTAGGAAGCCCCTTCGTGGGCAGAGACTGCGGGTGGCAGAGGGGGGAAGCTTCGGAGCCACGGAGGAGAGCGCAGCCACAGGGGTGCGGAGGGCAAAGCAGAGAGATTCCTGCACGGAGGATCGGTGCTGAGTAGCACTCATCAGCCCGAGAGGCTTGTCTGCTCAGCCGCCAGGGCGGGCGGGGCTGGGAGCTGAGGCTCGGGCTTCGGTGCTAGCCGGGAGGGAGTCCGGGAAAAAGTCTGCAGCTGCCGAAGAGGCAAGAGACTTTTTCTTGCCTCTTTGTTTCGCGGCGCGCAAGGAGAGGGGATTCAGAGCGCCACCTAAACGAACTCCAGAGACGGGTGCGAGCCGTGGCTATCAGCGTGGACCCCAGAGGCGGGCGCGAGCCGCGGCTAACAGCATGGACCCCAGAGACGGGTGCAAGCCGCGGTTATCAGCGTGGACCCCAGAGATGGGCAGGAGACGCTAAGGCTGCTGCTGCCGCCACCAAGAAGCCTGTGTGCGAGCACAGGTCACTCTCCACACCGCCCCTCCCGGAGGCCGGTGCAGCTCGCTAGTGCCAGGGTCCCATGATCCAGGGACAACTTCCCCGGGAGAACGCACGGCGCGCCTCAGACTGCTGCAACGTCACGCCGGCCTCTGCTGCCGCAGGCTCGCCCCATATCCGTACCCCTCCCTCCCCCCACCTGAGTGAGCCAGAGCCCCCGAAGCAGCTGCTCCTTTAACCCCGTTCTGTCTGGGCTGGGAACAGACGCCCTCAGGCGACCTACATGCAGAGGCGGGTCCAAATCCGAAGCTGAACCCCGGGAGCTGTACGAACAAAGAAGAGAAAGGGAAATCTCTCCCAGCAGCCTCAGAAGCAGCGGATTAAAGCTTCACGAACAACTTGATGTGCCTGCATCTGTTGAATACCTGAATAGACAATGAATCATCCCAAATTCAAGAGGTGGACTTTGGGAGCAGGGTATATTAATTTTTCCACTTTTCCTTTTTTTGTGAGTGTATATGTGTATGCTTCTGGGTGAGATTTTGTCTGTATAGCTTTGCTTTCACCATTAGTCCTAGGGTTAGGTCCGTCCGTTTTTTTTTTTGTTTTTTTTTAATTAAAAAAATTTTTTTCCTAATAAATGTTTTAATAATTTTTTCCTTATTTTCTATTTTATAGAAATTAAAAAAAAATTTTAATAAGTTTTTTCATATCTTTTATTTTAAAAAATTAAATTTTTTCTCTTCTTAATAAATTTTTTTCTTAATAATTTTTTACTTATTTTTTCTTATAAAAAATTAATAAATCTATTTTTTAAAATTAAAAAAAAATTTTTCTGAATACATTTACTCTTAATAATTTTTTCTTATTTTTTATTATAATAGCTTTATTTTATTTTCTTTTATCCTCTTTCTTTCTTTCTTTCTATTTTTTTCTCCCTTTTATTCTGAGCCGTGTGGACCAAAGGCTCTTGGTGCTTCAGCCAGGCATCAGGGCTGTGCCTCTGAGGTGGGAGAGCCAACTTCAGGACACTGGTCCACAAGAGACCTCCCAGCTCCACGTAATACCAAACGGCGAAAATCTCTCAGAGATCTCCATCTCAACATCAAGACCCAGCTTCACTCAATGACCAGCAAGCTACAGGGCTGGACACCCTATGCCAAACAACTAGCAAGACAGGAACACAGCCCCATCCATTAGCAGAGAGGCTGCCTAAAATCATAGTAAGGCCACAGACACCCCAAAATACACCACCAGACATGGACGTGCCCAACAGAAAGACAAGATCCAGCCTCATCCACCAGAACACAGGCACTAGTTCCCTCCACCAGGAAGCCTACACAACCCACTGAACCAACCTTAGCCACTGGGGACAGATACCAAAAACAACGGGAACTACGAACCTGCAGCCAGTGAAAAGGAGACCCCAACACAGTAAGATAAGCAAAATGAGATGGCAGAAAAACACACAGCAGATGAAGGAGCAGGGTCAAAACACACCAGATCTAACATATGAAGAGGAAATAGGTAGCCTACCTGAAAAAGAATTCAGAATAATGATAGTAAGGATGATCCAAAATCTTGGAAATAGAATAGACAAAATGCAAGAAACATTTAACAATGACGTAGAAGAACTAAAGAGGAACCAAGCAACGATGAAAAACACAATAAATGAAATTAAAAATACTATAGTTGGGATCAATAGCAGAATAACTGAGGCAGAAGAACGGATAAGTGACCTGGAAGATAAAATGGTGGAAATAACTACTACAGAGCAGGATAAAGAAAAAAGAATGAAAAGAACTGAGGACAGTCTCAGAGACCTCTGGGACAACATTAAATGTACCAACATTCGAATTATAGGGGTTCCAGAAGAAGAATATTTGAAGAGATTATAGTTGAAAACTTCCCTAATATGGGAAAGGAAATAGTTAATCAAGTCCTGGAAGCACAGAGAGTCCCATACAGGATAAATCCAAGGAGAAACATGCCAAGACACATATTAATCAAACTGTCAAAAATTAAATATAAAGAAAACATATTAAAAGCAGCAAGGGAAAAACAACAAATAACACACAAGGGAATCCTCATAAGGTTAACAGCTGATCTTTCAGCAGAAACTCTGCAAGCCAGAAGGGAGTGGCAGGATATACTTAAAGTCATGAAGGAGAAAAACCTACAACCAAGGTTACTCTACCCAGCAAGGATCTCATTCAGATTTGATGGAGGAATTAAAACCTTTACAGACAAGCAAAAGCTGAGAGAGTTCAGCACCACCAAACCAGCTTTACAACAAATGCTAAAGGAACTTCTCTAGGCAAGAAACACAAGAGAAGGAAAACACCTACAATAACAAACACAAAATATTTAAGAAAATGGGAATAGGAACATACATTTCGATAATTACCTTAAATGTAAATGGATTAAATGCTCCCACCAAAAGACACAGACTGGCTGAATGGATACAAAAACAAGACCCATATATATGCTGTCTACAAGAGACCCACTTCAGACCTAGAGACACATACAGACTGAAAGTGAGGGGATGGAAAAAGATATTCCATGCAAATGAAAATCAAAAGAAAGCTGGAGTAGCAATTCTCATATCAGACAAAATAGACTTTAAAATAAAGACTATTACAAGAGACAAAGAGGTACACTATATAATGATCAGGGATCGATCCAAGAGGAAGGTATAACAATTGTAAATATTTATGCACCTAACATAGGAGCACCTCAATACATAAGGCAAATACTAACAGCCATAAAAGGGGAAATTGACAGCAACACAATCATAGTAGGGGACTTTAACACCCCACTTTCACCAATGGACAGATCATCCAAAATGAAAATAAATAAGGAAACAAGCTTTAAATGATACATTAAACAAGATGGACTTAATTGATATTTATAGGACATTCCACCCAAAAACAACAGAATACACATTTTTCTCAAGTGCTCATGGAACATTCTCCAGGATAGATCATATCTTGGGTCACAAATCAAGCCTTGGTAAATTTAAGAAAATTGAAATCGTATCAAGTATCTTTTCTGACCACAACGCTATGAGACTAGATATCAATTACAGGAAAAGATCTGTAAAAAATACAAACACATGGAGGCTACACAATACACTACTTAATAATGAAGTGATCACTGAAGAAATCAAAGGAGAAATCAAAAAATACCTAGAAACAAATGACAATGGAGATACGACGACCCAAAACCTATGGGATGCAGCAAAAGCAGTTCTAAGAGGGAAGTTTATAGCAATACAAGCCTACCTCAAGAAACAGGAAACATCTCAAATAAACAACCTAACCTTGTACCTAAAGAAATTAGAGAAAGAAGAGCAAAAAAACCCCAAAGCTAGCAGAAGGAAAGAAATCATAAAGATCAGATCAGAAATAAATGAAAAAGAAATGAAGGAAACAATAGCAAAAATCAATGAAACTAAAAGCTGGTTCTTCGAGAAGATAAACAAAATTGATAAACCATTAGCCAGACTCATCAAGACAAAAAGGGAAAAGACTCAAATCAATAGAATTAGAAATGAAAAAGGAGAAGTAACCACTGACACTGCAGAAATACAAACGATCATGAGAGATTACTACAAGCAACTCTATGCCAATAAAATGGACAACCTGGAAGAAATGGACAGATTCTTAGAAATGCAAAACCTACCGAGACTGAACCAGGAAGAAATAGAAAATATGAACAGACCAGTCACAAGCACTGAAATTGAAACTGTGATTAAAAGCCTTCCAACAAACAAAAGCCCAGGACCAGATGGCTTCACAGGCGAATTCTATCAAACATTTAGAGAAGAGTTAACACCTATCCTTCTCAAAGTCTTCCAAAATATTGCAGAGGGAGGAGCACTCCCCAACTCATTCTACGAGGCCACCATCACCCTGATACCAAAACCAGACAAAGATGTCACAAAGAAAGAAAACTACAGGCCAATATCACTGATGAACATAGATGCAAAAATCCTCAACAAAATACTAGCAAACAGAATCCAACAACACATTAAAAGGATCATACACCGTGATCAAGTGGGGTTTATTCCAGGAATGCAAGGTTTCTTCAATATATGCAAATCAATCAACGTGATACATCATATTAACAAATTGAAGGAGAAAAACCATATGATCATCTCAATAGATGCAGAGAAAGCTTTCGACAAAATTCAACACCCATTTATGATAAAAGACCTGCAGAAAGTAGGCATAGAGTGAACTTTCCTCAACATAATAAAGGCCATATATGACAAACCCACAGCCAACATTGTCCTCAATGGTGAAAAACTGAAACCATTTCCACTAAGATCAGGAACAAGACAAGGTTGCCCACTCTCACCACTATTATTCAACATAGTTTTGGAAGTGATAGCCACAGCAATCAGAGAAGAAAAAGAAATAAAAGGAATCCAAATCGGAAAAGAAGAAGTAAAGCTGTCACTGTTTGCAGATGACATGATACTATACATAGAGAATCCTAAAACTGCCACCAGAAAACTACTAGAGCTAATCAATGAATTTGGTAAAGTAGCAGGATACAAAATTAATGCACAGAAATCTCTTGCATTCCTATATACTAATGGTGAAAAATCTGAAAGTGAAATTAAGAAAACACTCCCGTTTACCATTGCAACAAAAAGAATAAAATATCTAGGAATAAACCTACCTAAGGAGACAAAAGACCTGTATGCAGAAAATTATAAGACACTGATGGGGCTTCCCTGGTGGCGCAGTAGTTGAGAATCTGCCTGCCAATGCAGGGGGCACGGGTTTGAGCCCTGGTCTGGGAAGATCCCACATGCCGCGGAGCAACTAGGCCCGTGAGCCACAACTACTGAGCCTGCGCATCTGGAGCCTGTGCTCCAGAACAAGAGAGGCCGCGATAGTGAGAGGCCCGTGCACCGCGATGAAGAGTGGCCCCCACTTGCCGCAACTGGAGAAAGCCCTCACACAGAAATGAAGACCCAACACAACCAAAAATAAAAAAAATAATAAATTAATTAATTAATCAATTAATTTAAAAAAAAGACACTGATGAAAGAAATTAAAGATGATACAAATAGATGGAGAGATATACCATGTTCCTGGATTGGAAGAATCAACATTGTGAAAATGACTCTACTACCCAAAGCAATCTACAGATTCAATGCAATCCCTATCAAACTACCACTGGCATTTTTCACAGAACTAGAACAAAAAATTTCACAATTTGTATAGAGACACAAAAGACCCCGAATAGCCAAAGCAATCTTGAGAACGAAAAATGGACCTGGAGGAATCAGGCTCCCTGACTTCAGACTATATTACAAAGCTACAGTAATCAAGACAGTTTGGTACTGGCACAAAAACAGAAACATAGATCAATGGAACAGGATAGAAAGCCCAGAGATAAACCCATGCACATATGGTTACCTTATCTTTGATAAAGGAGGCAAGCATATACAGTGGAGAAAAGACTGACTCTTCAATAAGTGGTGCTGGGAAAATTGGACAGGTACATGTAAAAGTATGAAATTAGAACACTCCCTGACACCATACACAAATATAAACTCAAAATGGATTAAAGACCTAAGTGTTAAGCCAGACACTATCAAACTCTTAGAGGAAAACATAGGCAGAACACTCTATGACATATATCACAGCAAGATCCTTTTTGACCCAGTTCCTAGAGAAATGGAAATAAAAACACAAATAAACAAATGGGACCTAATGAAACTTAAAAGCTTTTGCACAGTAAAGGAATCCATAAACAAGACCAAAAGACAACCCTCAGAATGGGAGAAAATATTTGCAAATGAAGCAACTGACAAAGGATTAATCTCCAAGATTTACAAGCAGCTCATGCAGCTCAATAACAAAAAAACAAACAACCCAATCCAAAAATGGGCAGAAGACCTAAACAGACATTTCTCCAAAGAAGATGTACACATGGCCAACAGACCGATGAAAGAATGCTCAACATCATTAATCATTAGAGAAATGCAAATCAAAACTACAATGAGGTATCATCTCACACCGGTCAGAATGGCCATCATCAAAAAATCTAGAAACAATAAATGCTGGAGAGGGTGTGGAGAAAATGGAACACTCTTGCACTGTTGGTGGGAATGTAAATTGATACAGCCACTATGGAGAACAGTATGGAGGTTCCTTATAAAACTAAAAATAGAACTACCATACGACCCAGCAATCCCACTACTCGGCATATACCCTGAGAAAACCATAGTTCAAAAAGAGTCAGGTACCAAAATGTTCATTGCAGCTCTATTTACAATAGCCAGGACATGGAAGCAACCTAAGTGTCCATCATCGGATGAATGGATAAAGAAGATGTGGCACATATATACAATGGAATATTACTCAGCCATAAAAAG
The DNA here is from genome assembly GCF_965194805.1 of Balaenoptera borealis. Taxonomy (NCBI): domain Eukaryota; kingdom Metazoa; phylum Chordata; class Mammalia; order Artiodactyla; family Balaenopteridae; genus Balaenoptera; species Balaenoptera borealis. The sequence continues at coordinate 86,847,202 of NC_138868.1, read as the reverse complement.
AAATGAAATGGAGGTATTTGTAATGAGGTGGATGGAGTTAGAGTCTGTCATACAGAGTGAAGTAAGTCAGAAAGAGAAAAACAAATACAGTATGCTAACACATATATATGGAATCTAAGGGAAAAAAAAAAAGGTCATGAAGAACCTAGTGGCAAGATGGGAATAAAGACACAAACCTACTAAAGAATGGACTTGAGGATATGGGGAGGGGGAGGGGTGAGATGTGACATGGTGAGAGAGTGTCATGGACATATATACACTACCAAATGTAAAATAGATAGCTAGTGGGAAGCAGCCGCATAGCACAGGGAGAACCGCTCAGTGCTTTGTGACCACCTAGAGGGGTGGGATAGGGAGGGTGGGAGGGAGGGAGATGCAAGAGGGAAGAGATATGGGAACATATGTATATGTATAACTGATTCACTTTGTTATAAAGCAGAAACTAACACACCATTGTAAAGCAATTATACTTCAATAAAGATGTTAAAAAAAAAAAAGGAAAAAAAAACCTACAGGTGATTCTGATACGATTCATAGACACAATGTAAAGCTTCTGCTTTACAGGACATAATACCAGATTATTTTGTTATTTTATAGTTATATTAACAGGTTGTACTATTGACGGATAAGTCTGATGTCAAAATGCACTCCCCACTAGGGATAAAAAAGGAACTAGTACTCTCTACTGCTACTTGGTGGCAGCATGCATGTATTGCAAGGGCAATTATCGTAGGAATCCAAATTAGGGGAACATTTTAGAATTGGAAGACTACATACAGATCATCTAGTCAAGCTTCCACCTATTACAGTTGTGAAAAGTAAGGCCCATATAAATGAAATGATTTATCTCCAAAGAGCGTTAGTGAAAGAGTATGAAATAAAAAATATCTTTGAACTTTTAATTTAGTGCTGTTTTTATTAATCTCAAGTATTAGCTTAAACTTCAGTGTGACAGATTTGGGATTGAATTCTTGCTCAAATTTACTGATTGCGTGCCTTTTAGTAAGTTACTAAAACACTTTTTTTTATTTTAAATAGATTTATTTATTTGTTTATGTATTTTTGGCTGCGTTGGCTCTTCGTTGCTGTGCGCGGGCTTTCTCTAGTTGCGGTGAGCAGGGGCTACTCTTTGTTGCGGTCCGGGGGTTTCTCATTGTGGTGGCTTCTCTTTGTTGCTGAGCACGGGATCTAGGTGCGTGGGCTTCAGTAGTTGTGGTTCACGGGCTCTAGAGCGCAGGCTCAGTAGTTGTGGCGCATGGTCTTAGTTGCTCCGTGGCATGTGGGATCTTCCCGGACCAGGGCTCAAACCCGTGTCCCCTGCACTGGCAGGCGGATTCTTAACCACTGCTCCACCAGGGAAGCCCTACTACAACACTTTTAACTTCGCTTTTCAGATATATAAAATGGTAAGCCTTGACTGATATAGAATATGAGGTAACCTAGCACTGTTTTTAACACATACATGTAGTTAAAATTTTTTGGCTTTCATCCCTCTTAAACAGCCTCTATCCTTTTAACAGTGAATGTGTCTTTCAGCTAACAAAGCACCCCAGAGCTGACCACATTCTGGCAAGAGATATAGGATTCTTTTTCTTACTGGGGGTTCTTTATAGCTGATATTTGAACTGCACTTAAACATGAACATCTCTTGTTTATACTGTATTAATGGATTTGATAGATGAATTTTAAAAAGTGATACGCAGGAATTGAGCTGCCTTACTCTCAAGAAATATAAATCGATAGTGGTGGCTAGAACGATAAACAGTGTTTGGACAGGGAGTCCATATTGGATGTGAACTAACTGTACTCCCATTCGTCTATTAAGAATAAATAGAATCCTTTCAAAATCTGTTTTAAAGGGCAGTTATTTCCTTCTGCCTCATTTAAGTTGCCTGCAAGAAAAAGACAATCTCCTGAATCCTTGTTTAAAAGGCTTTTAATATAAAGCAGATAATTTTTTGCAACATTTCCCAAACTTTTCATTATCAAATTGGCTGAGGCTTCTCAACGATTATCATTTCACAACATCTCCATTTTCACCTTCTTTAAATGAATTGGCCTAATAGATGTGCCATTAAAACAGAGCTTCACTCTCAATATATTTTTAATTTTGTATTCAAATAGTATGAAGAAAACAGGATCAGGGAATTCAGCCATAAAAGTGAATGGATTACTGATACATGCTACATCATGGATGCAACTAAGTGAAAGTCAGGCACGAAAGGCTACATATTGTATGGTTCCATTTATATGAAATGTCCAGCAGTGGCAAATCCATACACATGGAAAATATTATACATTAGTGGTTGCCAGGGGTTTGGAAGAGAGGGAAATAGGGAATGACTGCTTAAAATGGGTGTAGGTTTCCTCTTGGGGTGATGAAAATGTTTTGCAGCTAGGCAGTGTTGATAGTTGCACAACATTGTGACAGTACTGAATTCCACTGAATGGTACAGTGAATTGTAAAATGATCAAAATGGTGAATTTTGTGTTATGTTCATTTTACTACAATAAAAAGGAGAAAGAAATAGGGAAAGACTTAGAGTTTGGGAAAGTAAGGTGAACTGGTCAAGAAAAAGACAGCTCTACTGTTCAGTTTTCTCTCAGCTCTCCCAGTGCATTAATCGTCAGCAAAAAAGTAGCCTGAACTTGTAGATGATAGTCATTCAACACAGTCCAGGGAAAAGTAAATAAAATAAAAACCAACTCTTCTTCTTTAGCACATCTATGACAGGTTAACTTGCTGTTCAGCCACATGGACATTCATGAAGACGTTTCACTTTAGGTCTCCTCTACTTCAGTACTTTACTCACAGCTCATTCACACATGTAGGCAACAGCATTCCTTAATTCGATGGAATCTGCAGTGCTGGTTGTGATCAGTCTCACGAAAAGAAAAGAAAAGGTGGCGCAGAAGCCAAGGGAAGAGATTTTCAAGACAGAGACGTTGTTTAAGATATAACTCGGCTTGGCGGTCACATAGATAAGGATTGAGAAGTAGTCCCCTGGACTTGTCAACGGAGAAATCATTGGGGGCTTCAAGGAGATCAGTTTCATGAGAGTAGTGGGGCAGAAACCAGATCGCAGTGTAGATGGGAGGGGAGCAATGGGGGGCAAGTCAAGAAATTGATGGCAAAGGGAAAGAAGGGAGGGGTGGATAGAAGGACAGGAGAATAGAGTGGAGGAGGGCATTTCCTTGTGGCTCTTTAACTCTGGCTGGGAGGGGCCAACAGAAAAGGAGAGCGTAAAGATGTAGGAAGAGAGGGTGGCATCCCGAGCCCAAGGAGGACTGGCCCCTGTCTTCAGCTCCCACCAGCTGGATGTTCCCTTTCTCTAGCTTTCCACGTAGGCGGTGGAAGTTGCCCCTTGCCTCCTTGGATCAGCTGCCCTTGATTCGTTCATCCTTTTTTATTTCTCAGCATATCTGGGTCATAAGTTATGTGAAGACAAACAAATCACTACTGATGTTTAATTTTCTTGAAAAATCCCCCAGGAAGGTACCATTTTGGAGAACTACATATTGTTCCTCAAAAAGCCAAAGTAGCTCATTTTTCCTCTCTCATTGGGAGAGATTGCTGTTTCTTGGAGAACCCGATGAAGAGGGTGACTCGCACTTAGGAATAACGTTGCTTAAAAAGTGCAAAAGGTGAGGTAGTTTGGCTGTGAGGGGCCTCTGAGGCCTGAGACTTCCTGAGAGATGGCAGACTCACAGCTCCCATTTCCCTCTGACCCTGGGCTATGAGCTCATCAAATGAGATGGTAAATAAAGTCACTGACATGGTTTAAAGGATAATTTTGTTCTCTCTTTTTCATTCAGAGCAAATTTAATGGAACTTGTATACAACATATGGATGAAATATCCATAAGATGGGGCTTGACTATATCCTCATGATTCCCCTTCCCTTTTCTACATCTGGCCCCTTTAGCTCTGCAGACTTAACCCCACACCATCAATCCACCCAGTCGGTCCACTGAGCGTCTCTTCCTCCTTCGCATCTGGTCATTGTCATCACCTTGCTCTCCACTACCGCTTCCTGCAGTAGCTGTTAGGTCCAGGGAGGTTGGTTCACTGTGAGCAAGTAACTGTCAACTCGACGGACAGGTGGGAAGTGACTTGGCAGCCGGAATGAGCCCACCCTGAGTTAATTATACCAATGAGGGTCAAGGAGAATGGGGATGCAGCTGGTCTGCAGAGCCCCGGCAGTTCTGAGACACATGCTCCTGGATCCACACGTTGTTCCATATCCAGCCTTGCCTTTCTTTGTTCTCTGTCTTGACTCCCTCCAAGTTTCTGCTCTCCTTGTCCCTTTGGGGAGGCAGGTCAGTACCAGCCCAGGTGTAGTCCCCAAATGCTTCCTACTTCCAGGCCCTATGTAGGCTTGTATATCCACTTGCTTGGGTTGCCCTGGCATTTGTGATAACAAGTTGAGTGGTTTCTGCCCTAGGCTATCTTTTCTGGCATCCTTCCTTGCTGAAATGTCAGAGGAGGCCATTGAGGGGGCATAACTGCCAGTTGAGCCGAGAGCTGGACCCGGGCAATCAGAGACTCCTCACCCCCTCCCCTGACCTTGGAATATACATTCTGCCCACCATTCCCACAGTGGGAACCATTTTCAAGAACTCAGCCGTGAGCGAGTAATGTGTTCTTGAGACCATGTGGACAGTATACGTGACTGAAGCCTGTTAAGGTCTCTGTGTAAACTCAAGATCCTGGCGGGTGGGTGCTGAGATCTATTTGTCTTTCAGCTGACCAAGGCAAGCCTTGTAAGCAGGTTCCCTTGCTTGTTAAAACTGCCACTGACTAGTCTGGAGCGGGCTGCCTCTTTCTTCAGTCTCTCATTGCCCTCTGTGTATAGGGGCCAGTTTTCACACCAGCAGATAATCTTAATGCTTTGTTTTCTTCCAGGTATGTACAAATCAAATAATGCTTTTGTGATGAAAATTATACAGCATTATACAGAGAACCAAACATATACTTTCCATTACATCTTTGATGTACTAGTTGGTGATAAATTGACATGTTTCTTCACCCGTGTTCTTTGGACTGTTTTTTTCATTCGTGTCTGTTTTTCTTCAGATGATTTTCTAGTAATTTATACAAATATGTGAATCTGGATAAACTAATATATTTTACTCTCAATTTCAGGTTGCATCCTTTGCTCTCCAACAATCATTGGAGTGCTGTTTTCAGTATGTCCACACAGGGATTCAAAATAACAAAAATGCTTCTGAAAAATAATGTCGTAGGTTGACAGAGTGGTTTATAAATTATAGCATATGCTTATGCTCTTAATTCTTCCTCACAACCCTGCTTATCATGGCTGGAATTGCTGCTACACCTGTGGGGTCAGCTGGGGGCTGGCTGTAGCCGGGCCGGGGGCCTGACTGGGCCACATGCCTCTATGCCCCAGCTAGTAACTGGGGCTTGTGCACATGGTGGTAGCAGGGCTCCGAGAGGAAGAGTAGAAGCATCGTGGGACCTAGCTCTGAACTGGCACACCATCGTTTCTGCTGCCTTCTATTGGCCATGGCAAGTCACCTAACTTCAAGGGTGGGGAAATCACCTCTGCCTCTTGATGGGAGAAGTTGGAATGTCACGTTGCAAAGAGTGAGGACACAAGGAGTCAAGCTGTAGCCATTTTTGCAATTTGGGATGACGCTTGGTGCCTTCCTCAAGGAGGTCGTCCAAAACCATTTTTCAAACATCCCAGGTTCCTATAAATCTCCACCTCTGGTTTGGCGGCCCCTAAAAATTCCCAGTCAGTTTTGGTGAGGGGACACTTGGTGACAGTGTTGTCTTTCGAAATGAGTAGTTCCGTTATCGACATTACATTGCTCCCCATACATTATTTATAAGGTTTCCTTGTTTGTATGTGCAAAATATTTCTGTGTATATTTTGAGAAATAAATTGTACAGGCCTCTTTTTTTCTTTCACACACCCTAGAGATGTTCTAGAGGCAGTCAAAGTGTGCAAATTTTTGAGAAATTGGAACAGTCAAGAGTTACCTGTATGGAATGCTGTTAACGATGGCAATTCCCGCTACAGTACCTTTCATCTGAGACACTTAGGGTCTGTTAACAGCTTAAAAGTATTATCTTGGCCAACATCAAGACAGAGCAAGAGGCATCTTTCCCAGCCAATCAGAGATTTCCTTGGGCATGAGTAGGGATGCCTTTGGACCTTCACGGCAACTTAGAGTTAGAACTTGCTCAGACGAGAAGGGAAACTGGAGAAGAATGGCTTTATGGACTGCCAGCATCTCCAGCTAGCCCTAATTATCAGAGTCTGGAGCAGAACTGCTTATTCTAACAAGACTGTGGATGGAGGCACAGGAAGTTTCAGAAGTGCCCCTGTTGTCTGGAACAGTGCCACTCACTTTGTTAGGTTCTCTGATGATTGGCTCAGTGGAAGATGCTGGGACATGTCTGATAGTCAGACTGTGGGTTGTCAAGGACAAAATGTCTGGGACCGGTTTTGCTATCCTCAATACAAGTTTGCATGGAGCAAAGAGTAAACTCACTTAGAAAATCAACAATTCATTCTTCTCACAAGTGATATTGTGAACTGGGATATTTACCAAACATACATTCATCCATCACAGTGGTTGCCCACACCCAGTGTGGGTTAGAATCACCTGGGGGCTCAAAAACATTGCAGATTCAGACAGTGCTGGTTTTGTTACTCTCCACGTGTGGTCAGGAACCAGAGGTATCATCCTGGGCTCATGTCAGAAATGCAGATTCTCAGGCTAGTCCAGCCCTTATAGAATCAGAATCTGCATTTTAAGAAGACCCCAGGTAATTAAATGCACATTCAAGTTTGAGAAGCCATAGTTGAGGCAGTGCTTCTCAATAGAAATAGAACATGAGTAACAGGTGTAATTCTAAAGTTTCTTGTAAACTTATTCAAAAACGACTTCAATAAGATATGTATTAAGCTCAATATAGCCAAAATATTATCATTTCTCTATGGCACTACCCCTGTTTTGAGTGCTTAATGGCCACCAGTGCCTACCTTATTGAACAACACAGATCAAGGCATGACCTAAATACTATATCCTCTTAAAAATCTCCAGGTGGTTCTAATTCATACTCAGGGTGAGAAACACCATTGTTTAGGGGATAAAAATTTAGGTGCCAGGATTCAAATAATGCCCATATTTAATGGAGACCTTAGCAGAGCTGCTTCTTCCTGGGTCCTCCGTGGGGAGGAGTAGTTAGGACAGATGCCTCCCCTTGGAGCTTCAGCATCCTTGGGTTAAACTGTGGAGCATTACTCAGGTGGGGCTCCATGTCCTTGATCTTGGACACCAGCTTCCTCAACTGATCATTTGTCTTGGTCTCATTCTTCTCAGTGGCCACAGAGCAGAACGGGCACAGTGAACGCTTCCATGGGACTCCCTCTGTGTTGAGTTGATGCACCAGAGGCAGCAGACATATCCGCATTTCAGGTACGTAAGTTTTTCAAGATAACCTAGGCAGATGAGACTTCTACTTGCTTCTTTAAAATATTTAGCCATAGTCACTTTCTGTGGAAAAATGAGCAAGATGTTTCTATGAGTTGAATGACCATTAGTGCTTGGGGCTCTATCCTTCCTGTCCTTTCCCCCTCTGTGGCATCAAGCACAACTCCGTGCTTGTCCTGGAACAAGGGGATGCCCCCTGTTGCCTGTAGCTGACTCCTCCCCCTCCCTGTTTTCCTTCCAGAACCCTTGTGTTGTGTTCATAACTTATAATAAAGCTTTGTTCTTGTTTTTTTCATAATCCTCACCTGTCTGTGATCTGTAGATCAAGTGTGGAAAAGCACTGGCTTGTATGAGTGGTGACATGGAAAGCCAGACCTGTTTACCGTTTCCTGTGACCCTGCTCATGGGTTGTGAAGAGTAGCACAACAAGATGGCTACAAGGGCCCTATATCAAAAGTGTGTTTTGAATTTAAATGATGCAGCCCAGAATAACATGGGCCCCGGGGGAGCGGTAAACAGAGAGGATCATCTTTATCTGTTGTAATTGCTGCTTCTCACCCACCTCTCTGACCTGGAAGGGGCTGGATCATCCCTAGCATACACCAGCCGCCCATACTCTACACGTTTAGTCTTTTCTAATGTAGCAGTTTCTTTGACTTTTTTTGTTTTGCTTTAATAAGTCTTAGGCAAATCACCTACATACATGTCTCACTCAGAGGGTATATGTCCATACAACCTAAAGCAATCTACAGATCCAGTGCAATCCCTATCAAAAGTCCAATGACTTTTTTTTACATAAATAGAAAAAACAATCCTAATACTCATATGGAACTGCACTAGACTTCAAAAGCCACAGCAATCCTGAGAAAGAAGAACAAAGCTGGAGGCAACACTTTTCCTGATTTCAAATTATACTACAAAGCTATAGTAATCAAAATGGTATGGTACTCGCATGGAAACAGACATATACACCAATGGAACAGAACCAAGAGCCCAGAAATAAACCCACACACATACAGGCAACTAATTGACAGGGATCCAAGGGTACTCAGCAGGGAAAAGATAGTCTCTTCAGTAAATGGTGTTGGGAAAACTGGATACCCACATGCAAAACAATGAAACTGGACCCCTATCTTACACCATTTGTAAAACTTAACTTGAAATGGATTGAAGACTTAAATGTTAAGACCTGAAACTGTAAAACTCCTAGAAGAGAACATAAAGAGAAAGCTCCTTAACATTGGTCTTGGTGATGATATTTTGGGTGTGACAACAAAACCACAAGCAACAAAAACAAAAAGGAACCAATGTGACTACACCAAACTAAAAAGCTTCTGGAGAGCAAAAGAAACAATCAACAAAATGAAAAGGCAACCTAGGAATGGGAAAAAATATTTGCAAACCCCATGTATGATAAGAGGTTAATATCCCAAATCTATAAGGAATTCACACAACTCCATAGCAAAAAAACCCCAAATAATCTGATTCTAAAAGAGGCAAGGCAGGGGACTTTCCTGGTCGTCCAGTGGTTAAGACTCCACGCTTCCACTGCAGGGGGCACGGGTTTGATCCCTGGTCAGGGAACTAAGGTCCCGCATGCCATGCAGTGTGGATAAAAAAATAAAATAAAATAGGCAAAGCAAGACTAGGAAACAACTCAGTGTCCATCAACAGGTGAATGGATAAAGAAAATGTGAGAGAGATATATATAATGGAATTTTATTCAGCCACATAAAAAGAAGGAAATCTGCCATTTGCGACAACACAGATAGACCTTGAGGGCATTATGCTAAGTGCATTAAGTCAGCCGGCGAAACAAATACTTATGAGATCACTTATATGTGGAATCTTTAAAATAAAGAAAAAAAAACTCACAGATACATAGAACAGACTGGTGGTTTTCAGAGGCGGGAGGTGGGTGAAATAGCTGAAAGTGGTCAAAAGGTACAAACTTCAAGTTATAAGATAAATAAGGTTGTGTTTGGTTGGCATTTCTTGGGAATTGAGCACTAGCGTTCTGGGGTTGGGTTTTGGGATTGACTTACAATGCAGGCTATCTGGTGGGAAACGACTCCCTCACAGACACTTGAACCTTCAGAGTCCTTCGTGTGTGATTCAGGTGCTGGGTGAGAAGCAGACATTCTCCCTCTGCACGTTCAGGTCTTGTGGCAGCACCTTCATGTCCTGTCCTCAGGTTTCCTCCTGGTTTAAGGGCGCTGCCAGGGATGGGGAAGTTAAAGGGGGCAGCAGGGACCCAAGTTCTCACCTCCACCCTAACTCTGTGCTTTCTCTTCCCAAGGCCACTCCATCACCATCACTGCCCTGGTACCTGCAGAATCCTGTGTTACAGATTCTGAGGATTAGGATACAGAGACCAGCAATCATCACGTAATTTATTTCCTACTTATGTCTCTCTTTTTATTCTGTTTATTTCCTATCCATAGACTCCTCTCTGTAGTTCTTCCCTGTTCCCTCTTTTTATGATTCTCATCCTGAAGAGCCTGGTCTCATCCAGGCACCTGAGGTCCTGGGAACTTCAATGTCTATAAAATCTCTCTCCAGCCCTCCTTCCCCACTCTCTCAGTGTCATCCTGGCTCCTGACACCCTGTCTGCACCCTTGAGCCATGTTGAGCACCCCTGAGTGGCCCAGGCATAGAGGTGGGCTGGGTGTCAGAAGAGCTGTGTACCCCTTCTACGGGGGTTCTTCTGCACTGGATGGCTCTGGACATGCACAATTGTTTTCTGCCTTTCAGCTATCAAGATTACACAGTTTTTTGAAAAAGGATTATCCCATCAGGAATCTGATTTCAGAAATCCTCTCATCCTGGATTCAAGAGAATGAATCAAGAAAGTAAAAGGAGATGAAAAAGAACAAGAAGAGGAAATGTGAGTGTAGAAGGGGCATGAGGAAGCACAGAGGGCAAATAAGGGCACTTGAGGAAAACCAAAAAACCGGAGGAGCGCTCTGGGGTGGCCACTAATGCATGTGACCATGCAGAGGAGATAAATGATGGTTAATATCAATGCCAGCGAGTGAAGGATGAACTGAGTAGGTATCCCAGGGAATGGATAACCAGTCCTTACAAGGCCCTAAAGAGAGCACTCTAGGTGCTGTAGGGCTGCCATATGCATGACTTCGGGAGGTGCAGGTTGCGTTGTGTTTTTTGTGGAAAGTGTCCCTGGAGTGGTTCAACATCTTAGTCCCACAGGACCCAATCCTGCCCTCCCAAGCCTCTCAAGGTGAACAGGGAGCACCTCAGCTGATCAGTGTGGTGAGACAGTATGGGATGCCCTTGACCTCCCCTGTTTTAGGCCTCCTGGGAAAAGGGTGAGGAGGACAGAGGCACCGGGGTTTCTTCTCATGCAAGCAGACAGCTCACCTGGCCCAGTGCTGCTGCATCCCTGTAGGCACGTGGTAGCCCTGGCATCAGTTAGGGGACACTGCAGGATCCAAGCCCAGCTGGGAGTCTCTCATTGCCCTGCGGACCCCTCAGCCTCTGTGGAGCCCCGTGGGTGGCCTGGCTTAGCTCATGGCACCGTTTCTCAGGCTGAGGTTCTGTCGATTTTTCATAAACAAATAAAAATCAAGCAAAACACAAAAATTTGAAGGAAATTCAGAGCAATGCTACCTTGGGGGTATGTTAAGGAATTAGGATTCTAAGTTACTTACATTTCTTTTATTTTCCAATTTTGTAAATAAAGAAAACAAATATAATTTGTGTTCTATTTTCAAAGGCAATATCTTCTGTGACCTTAGTCTATTCCAGTAAGAATATGGTTTTATTATTAAACTTATTATGGTTTTATTATTTATGGTTTTATTATTAAACATTTATGGTTTTATTATTAAAGCATATTAATTTTCTCTTAACTGAGAGGCAAAGTTTGGCTGGGGTGTTAGAAAGAACAATGATTTTTAGGGGAAAATGTGCATTCCAGGTCTCTGCCCATTTCTACTGTGCAGGTCTCATGATGGGTCGTGTTGAGTGTGTTCTGGGACGACCAGGGTCACCACTCCCACCTGTGTCATCAGACCTCCTGCTCCTCACAAAGTCCAGGTGGGTGGGACTCGGCCCTTTGATCCTGGAGTTACTTACAATATTTTTCCCGGTTGGAGATTTGCACAGAGAGGAGCTTGCCCGCCTTCCCCTGGATCAGTGGTAAAGCTTTCCTTGCCCGCTCTCATTGGCAGCTGTGGACTTTAAAAGTCTCCTATGTTTGATTGGACCCCGTGTTTCAAGATCTCACTCAGCAGGGGTCAAATTCCCACCTCATCTCCCTGAACATGTGTCCTGGAACCCAAGATTGAGGAGTGGAGCTGATGTGCTCCGACACACAGGCTTCGCTCAAGGTCGTGCCAACAGCACTTGATAATTAATGCTCCACATTTAGCTCTTGGCACTTATCTGGATCCTCGTATCTCACTGACTTGACCGAAAGTGCATCTTTAAATAATTTAGCGATAGATCTCCAGTATTCTTATGTGAACGGGAAATACGGGCTCCTCAGTGTCTCTGCAAACAGGAATCTCAAATCTCTTCTTAAATAATAGCTGAGTTTTGCATTTGAAAGTTCTTAGTTATTTTTGCATTTGAAAGTTCTTAGAGTTCTGAAACTCTAAAGAATATCTGCAGACCTGAAGAAAAACTTTGAGTTCACTTTATCTGTGGTGGAAGGTCATAGTTTGGGAAATGAGTATCAAAAAATGACCCCCAAAAATCTTACCTTTCAATTGACCAGTGGTGCAGTAAGGCAATTATAGGAGGGCACAGCAATGGGGAAGCCAACAGCAGAAAGTTAGAGGGCAAAGGAATGATGATTATATCCAACTTGACAACAGTAGCCTTTATTTATTTATTTTATTTATTTATTTTTTTGCCACACTGTATGGCTTGTGGGATCTTAGTTCCCCAACCAGGGATCGAACCCGGGCCCTCAGCAGTGAGAGTGCAGAGTCTTAACCACTGGACCGCCAGGAAATTTCCAACAGTAGCCTTTAGACAACAGCATTCAATGTCTGCAGCACCTAAAGGTCATTGTTAACCTTGAGACACTCAGGTGTAGTGAAACATTAGAAAAAAACTCCATGACTTCATAATGGTGAAAATGTTTATTTAAGAATATAAATTATAGGGACTTCCCTGGAGGTTCAGTGGTTAAGACTCCACGTTTCCACTGCAGGGGGCACGGGTTCGATCCCTGGTCTGGGAAATAAGATCCCCGCATGCCGTGTGGTGTGACCAAAAAAAAAAAAGAAAAGAAAAGAAAAGAAAAAAGAATATAAATTGTAATCTATTTATTCATTTCTCAATTTTATAGTACATAAATTTTATTTACTGGTTTATAAGAGGGCCTAATATTGGGTTGGCCAAAAAGTTCGTTTGGGTTTTTCATAACATCTTACAGAAAAACCCGAATGAACAGTTTGGCCAACCCAATATTACTATCATTTTAATAAATCATGATGTACTTAGATCTTATAAAATATTTTCTTTGAGATAAAAAAATCTCTGTAATACATTAGATAGTCCTTAGAACAAAATACAAGTTCTTGATCTGAATGTTCAAGAGATACAAATTATTAAGTTATTAAAATCTAGGTTGATGATTCATAAAAGGTTCCATACATTTTTGTCCTCTGACATGTTTAATTTGTAAAACTAGCAGAATACTTCTGTATCACGTACATATTTTTCCCCCCAAGTATTCTGTTTGTGTTTGTGGTTAAGAGTTTCACTGGTCTTCCCTAGCATGCATTGGAGGGATTACTGAACCTGGATCCAACACTGGATAGATCCTCAGGGCACCCTGATCACTATTACGTACTTGGATTTGAAGGTGAAAAGAATGGGCACAGAGTCTCTGCAGCAGAAATTTTGGTGAATGAGAAAATACGGGCTCCATCGCTAATGTCAAAAAAGGAAATATTTCCAATTTTCATATTTAGAAAAATGCCCAGTCGTGTACCCCAAGGGTCACCCAGAGGGCAGTCTGAGGTGCTGTGTTGGCCTCAAAGTAGCTTCCCTTTCTCAAGCTCAGTGTCCAGAATCCAAGTTCTGAGGACAGTTGGACTCTCCTTGTCGGTGAACAGATTCTCTGCAACCTCCCAGGCCCCCATTCGCTGCTTGTTCTCACATCGGTCTCCCAGTAACAGCGGCCGGAGGTGAATCAAGAGGAGCCCAGGATGCAAACCAAGTAGCTGAATGTCTCAGGAAGCTCTTTCCCATTCTTTGATATACCTCTATTGGAGGCTCTTCAGGCCATCAGAAGTGAGGAGGGGGTTCTTGACTGAATCAGCATCCACTGTGGAGAGAAAAATAACTAGCTTAGCAATTTTCAAATATGCAGTACGGTTTATTAACTATAGTCACATCCCCAGGACTTATTTATTTTATAACTGGCAGTTTGTACATATTGACCATCTTTACCCATTTCACCCACCCTCCACCCCCTGCCTCTGGTAACCACCAGTCTATGTATCTATGAGCTTTTTTAAAATTCCATATAAAGTGAGATCATACAGGATTTTTCTTTCTCTGTCTGACATATTTTACCTAGCATAACGCCCTCACGGTCCATTCATGCTGTCACAAATGGCAGGATTTGCTTCTTTCTCATGGCTGAATTATATATATATATATATATATAAAATTATATACATATATATAATTATATACATATATATAAAATTATATACATATATAAATAAATAATTTGGCATATTATGCCAAATGTCCTTTATCCATTTATCCATAGATGAACACAGGGGTTTCCAAGTCTTGGCTATTGTAAATAATGCTGCAGTGAATACGGGGGTACAGATTTCATTTTGAATTAGAGTTTCTGTTTCCTTCATACAAATACCAAATAGTGGAATTGCTGGATCATATGATAGTTCTATTTTTAATTTTTTGAGGACCTCCATACTGTTTTCCATAGTGGCTGCACCAATTTACGTTCCTACCAACAGTGCACAAGGCTTCCCTTTTCTCCACACCCTTGCCAACACTTGTTAGTTCCTGTCTTTTTGATATTAGCCATTCTAACCTGTATGAGGTGATATCTCTTTGTGGTTTGATTTGCATTTCTCTGCTGATTAGTGATTTTAGGTGCCTTTTTAATTACCTGCTGGCCATCTCTGTATCTTCTTTGTAAAAATGTCTATTCAGATCCTCTGCCCATTTTTTAGTTGGATTTTTTTGTGTGTAATTTTATTTATTTATTTATTTATGCCTGTGTTGGGTCTTCATTTCTGTGCGAGGGCATTCTCTAGTTGCAGCAAGTGGGGGCCACTCTTCATCGCGGTGCGCGGGCCTCTCACTATCGCGGCCTCTCTTGTTGCGGAGCACAGGCTCCAGACGCGCAGGCTCAGCAATTGTGGCTCACGGGCCTAGTTGCTCCGTGGCATGTGGGATCTTTCCAGACCAGGGCTCGAACCCGTGTCCCTGCATTGGCAGGCAGATTCTCAACCACTGCACCACCAGGGAAGCCCTAGTTGGATTTTTTTTCTATTGTTTTGGTATGAGTTCTTCGTATAATTTGAATACTAACCCCTTATAAGATATATGATTTGCAAAAATTTTCTCTCATTCGGTACGTTGCCTTTTCATTTTGTTGGTGGTTTCCCTTGTTGTGCTTTTTAGTTGGATGTAGCCCCACTTGTTTATTTTTGCTTTTGTTGCCTTTACTCGGATCAACGTCTTTGCATAAGTTCTGGAAACAAGTCTTTCATAGTTTCCATGGATCGTTTTTAGGGGAGAGGGTGAGTGAGATGAACTACTAGTGAAAGGAGGGTCAGTGTGTCGAAATATAGCCTCTGTTACTGTAGGTGGCCTCAAGGCCACAACTGATAGTCATTGTCTCCTTCCTGTGCTATCCATTCTCAATTCCCTTCATCCTTGGGTAATATCTCTGCTAAAATGGATGGCTTACTTGGTGGGGTGACCCTCACCCTCGTCCCTGAGTGAGTGTTCTGAGCCCTGGTCATCATTTCTTTCTCAAACCATGGCTGCTGTACTTGACCATTTACTGTGTACTTGACCATTTACTGTGAAAATTGGGAAAGGCAGTACCAAGAAATACCCCACAGACTTTTGTTTTTAATCAATCATTTTCCAATTAAAAAAATTTTGCTTCCCACAGACATTTTTATCACCCCAAAAGGAAACTCTGTACCCATTGAGAAGATACTACTTCTCTCTCTCTGTCAGGCCCTGGAGACCACTAATCTGCTTTCTTTCTCTATGGATTTACTTATTCTGGATATTTCAGATAAATGGAATCATACAGTGTGTGACCTTTGTGTCTGGCATCTTTCACTTAGCATGATGTTTGTGAGAGTCATCCACACTGTAATATGTATTAGTATTTCATTCCTTAAAAAAATGTTTTGGCCGTGTAATTGTTTGATATTTAATTGCTCCATTCCTTTTTATGACTGAGTTACTATTCCACTGTAGGTATATACCACAATTTGTTTATTCATTCATCTATTGATGGACATTTGGGTTATTTCCATGATTTTTCTACCGTGAATAGTGCTGCTATAAACATGTGTGTACGTAGGTTTGTTTCAGTGTTTGTTTTCAATGATTTAGGAGTGGAATTGCTGAGTCATACGGTAATTCTATGTTTATCCCAAAAAACACACCCCAAGAAACTTCCTGAAAGTCTGTCCCTGTCTCAGAATCAGCTTTTCAGGGAACATGACCTGCAACAGTATGGACAGTGTCCCATGAGAGCTTATTTGTGATGCCTGGGGGTCTGGAATTGGGAAGGGCTTCCCTTAGGAAGTGGCAGCTAAACTGAGGGCGAATTCAATGTTTTTTCCTTCCTTCCTTTCTTCCCTCCTTGTTTCCTTCAGAGGGATGACATAGATGTTTTACCCAGTATATCCTTTTAAAACTTTTGCATTTGAACCCTGAACTTATTCATAAGACAAATAAATGATTATTTTAAGCAGGGTTTTAGGGCTCAAATTATTAATATCATAGAACCATTATAGTGACAACTTGGATTGGAAACAATTTATTAGGAAAAAATATGGAAGGTTTTTTTTTTCCTTTTTAAATTTATTTATTTATTTATTTTTGGCTGTGTTGTGTCTTCGTTTCCGTGCAAGAGCTTTCTCTAGTTGCGGCGAGCAGGGGCCACTCTTCATCGCAGTGCGCGGGCCTCTCACCGTTGCGGCCTCTCTTGTTGTGGAGCACAAGCTCCAGACGCGCAGGCTCAATAGTTGTGGCTCACGGGCCCAGTTGCTCCGCGGCATGTGGGATCTTCCCAGACCAGTGCTCGAACCCGTGCCCCCTGCATTGGCAGGCAGATTCTCAACCACTGCGCCACCAGGGAAGCCCTGGAAGCTTTTTTTATAACAGTTTTGATAAATAAAAAAGTTGAGAAATCAGAGTGTGTAGACAGAATATTGGTTATTTGGGAAATTGTATCATAAAATGGATGGGCTTCACAAATTCTTCCATTTAGTTGAAGAAAAGAGCGCTAAGTCAGTTTGGGCTGCTGTCGCAAAGTACCACAAACGGGGCGGGGTGGGGGCTTGTAAACAACAAAAATGCCTTCTCAGTCCTGGAGGCTGGAAGTCTGAGATCTAGGTGCCAGGATCATCGCCTTCTGGTGAGGACTCTCTTCCGGGTTGCAGACTGTCCACTTCTCATTGTGTCCTCACAGGGCAGAGAGCAGAGAGAAAAAGCCAGCTCTCTCATGACTCACAAGGGTAAGAATCTCATCATGAGGGCTCCATCCCGATGACCTCATCAAATCCTAATCACCTCCCAAAAGACCCACCTTCTAATACCATCACATTGGAGGTAGGGTGTCAACATGTGAATGCTGGGGAGACCCAAATATTCAGTCTATAACAAGTACTAATGGGGAAATGAGAGCTTCTATTGAGGATGTTAAGGGCTGCTACAAAGATCAACGGTACATGTGTTTCCAGAGAGAACTACAATATAGAATAAGTTCTATAAGGCGTTCACAGAATAGATTCGTCTTTCTTCCCCAAAACAGTCCTTGGTATCCAGGGACCCATTCCTGGAAATTGACTCTTGCTCAAGGAAATCCATCCTCTCATTAAAAAAAAATCTTACGAAGCTACATGGATGACACAAAGGACTTTTCCCAGCTATGAGATTCTGTGTGTAAAACCTGTTAGTCTAACTTTATTTCCAAAAGATAGACCCTCCGTGGGGTCTGCTCCTGCGGGGAAGGTGGGACCCCCGCTTGTGGCCCGGCCCCCAGGTGTGGCTTCCTCAAGTTTGGGGTGAAGCCCCCAGCCCCCCTGGGCTCTGCAGCGCTGCGGTGGGCTCGGGGGACAGAGCACGGTCTCTGGGGTTTCTCAGCAGGAGATGCCGGGCTGCCGCGCAGGAACCCAGCGGCCCTGGGTGGGGCGCAGACTCGCCAGGCCTGGGTGTCCCTGCTGCGCATGGCTGCTGAGAACAGGGTCCGCGATGAAGCTCTGCCTGGGAAACGGGGACTGTGAGCGGCTCCATCCTCCCCTTCCGTCGGCACAGCCCCATCGCAGCCCTCCTTTCCGACAGGCAAAGCCTGTGACCTGCAACCGGACGGCTCCACACCCTCAGGCCCTGGTGCTCGCCCCACGCCGGGAACAGGCACAACCCCTGGGCCGGCCTCTCTGGACGGCTCGAGCGGGACGGCTTCTTCGACGCGTCCGTCGCCCACCCCGAGCCCAGCGGCCGGCAGGGAGGTCTGAGGGCCGCTCGGGTCTGGGCGGGGCGGAGGCACGGGCTTCGCGGCTGGGCCGGCCCTCCTCGCCGCCTCCTGCCTCTGCGCCCCGGCCCGGGGTGGGTTTCTCGTGGCCCCGTCTCGTTCCCACCCCCGTCGCGCCTCTTGCCCCCCAGGTCGCGGGCTCCACCCGGAGCAGCACCGCGTCGTGAGGGTGCGGGAGGGCGCCCGCCCTCGGGCCTTCCCCGACACCTACCGGTCGTTCGCCGGCCACGTCCCGGATGGGCAGCGGCAGGTCAGTGGAGCGGAGTCGGCCGGGGTCTCCTTCCCCCTGAGGAGGGCCCGACCGGCACCGCGCACGAAGCGGCCCTGGCGGGAGGGAGACCAGGGGGGAGGGGGTCGGTGGGGAGCTTGACGCGCAGTCACTTCCAAGGGGACGCTGAGCCCCCAGAGCTGGGGGCTGGCTGGCCTCAGCACTCCCACGAGGGGGTGGTCAGGAAGGAGGGACCCTGTGCCTGGGGCCCAGGGCGCTCCTGGGTCAGGCGGAGTCACCATGTGTGTCGGGTGCCGTGGACAGCTGAGGCACGTTTAGCCCAAAGGAAAGTTCCAGCGCATTGCAGAGAGCAGACGAAATAGCCGGTGGTGAAAATTCACTGTTGCTAAGGGTTGAAACGAACCAATAATTCCTCCTGTTTCTCAGGGTGTTCCGTTTGGCTGTTAATGAAATGTATTTCCAAGGAAGGCAGGCATGTGGCTGAAAAGGCCAGCGGTGCCTGGGGGTCACAGCGAGACCCTCCCATCTCGCCCCCCTCGGCCATCCTGTGCTCTGGGAGCAGAGCTCTCAGCTACAAGTGAAACATAGTAGCTTCCATATCCGGATTCTAAGATTTTCCAAAGCCCTTTAAAGGCCCCCTTCTCTGAGTGGTGCTTGACCTGCTGGTGTTTGGGGCGGGAGGGTGGGCTGGGTGGAGGGTCTGAGCGCCATCCTGAGGGAAGGGCTTTGGAGGCCTGTGTGCGCCTGAGGCCGGGGGCCCAGTGCCCGTGTCCGAGGGGAGGCTAGCGCTGACTCCAGCCGTGCCGAGCCAGACGTCGCCCTCCTTCCCGACAAGCCAGCAAAGCCTGTCGCTCACCTTCCTGGCTGTGCTGCTTACACGTGCCCTCTGGGAAGGCCAGCCTGGCAGAGCTCTGTTCCTGCCCTTTGGGCTGCTGGTAACTGAGTACCTAGCCTGGGTGCCGGAGGGGAGGATCCATAGATGGTGGAGGCCCAGTGCCTGCCCAGGGTGCTGCCCCTCTGCTGAGGGACGCTTGCCCAGCTGGTTAGACCTGTTCGCACCCAACTGCCCACAGTCAGCGCCCAGGCTAGGAACAGCAGCCTCCCCATTTCCTCGGTGTCTTCTAGTTTTGTTCCTTTCTTCTTTTCGCTGCCTTCCTCCCCAGAGAGGCAAGATACTAATCTTCAAGAACCAAATCAGGCCATGATTTTCCAGCTAAACTCGTGACAGTTCTGCACTTCTGAATGACTGGGTACAAACATTTGCAAGGATGAGCTCTTGGGTGAGGCGCCAGCCAACTTTTCTAGCTTCATCTCTCTTGCTTGGGTGTGGGCACCCCCTGCTGCCCCAGATGCCTTGACTCCTCCACTTTCATATATTCCTTCTCCGAATGCTGCCACCACCCCATCCTGGCCTTTGGGAATGTTAGCTGGCTGTTCCCCACAGCATCCTGTCACCCTGGTCCACTCTTTCTAACCGCTGTATGCCCTTCTATGAAATCTTGTCAGGTCCAACTGGAGGAAGACCACCTATAGGTCAATTAGCTTGGGAAGGAACCCAACTGTGTGACCTGCTTCCCCTTTCCCAGTGTCTTTAAAATAACGTTAAAAAAAAAAAAAAAGAAAAAATGTTGTTCTAGAGCTCCTATACCATCTCTTACCACCAACAGAAAACCACCCCCCAAAAGGGGGACCTCATTCATATTGAAAATAACTTCTTAACGTGTAGGCATTACCTTAGGGCATTCTAGACACTGGGGGAGGGAAGGGCCATTGTATTTTTTTCTAACATTCATGTTAAACTTCTTTCCAAAGTTCTTTAAACTGTGGTATTCTTACAGATAGACAATGTTGCTGAACAAGCGTTTGTATCTTCCCTTTTCTTCCCCCAGGCTCAGATTTGGAAAGAGAGAGTTTAACAGAAAAGGTAAGGTAATCTCCACCTGAACAAAATGTGTGGTCAAATGTGACCATTTGACAGACACTGTGTAGTTCCTAAAAACAAATTTAAGTGGAATTGGCTCTCTTTTCCCTGAAGTTGAGGATAACGTGGATGTTTTTGTCTAACGTGCTGGACTAATAGGCTATTATTGGTTAGCTTTTGGTAACTCATCGAGTTTCCCAGTCTGGGTTCCGTACCATCGAGTCTGGATTATAATTTGTCCTGGTCACACTGTTTTTCAAAATCAGGTTTGTTCTAGTATGCTATTAGGTGTCTGTTTCACCTTTAATCTTTCCATTTTTCACCACTCTGGAGATGGTGTGATATGATCTTAACGAAAACAGCAGGAACATGTCTTGTGAATATTTAGTTTCCTTTTTGGCCGACTCAGCATTGCCTGCCATTCAGTCATTGTTATGTGACCAGGCAGTGTAACTATTTGTGTATTAGTCCATTGGTTCATGGCTTGGGAATGTGGAGACTTCTAAACCTATATCCTTCCCTTAGGAATGTGTGAAGGAGAAATGGAATCTCTTGCCTGAATTTCTGCAGACAGAAATAAAGAATCAGTTATGTGACTTGGAAACCAAATGACATAAAGAAGAATTATCGGAGGTTAAGTCGTCAGCATCCCGGCGGCTAGAAAACGTTTCCTCCCATGTAACTTGTCTGTGACCAGGGAGGCAGGATCATCCCACCTCTCCCTGTTACCTGATAGTTATAAAGGAAGCGCATGTGTTTCCTTATTCTCTCATGGCCACTTGTTTACATTCACTGCTACTTAAATTATCCTTTCCTGCTGTAGGAGGGCTACCTGGCTAAAGTCAAATCCCTTTTAAATACAGATTTGTCCTTGGAGAACGGAGCTCATGCTTTCAGTCGGGAAGTGAATGGATGTCTAGAAAATGGGAGGCAGACAAGTGGTGAGGAGCGCAGAGTGGAAATAGCAGAGAAAAAGAAGTCCCCCAAACCTGTTTCCAAACTTTGCATGCCCAGGAGAAGCAAGTCCGATGGAGAAACAAAATGTAAGAGCACTTGACTCGTTTGAGCACGTTGGAGTCTGGTACCGCCTAAGGGGAGGACAGACTTGGTGCCATAGGGTCTGTCTGTTCCCCCCACACACAACCCCTCCACCGGCAGTACTTGTTTTTTGTGTATCTTTTTTTATTTTTATTTTTTGGGGGGTGGGGGTGGGGGGTGGCTGTGTTGCTCGGCTTGTACGATCTTAGTTCTCCAACCAGGGATCGAACCCGGGCCCTCGGCAGTGAGAGTGCCGAGTCTTAACCACTGGACCGCCGTGGAATTCCCTCTTGTGTATACTTCTAACTAGCTTAGATATATACTTTAAATTTTTGTCTTCGACCAAGTTATAGAGCATTAGATCCCCAAATGTGGTTGAATTGATGAGGTATAAGAAAACAGGAGCTGCTGATATTTATGACTTGTAAGTGACATGCCTGTTGAAGCTAAACATTTCTTCTTAGACCCCTTCCCCGCTTGTAGTCAGAGTAACTCCTCTGGAATTTTTAAAAATAAGAGCCTGGGACTCGAGGAGCTCAGGTCAGGTGCTTGGCCACTTCATCGTTTGACGAAATAAGCAGAGGCTCTGTTTCCTTGTCCGTCTCAGGGTTGGGCCCTTCATACAAGAGCTTGTGTTAAAATGGCCTAGCAAACTGGCAGGTGCTAATTTGATGACTTTATGAAGACGGTGGTTGCTTAGAATAAGAAGAGAAGGATACTTAATCCTCAGAACCTGGTCTGTGCACCAGCTTGCTAATGCTGAAGAACTGTACCTTGGCTGTGAACTCTTTATTCATAGTGGCTTTTTTGTTTCTTTTCTGTAAGCAGCTGAAGTCTCATGGAGCCCCAGGATTACAAGGCAAACTACCAGGCAGACCACCATCACATCTCATTTCACAAGGGGGTCAGTATATAATGAATGGACAGCCCCGATTTTAGGGGCCAACTGTTTTTGGTAAAACACATATAGAATTAGTAGGATGTAACTTAGTAATTCTGACTTCCACATTGCTTAGGTTTTCCTTTTGATATTCTGTTTTTAGACATTCATGGAACAGCATTTCTGAAGACCTCATCCATTTTTACTCTTAGCATGGGAAACTGCAAATGTACATACACAAAATACCAAGGATAGTAAAATGAACCCCTGTGTACCTATCACCCAGTATCAACAGTTAACAGCTCCTGGCTGTTGTTTCGTCTATACCCCCATATGCTCCAAGTGAAAATTATTCCAAATGGATTACAACTCCATACATACCCATGTCCCCCCAGTTGGATTACTTTGAAACAAGTCGGACATGTCATCTTATCCACAAATACGATATTTCTAGATGACAAGGTCTCCTTCTCTGACAAGTTTTTAATTCATATTTTGCTATAATTGCTAACATCTAGCAAACAGTCTTTTGAAGAAGACAAAACATGCCTTATAAAGTGTAACAGTTCCTTACTAACAAATATATAGCAGTGTTCATACCTCCCCTTGTGTAACAGAGTTTGGTTGATTTGTTCCTTAAGCCTTTCAAGTGATAGATTCCTTATTTTCTTGCCATTTATGTAAAGAAAATAGGTCTTTTGTCTAATAGCTTCTAGGTCTGGCTGACGGCATCGTTTTGGTGGTGAATGTGTTCCCTTGTCTCCAGTTTTCTGTCAACCGGTAGTTAGGTCTAGAGTCCTGATCAGATTCCAGCTTTATTTTGTGCGACTTCATTGACGGTATGGGGCTGTCCATCAGAGGCATGTAATGTCTCTTCGGTGATTCTAGCAGCCGTTGATCAAAGTCTAGATCCATTATTTCTTAGGGTCTGCAAAACGGTGGTATTCTAAACCTGTCATCCAAAGAAACATTAAGCTCGAAGCTTGTTTTAATGTCCTGGCAAAAAGGGCTTCTCCTTGGAGGGAAGAGGGTGTCCATGCCCTGAATCTTTCCAAACAGAGGGTATTCTTGGTAGGGAGGAATATAAGCTGTTTTGTGCCCACTGGAAGTCTAGGGTCTGGCTGAGCTACCAGTTGGCCTTACTGTGTGTGACAGCCCTGCCAAACAGAAACCTGAGGAAGACCCTGAAGAAGCAAAATCAGGTGATTCTGTCGATGAAGAAGAAAAAGAGCAGGTAGGGCTCGCGTTTCAGTTTCTTAACTCTGCCTTCTTTTGGTAGACTTGCTGGTAATTGTGAATTTATATTTGGTCTGTCTATGGACCGTAAGTGACTGAGTGGGTGTTAGAACATATCCCTGGACCCAGGGCAGTACGAAGTGTATTATGGTTAGACCCGAGGACTCAGCAGGCCGGTAACTTTGGTGTGTTCTCTCCTGTCTACCTTCCTACCTCTCCAGCTGTCAAGATTTGACAGTCAAACCAGCAGATGTGATGCGTTTAAAGCATTTCCTTCTGATGTCAGATAAGCTCCTTTCCCACATCTAATCTCTCTATAAAAGCAGAGTTGTCGTGTTATTATGTGTATTGTAATAATGCTGCTTAGACTTTTTAGGTTAGAAAACTGGTGGCTTGCCAAAGGCCTCCAATATAGAAAAGGTCAGTCTCTAGCACTGTCCCATGTGACTTGAGGCGCAAACCTAGATACTACTAGATGGTCACACGCTATCTATTTCATTCCTGCCACAGGATTAACTGTGTAAGTCGGGAAGTCTGTAGGTTTACAGGTGGGTAGTAAATGCCCTGTTACCTGCTAAAGATGAGTATCCGTGGTTTGCTCTAAGGCAGGGTTTCTCAACCAAGGCATTGACTTTTGGGGCCAGATAAACCTTTGCTGTAGGTGTGAGTCCTGTGCATCGTAGAGTGTTTAGCAAGGTCCCGACCTCTACTCACTAGATGCCCGTAACATTCCCTCTCTCTCCTCCCAGTTGTGACAACCAAAATCACCTTCAGACTTTCCCAGATGTCCCCTGGGGGCACAATTGCACTGAGCGAGAAGCACTGGACTCAAGGCTAGCAATATCATTGAGGTAGACTTGACGTCCTGTTGTGAAAGACATACTCATTCTCCTGTTTTTATTTTGGAAATTAGATGCCACTGTTCATGATCCTTATTCAGATGTCTGTAATGAAGTTGAGTCAGACTACCCACTCACAGGTGGGACACTGAGACAGAGGGAAACAGCTTGTCCAAGTCACATGGTCCCATCCCTTGCCTCCTAAGAAAACGTGTCACAAGGGAAAGCAAGCTGGCTCTTGTAATATTGACAAGTGTTTTTTTTAAACAAATGTGCCAGTTTTAGAGTTGTTCTTTGCCCTCTAACTTTTTGGAGGGCTTCCATAGCCTTCAAGCTTCTGAAGAAACGAACTGGGGCACTCTTTCCCAAGCAGGAAGCAGTTTCGCTGGCAGTGTGTGAGAGGCCTTGGGGACTTGGAGGATGAACACTTGTCGCAACAGGGTTTATCCCGATATGCTAGAGTAAGGCTCAGTGCACCACACCGGTGTCATCAGGTAGTGTTTGTTGGTCAAATAAGTAGTACTACAGAGAGAATCTTACTTTAGTCAATTTAAAGTTTTGAGATCTCACTATGTTTTGTAAAACAGGTATTAAATACATGCATTTGGTAAAACAGTACAAAAGGCTGTTTGGTACATAGCAGCCAAAGAAAAACAATGTGGCTATTCCGTGCTGAGCTATGCTGTGAGCGTTATCAAATAGATACTGGATTCTGAGGCCTTTGTTCAGGAACAAAAAAGAATATAAAATATCTGATTACCACAACTAAGGAGCCGGCCTGTGGCAACTAAGACCCGGCATAATTAACTAAGTAACTAACTGACTATTTTTTAAAATCTCATTAATAGGTTTTTAATATGATTTTTTAAATTTTATTTATTTATTTTATTCATTTATTTTATTTATTTTTGGCTGCGTTGGCTCTTCCTTGCTGCGTGCGTGCTTTCTCCAGTTGCGGCGAGCAGGGGCTACTCTTGGTTGCGGTGCGTGGGCTTCTCATTGCTTGCGGTGCGTGGGCTTCTCATTGCGGTGGCTTCTCTTGTTGCGGAGCACGGGCTCTAGGCACGCGGGCACCTGTAGTTGTGGCTCGCGGGCTCTAGATTGCAGGCTCAGTAGTTGTGGCGCACGGGCTTTGTTACTCCGCAGCGTGTGAGAACTTCCCAAACCAGGGCTTGAACCCTTGTCCCCTGAATTGGGAGGCGGATTCTTAACCACTGCGCCACCAGGGAAGCCCGAGCTCTAACCTTTTTAAAAATGTGTTCCTTCCACCTTCATGGAGCAGGCGTAGGGGACGGGGAGGAGTGAGAACCCGATTGGCAGGGGTCCGGTCGCAACCCTGGAAGGGGACGGGGGAGGATCTAAGAGGTGGCACCGGGCCACAGTCGACCCCCAGTGACAGCTAACAGCTGCACTGCTGCCCCTTCCTGCCCCAGGACCTGAGCCCAGGTCCCGGGGCGGCTGGAGAAACACACTGGTTTAGGTGAGATGCTCTTACTTACTGTGTGGAGCTGCTCCGGCTGCTGCCCCGGCGCCCACACCCCTGCAGGGCCCTGTGCCCGTCCTCCCCGCCCCCTGCCCAGGGCTCGGGGAACAGCAGTCTCTGTGGGGCAACCTGCTTCCAAGTCCTTCAGTGACCATGGAGGAGTGGGAACGGGCTGGGCTGCCAGAGAGCCTGGGCATGCAACACCTGAGCTCAGCCCTGGGGGCTCACGTGAGGGCAGGGGCTGGGGGGTGCGGGCGGTGAGCGGAGGGGCCTCCAGCCGGCGTCAGTCTGGGCCCTGGACCCGGGGAAAGGCCTCACCCTCTCAGTCGTGACCTGCCACTCGGGAACCCTGTGGCCCACCAGCCCGAGGCCTGTGGCGCCCGCCACAGACTGCCCGGCGCACGGCTGGGGTGCCAACGCCACACCTGGATTTTGCACGGGGACCATCGGGGGGCTCGGTGCGCGGGAAGAGGAGCAGCCCCTAGGCCCTGACACGCCCCTTCCATGTCCATGGAGAAGTGCCGGATGGAAGGCCGGCTGTGCTCCTTTTCGAGCCCCAGGGAATTCGCAGGAACAGCCCTCCCGGCCACGGGGTGCCTGCCCACCGGCTCTGGGCCTGCGACCAGCCCAGAACACAGAAGGCACAGAAGTGGGTGCAGGGAGCTGAGCCGGGTCTGCAGAAGGGCAGACACCACAGCCTGGTCCACAGCCGACTGGCCCAGGGCGGGTGAGAACGGGCGGGCAGGCTGAGGGAAGGACAGAACGTGGCACAGCCTGCCCGCCTGGGCCCCGGGGAGAAGGTCGGGGCGCTGCCCGCGCCCTCGCTCCGCTGCCTGGCGTCCTTTGTGGGGGCGAAGGGCCGGAGGCAGGGCTCCCGAGGAGCTCAAAGGCCAGGGAAGGACACACGGGACGGTCCAGACCCACCCTAGCGCTCCAGTGGGGCAGCACCCTCTCTGAATTCCTACTGCCACCAAAACACATCCCTAAGGCCTTTGGGAAGAATTGCTAGGACCCAGGAAGGCGGCCCCTTGCTGTGGTCCAGACTTCACCAGCTGCCGATGAACGGAGGGAGCCAGCCGGCCGGCCGTGAGCAGGAGGACAGGACACGGCGACAGGGACAGCCACAGCCGGGCTTCCCGCAGCTGTGCCCACCGCCAGAACCAGCTGCAGCCAATCACAGCCCCCGACATGCCAAACAGTGCCGGGCAGGCGAGAGGCCGGCAGGAACCTGACACCCCCTCACTGGAGAGCCGGCCGGCCGGGGTGGGGGGAGCCATCCCCGTCTGAACTCACCCCACAGCTCAGCCATCTCCCAGTGACCCAGACGCTACACCAGCAGAGAGCAGCCTGCAACGGCCGCAGGGCTGATCCCCGACCAAGGTCAGAACTCCCCCCAGTGTGACGGCCCCCATGCCGCTCCTGTGGTGGAAGGGACCGCAGGCAGAGACCAGGAGTGGAGTCTTTTTATTAATGGCTGCGTTTTCAAAGAACCGTTTTGTTAGCAGGAAAGCTCCCCAGGAAGGGATTGCATTAGTGCAACAAGGGGGAGCCTTGACGCCAGGCTCTCCAGTCACGTCCAGGTGGAGACTT
The DNA here is from genome assembly GCF_965194805.1 of Balaenoptera borealis. Taxonomy (NCBI): domain Eukaryota; kingdom Metazoa; phylum Chordata; class Mammalia; order Artiodactyla; family Balaenopteridae; genus Balaenoptera; species Balaenoptera borealis. Next base: position 86,819,776 of record NC_138868.1, on the reverse strand, counting down.
TTGGCCGAGGCCGGCCCGCCAGGGACTCAGGGGCTGGGAGGACACGCTGCCCCTCCCCCGCCCCAGCGGGGCACTAAGGCACCGGGCCCGCCTAGGTGGGCAGAACCCCGTGCCTTCAGCAGGCCGGCGGCTTGCAGCCCTCAACCTGCAGCCCTTTGCTCAGGAGGAAGGCATCCTGCGTGGGGTCACAAACCAGGAAGAGCTTCACCATGCCCTTGGCATCCTTGGAGCCGCCTGGCCTCAGAATGCAGCTTCTGTAGTCCATGGCAACCTGCCGAGAGGGGGCGGGGCTGCAGGAGGGTGGAGCTCCGCCTTCACTGAGGGTGTGGGTGTGGCCACCTCTGCTGTGACTGAACAAAGGACAGGGGAGCAGGAGGTCCAGGGCAGGGCCCTCAGAGCCTGGCAGGCCCAGGCGGGCGGCACAAGCATCTAGGCCCAGGCCAAGGACCTCCGTGTTGGTCTGCGCGGCAGGACGGCCTCTCACCTTGCCACTCAGGACGCCCTCCTGCTTGAAGCGTGTGTGGAACGTGTCCACGGAGTACACCTCGCTGCACAGGTAGCCATAGGACTGGGCATTGTATCTTCCTGCCAGGCGGCCGAAGGTCGCAGGCAGGTGGGTCCCTGGGACACACGCGGAAAGGCTCCTGCCCGGCCCCTTGTCCGCTCCGTGCCCCTTCCCCAGATCGGAGGGCCTCAAACAGCCCTGTCTGAGTCCCCTGCCACTAGAGGGAGTATTGGCCCAACACTTCTAGAAAACGGGGAGCTTGCGGGCAACTCAGTGGAGGGACACAAATCAATCTTTACCGGCTTTCTACTGAAGCTCACGAGGGTTCACCCCTAAGCCTCTTACAAGGTCAGCTGCCGAGGCTCCGAGGGATGAGTCAGGGCTTGCCCTCCAGCACAGGGAGAGTGCGGGTTAAAGCGCTCACGAGGGAGTGAACCGCGTGTCCGCACCGACACGCACGGGCAAACCTCGTCGACGCGTTCCGTCCGGGCTATGAAGCCCTCTCCTGCCTCTTCCAGGCTCTCCAGAAAGCACGTGCAGATACGCCCACCCCACCCTCGGACTCCGCGGGCCACAGCTGGAGGGACCAGCCAAGGAACCGAGGCAGGAAGAGGCCAGAGGTCACCGGGCCTCGGCCAGAGCCTGTCAGTCGGTCCCCTTTCACACACCACCAGACGATCCTCTTGACCTGGGCAATAGCCGCCAACCGACCGCTAAGGTGGGCCCGGCGCGCGCTTGGCTACCTGGCGTGGCTGGGACCCCGAGGATCTCCTGGCAGAGGCGGGCATTCTCCTTCGCCGGGTCCGCGGGCGTCTGCGTGTGCAGGGCCTGGTCCACCTCGGCCAGGACGATCTGGCGCAGGTTGAAGAGGCCTGGGGGGCGGGAGGAAGGAGATGGGGGGATCGCACTGTGTCCAGGCCGCGCTTTCCAGCCAGGCGGTCCAGGCGCCCCCTTCCCTTCCCTCGGCCCGGCCGAACCTGGGTTGGCCTGCCGGGACTTGATGAGCTTGTCCCGCAGCCCCTGGGGGACAGTGCTGCCCGTGCCCCACCGAGACTGGCAGCAGCGCCAAGGCCTCACAGGGTGCGGTGCCCCCGGCCCCAGAGCCTTCCCTCTGGTTCTCATCACCGGCTGTCACCAGACTCGCAGGCAACGTGCCTTTCTTTTCTTTTTTCTTTTTTCCGGCCCTCAGCCACGCAAAGGGGTGAAGCCCTGACACTCGCTGCCACGTGGATGCACCCTGAGAACACGATGCTCAGCGAGAGAAGTCAGACACAGAAGGACACACAGGGTGTGACCCTACTGAGGGGAAACGTCCAGAACAGGTAGATCCACAGAGTCAGAGAGTGGGTTCCTGGTTGTCAGGGGCTGGGGAAGGGAGGGAATGATAACTAAGGACGTGAGGGACATTTTTGGAGTGATGGAAATGTTCCAAAACAGGGCAGTAGTGACGGCTGCACAGCTCAGTAAAGTGTCCCCACGCGCTCCGGTGCAGCCTGTGAGAGCATCGCTCTCAGGACGAAGGGCTGACCGCAGGAAGACTGAACGAGCAGTGGGTCCTGGGCCCAGACGCTGAGCTGGGGGCCCCCTCCCACCGTGGGGAAGTCACTGGGACTTGCTGAGCCTCCACGGAGACTGGCAGCAGCCCCAGGGCCTCACAGAGCGCAGCGCTCCCGGCCCCAGAGCCTTCCCTCTGGTTCTCATCGCCGCCTGTCACCAGACTTGCATGCAACGTGCCTTTCTTTTCTTTTGTCTTTTTTAAAGGCAACTCTTGAGTACATGTACTTAACATGCAGGGAACCAGTCCTGACTCCTTGATCTGGGGCTTCCAGCCTCCAGAGTCTCGAGGACATCCATTTCTGTTGTTTACGCATCCAGTGTGTAGGCTTTGACGATGGAAGATGACACCGAGGGCGTCGCCACGTGCGGGGTGACATCAGCGGAAGAATCCCGTGGCGAGGGCCTGCCTGAGGACCACGCGCTCCCAGGCCCTCCCCGGCCCCTGCCCGCAGCCCCGCGCCCGCACCCGCCTGGGAGCGGAGCTGGTGCATCGCTTGCCAGAACTCGTGGAAGTAGGTCTCCAGCTCATCGTGCTGCAGCAGGGAGGGCGTGTCGGGCGTGGGCTTGGTGAAGTTGGCCACCATGGCCACGATGGCGATCTGGCGGCTCCCATCCTGCTGCAGGCAGCCCGGCTGCAGGCCGAAGCAGGCCGCGTGCCCGGACTTCCCTTCCCTGGGGAGGGACGTGGGGTGAGGCCCAGCTTCCGCAGAGGAGCTCCGGCCCACGGCCGACAGGTTCCCGCACGCACGCACCGAGGGTAGAGGTCCAGGTAGAACTTGCCGATGGATGACCTTGCCTGAGGCTGCGTCCCGGACCGTGTAGAGCCTCATGTCTTCGTGACACACGTTGGTGCCCTCCTCCAGGTCGAAGGTCAGCCCAGCAGCCCGCGCGTGACCACCTGCATGGGGAAGGACTCATTGAGCAGGTACTGGTCCTCGTGGTAGCGCGTCTCCTCCCCCTGGTTCATGTAGTAGCGCGGGTCCCAGGTGTTGATGGGCCCGTCAAAGTGCAGGCCCCGCCTCTGGCACTCGGCCTTCCTTAGCTCCAGGATCACGGCCGCTCCTGCTCTCCGAGGGGCTTCAGCTTCTGGGCCAGCTCATCTGCCGGCAGAGCGGAGAGGCTCGGCTACGTCCCTGTGGTGGCCCCCCATCCGCCCCCCACCCTGCGCCCCTCGAGGCAGAATGAAGGGTCCGGGAAGGTGACCCCCAAGGGCTGACACAGTGGGTTCTCAGGCAGCACCACATCCAGTTAAGGTCCGCCTGACGCCCTCCCCACTGGGACTCAGGTGGAGGCGGGGTTACCTAGGAAAGTGGCCACCACCTGGCTGGTCTTGGCCATGTTCATCTCCAGCACGGAGTCGGCACGCGTGCTGAACCCCAGCAGGCAGGACTTCTGGGCCTGCAGCCTCACCAGCTCCCCGAGGATCGTGCAGTTCTCCTGGAACCCAGAGACGGCCGGCGCTGGGGACCATGGGCCATGCCCTCCCCGTGGGGCCCCGGGCCAGGTCTCTGCGGGCGGGCAGGGCTCTCAGGCCACTGGCGGGCACAGCCAATCCCCCTCCCTCCTCCTCCTGGCCCGGATTTCTAGACACTTTGGTGCTGTCCTAACACGTGGTCTTTATTAACACAGGTCCTTTTGGAACCAGAAACGGCGTGAACCGTGATGGGCTCTAAGGCCAAGGGCAGGAAGAAATGCGGCCAGGCTCTCCAGGAGCCACCCAGGGGCCTCCCCGGGCTCAACAATACAAACTCGGCTGCCGTGCAGACAGCAGCTCATCCCCACGGCGCCCGAACACCCAGCCGCTGGACAGCGAGATGCCTGTTGCTGCAGGTGGCCCGTGGCTCACTGGCGAGGCCCAGCCCCAGGCGTACGCCACCTTCTCTGGGGCAACCTCTCCGGTTCTGCGGTGGGGTTCTCCTGGGAGCCCGCAGTCACCACAGGACCAACGTGGCCTGTCTGCAGCCCAAGAAGGTGGGAACACAGGACTGTTCCCCGTGCCCCCCGCATCACCCGCGAGGCCCGGCAAGCACCAGTGGTGTCTGCGGGGAAGATGAAGGGCTCGTACACAGCCCCCATCTACTGAAGATGCTAAACGGGAGAAGCACAGACTGCAGCCACACGCGGTATGGACCAAACGCAAGTGTCCTTGCAGGAACCGATGTCTGAATGTCAAGGCTGTACCCGGGCCACAATGAGAAGGCCCAGACCCCACGCAAGGCACAGAGAGGGGATGGGGGGAACATCTGCGAATCTGAGCTCATCGGGCATCACCCCAGAGGGAGAGGGAGAGAGCCAGAAGGAGATACGGAGGGAGAGGGAGCGAGAGGGAGGGAGAGACTTCTCTCCCTTCCCTGGGGGTTCTCTAGTGCAGGCAAGGCCAAAAACCACTGCATTTCGGGAAATGGGTCCTCATAGAAAAGTTAAATAGTAGCTCATGGCATTATGGACACATATTAAAAAGGCCCAAAATCTTGGGAAGGCAGGGAGGGGAGCTGGCGGCTGCCTCATAAACGAGGAGAGATTGGGCGTCAGAGAAGGGGCCTGTGCAGCCCGCCGCCCAGGGCCCCGTAGACTTCATCTCCCAGCTGTGGTCCAGGGCTGGAAGTCAGCTGGGAGGTCAGGCTGTCCAAGCATCAACGTTGACTTCAGGGCTGATCTAAAAGGTGCCTGGTGTCTGTTGAAGCAGAAAAAAGAGAAAGCAGTGGGGAGAGCATGGGAGGGGGAGGGAGCCCCCCTCCTCAGCCCTTCTCCCTCTCTTCCTCCCTCCCTCTCCCTCCCTGCCTCTCACTCTCCCTCTCCCTCCATCTCTCCCTCTGCCTCTCTCTGTCCCTTCCTCTCTCTCTCTCCCTCCCTCTCTCCCTGTCCCTCTTTCCCTGTCCCTGCTTCCCTCTCCCCCTTTCCCTCTCCCTCTCTCCCTCTCCCTCTCTCCCTCTCTCCCTCCCACTTTCCCTGTCCCACTTTCCCTGTCTCCCTCTCCCTCTCCCTCTCTCCCTCCCTCTCTCCCTCTCCCTCTCTCCCTCTCCCTCTCTCCCTCTCCCTCCCTCTCTCTCCCTCTCCCTCCACCTCCTTCCCTCTCCAGAGAGGGAAGGAGGTGGAGGGAGAGGGAGAGAGAGGGTGGGAGAGGGAGAGGGAGAGGGAGGTGGGAGAAGGAGAGGGAGAGGGATAGAGGGAGGGAGGGAGAGACGTCTCTCCCTCCCTCCCTCTATCCCTCCCTCCCTCCCTCTCTCCCTCTCCCTCCAACTCTCCCTCTCCCTCCATCTCTCCATCTCCTCACTCCCTCCCAGAGAGGGAGAGACAGAGGGAGAGGCAGAGACGAGGAAGAGGGAGAGGGGGGAGAGAGGGAGGGAGGGAGAGGGAAGAGGGAGGGTGATGGAGAGAGGGAGAGGGAGAAGGAGGGAGGGTGATGGAGGGAGGGAGAGGGAGAGAGGGTGAGGGAGAGAGGGAGAGAAGGAGGAGAGAGGGAGAGGGAGGGAGGAAGAGACTTCCCTCCCTCTCCCTCTCTCGGTCTCCTCTCCCTCCCTCCTTCTCGCTCCCTCCTTCTCGCTCCCTCCCTCTCCCTCTCTCCCTCTCCCTCTCCCCCCTCCCTCTTTCCTCTCCCTCTCCCCCTCTCCCTCTTTCCTCTCCCTCTTTCCCTCTTCTCTCTCCCTCTTTCCTCTCCCTCTTCCCTCTCCCTCTTCCCTCTCCCTCTTTCCTCTCCCTCTTCCCTCTCCCTCTTCCCTCTCCCTCCCTCCCTCTCCCTCCCTCTCCCTCTGAGTCTCCCTCTCTCACACTCTGTCTATCCTCTCTCAGGAAGGAGTGGGAGCAGGAGGGAAGGAGAGGCAGAGAGGGAGAGGGACAGAGAGAGACAGACAGACAGAGACAGAGAGAGAGGAGAGGAAGCAGGGAGAAAACAGAGAAAGAACATACCATCTACATTTCTGTCAAATGACAGCGGGGATCCTTACATAACCAGGAGAAAATTACAGAGAGAGGCTCTTTCTCAGCTGGAACTGGAACTGCAGACGGGGCCAAATACCACGAGGCTGGCCACACATGTCCAGCCGCTGCCCCAGTCCCGTGAGTCCGGTCAACAGGGCTCTGAGTGTCTGCTCCAGGGAGCTGGGGTTCACCCTCTCACCCAGGAGGCCGGGCCAAGCCAGTAGGGCCCCGGGCTGGACACATAGGGGGAAGAGCATCCCCACAGGACAGCTTGTGCGAGCAGATTCAGCTGCCAGATTCTAGAGGCCCGGGATCACCCTGTGGCCCGTGAAACTCAGGAGCCATGAGGGTCTTGCATCGTGATTCCTGTCCGTTGGACTGTCAAGTTTATGTAGGGAATCTTGGAAACAGTGGTAACAAGACTGAATTGGAACGAGCTTTAGGCTATTATGGACCACTCTGAAGTGTGTGGGTTGCTAAAAACCCTCCCGGCTTCGCTCCTGTTGAACGTGAAGATCCCCGAGATGCAGCCGATGCTGTCCGAGAACTAGATGGGAGAACACTATGTGGCTGCCGAGTAAGAGTGCACCTGTCGAATGGGGAAAAGAGAAGTCGAAATCGTGACCGCCTCCTTCTTGGGGTCGTCGCCCTCGAGATGATTACCGGAGGAGGAGTCCTTCACCTCGCCACACATCTCCGAGACGGAGAAGCTTCTCCCTCAGCCAGAGCAGGTCCCTTTCTAGATATAGGAGAAGAGAGAGATCCCTGTCCCAGGAGAGGAATCACAAGCCGTCCCGATCTTTCTCTAGGTCTCCTAGCCGATCTAGGTCAAATGAAAGGAAATAGAAGACCACTTTGCAAGAGGAGTGGTGTACAGGCAATAACTTCATTTGACAGGAGTATGTACAGAAAATTCAAGCTCTGTTTGAGACTTCCGAAGCTTGGTGCACTTTTTAAATGTTTTAGCTGTTCACATTTGTTTGTCTCTTGGGACAGTGACACATAAAGGTGTCATTCTCTATGGTTTGAAATGGGTCATATGAGGCATTTAATATGAAGAATTGTTACCTTACAATGTTCCCTTAAGCAAAATTGAATTTGCTTTGAATTTTTGGTCTTGCCTAGACTGATAATAAAACTCTGACTCCTGCCCAGCTAAAGTGTGATGTTTACTATTATGGAAACAACACTGGCAAACATTGAAAAGGCTTTCTGTAGCTGGGATATGGTATGCAGCTGTAGTTAAGCAAGCAGTCTTTAAAAGGTACTGTGAACACAAGGCAGCAGGTAAAAATTAAAGCTGCACCCTTACCCTAGATTAGAGGTTTAAAAATTCCACTAGTCTTCACACCGGACAAGAGGTTGTCCAGTGACTTTAGAATCGAAGAAGTTTCAAGAAAGTTAGTTTACCTTTGATTTAGGTCATAAGTCCCCTGTGTGATTGCTGTACATGAATACAAAGCTCTTTGTAATATTACTTGGGAATTTGAGAGTATTCAAGACACCAGTGTCCTGCCAGATTAAGAGTATATTGTAGAGCTGAACTTTGAGTTACTGTGCAGTTTTTTTTTCATGCTGTCATTTGTAATATGTTTTGTGAGAATCCTTGGGATTAAAGTTTTGGTTCCAAAAGAAAAATAAAAAGAATCCGCCTGCCAATGCGGGGGACGCGGGTTCGAGCCCTGGTCCGGGAAGATCCCACGTGCCGCAGATCAACTAAGCCCGTGGGGCACAACTAGTGAGCCTGCGCTCTAGATCCTGGGAGCCACAACTACTGAGCCCCCGTGCCACAACTACAGAACCCGGCACGTCTAGAGCCCGTGCTCCGAAACGAAAGAAGGCACCGTAATGAGAGGCATGTGCCCGCCCGCAACGAAGAGGGGCCCCCGCTCGCCGCAACTAGAGAAAGCCCGCGTGCAGCAACGAAGACCCAACGCAGCCAAAAATTAATTAATTTTTAAAAGAAGATCGCCATTGGGACGGCTGGGGGACAGCTCCACACTCTGCTTCCTGAGGGGGGCCTGCACCCGGGGACTCAGGAGGCGCCCTTGCTCCTGGCGATGCGTCCAGAGGCCCCAGCGCAGGAAAAGCACACATGGCATCCACTCAGGGAGGCCGGGCCCGGGGAGCACACGGGGTCTCCCTGGTACTATTCTTGCCACTTCCCTACAGGTGTGAAGTTTTCAAAATAAAGCCTTCGGAGAAGAGGGCAGAAGCTGAAAAAGCCGCCCAGGCCCCATCCCTTCAAGACCCCACGCCGGTTCAGGTGCGGGAGGACCCTGTGAGATTAAAGAAACATCACAGAGAGCAGGGGCGGGGCGGGGTCTCGAGGGACAACCTCCTTCGGGGCAGAATCTCCGTAGACAGACCGCCACCTTCCCCTAGGAAGGATCCAGAACCTTGGGACCCAAACACTCTGAGCGCCTCAGGAGAAGAAGGCCCTCCTGGGGGCAGGGCACACGGACGCCTCTCGACCACCCCGCGGGGCCCGCACGCACCCAGCTCCTCGTGCGTGAATGGCAGGAAGGTCACGTCCCTGTTCAGGTTCTTGTTGAAGTCGATGCACAGGAGACTCAGCTTCTTTTTCTTTATTTTTTAAATATTTTTTAAAAATTAATTTATTAATTAATTTATTTGTGGCTGCATTGGGTCTTCGTTGCTGCACACGGGCTTTCTCCAGTTGCGGCGAGCGGGGGACACTCTTCGTTGCGGTGAGCAGGTTTCTCATTGTAGTGGCTTCTCTTGTTGCGGAGCATGGGCTCTAGGCGCACGGGCTTCAGCAGTTGTGGCAAACAGGCTCAGTAATTGTGGCTCACGGGCTCTAGAGCACTGGATCAATAGTTGTGGCGCACGGGCTTAGCTGCTCTGTGGCATGTGGGATCTTCCCGGACCAGGGCTCAAACCCATGTCTCCTGCATTGGCAGGCGGATTCTTAACCACTGCGCTAACAGGGAAGTCCTCGGCTTCTTCTTGATGCTCCTGATTTTCTGAAGGAAGAAGACGGCCGTAAAATCGGGGGGCGGGGGCACGGAGGGGGGTTCAAGGAGAAGAGGCGGATGAGGCGGACGAGAGGAGGGAGATGGGAAAGAAAGGGCCTCGGGTCCTAACTGTTAGGACCCTCCTCAGGAGTTACCCCAGGGTGACAGCCTAAGCTTCAGCCGTTTCAACGGAGCTAAGTTTCTGTCCCTTCAGGGTCTATCTGGTTTGCAGAAACAGGTAGAAATGGACCAGCCTGGGGGAGGGAGCGACGTGGGGCGCAGAGGAAGGTGCCGGTTCCCCGGGGCCCCTGCCGAGCCAGCAGCAGGCGGGGCGCCTCGAGGACCTGCCCAGGCTGCGCCCCCTGCCCAGCCCAGGACTCAGCGCGCCCGGCCCCGCTCCCCGGCTGAGCAGACGTGCCTGTCGGAGGACAGGAGGGGCGCTGGGGGAGCGTGCCCGCTGGCTCTGCCAGGCGCACGGGCTCGTCGGGCACGCCTGGCTCAGAAGCAGCCCAAGGGACGCCGGGCCTCTGCGGGCAGCAGGCGCCGTGCCGGGCACTGGCCTCCCTGCAGCCTCACGGCCCCACCGGCCACGACTGGGCAGGAGCACAGGGCGCCCTGGCAGGGCGGGGCGGCACTCAGGACCCCGCCCCGCGCCAGCAGGCCGCCTCTCCTGGGCGCCCCCCTCCACGGGCGTCCCCGTGGTCCCTCGGGCCAGCGGTTCTCAAGTGTCAAGGCAGTCTGCGCAGCCCCACTGTCCACACCCTCACCTTCCCCAGCCTCGAAGCTCCATGTGCCCGCCGCTCCGGTGGACTCCGGGGCCCACGTGCCCGGGCCCCACCCTGGATGACGGAGTCCCACAGTCCTCTGAGTCCCGCTTTCCTCCACCGCAAGGCACAGCACCGGCCGAAGCGGGACAGCGTTTGTGTTGAGGAACAAGAACTGTCGCTGAGCCCTGGGTCGGGCCTGGTACCCGTGTTCACCGCGTCTGTCACTTTCTGACGCAAACCAGCCAGCGCAGGGCTGCACCCCAGCCCCTTCTGTACGGGGCTCCCACACTCGGGGCCACCGTCCCCCTGCCCTCATCACCCCGGAGAGGCCCGGAGCCCCAGGGTCATTCTAGCCAATCCTGAGCCTGCTCCTTCCCGGGGACCCACACCTCAGGCTCCAGTCCCCAGCCACCCCTCCCCTCATTCCTGCCGAACCCTCGTGCTCCTGGGAGGCCCTAGGTGACAAGGCGTGCCCCTGCCCAGCACCATGAGTGACAAGCTCTTTCCTCATCTGCTGGCCTCACTGTTCTCTGTCCTCCACACAAACCGACTCGGTCAGCCCTCACGACCACCTGTGAGGGGGTCCTCGGGTCACGCACGTTGCAGATGGTGAACAGGGACAATGGGGTCCAGTGACCGGCCTCCGGGGACACAGCCAGTTGGTGGCAGAGCTGGGTCTGATCCCGGCCATCAAGATGCGTGTAGCCACGGCGCCCCACGCCACGCACCGAGTTGACGCGCTCGACCATGGGTGGCTCGCAGTGCCCGCCCCCCTCCCCACCCCACGGGGCTGCCTCCCGGGAGGGGCCGGGCTGCCCATCGCCCTCCTGTCCAGGGTGCCGCAGGGACCCGTCCTGCTGGACCAGGAGTGGGAAGGTCTGAGGGCTCTGAGGTCCACGCTGGGGGCAGAGGGGTGTCAGGCAGCTGGGAGGACCTGAAGGGACAGGCCCCCCGGGGGGGGCCCACTGGGAACCCGCACGGCCGCAGGGCTCAGCCAAGAGAGGAGGGAGGGGGTGAAGGCGGACGCCATGCTCTTCAGCCTCCCGTTGTCCCCCAGCCTCCGTGCCCAGCAGGAGCCGCGCTGTGAATTACGGGAGAAAGGGGTCGGGTCTTGGCCCCCAGTCCTGGCACACAGCTCCTAAACCTAAAGCCACAGGCCGGGTTGCATCATACAGCCCCCCTGCCTGCCCACCTCCTGCGAGGGGAGAGGGCCAGGGGTTGCAACGTGAATCCGTTGCCCATGGCCCCCGCTGTAATCGTGCTCGTGGAACAAAATCTCGGTAAACACGGGGTTCAGAGAGCTGTGGCGTGGGTGCCTGCAGGCGGCCTGGAAGGCCCGCGCCCCGCCCCACGCCTCCCCACCTCCTCCTTCCACCTGGCTGTTCCTTTCTAATAGCCCGGTGCTCTAGTCCGTGGACTGGGTGCCTGTGTTCTGGGGGCCCGCGCTAGCCAACGAACGGAACTCGGGCTGGGGGCGTGGGAACTCCTGACACAGCCTGTCGGCCACAAGCGCAGAGGACGACGTGGACCTGTGGCTGGCGTGGGCCGAGCCCTGACCTGCGGGCTCTGACTCCGGGTAGATGGAGTCCGAACTGAAGAACTGCAGAAACCTGGCAGTCCCAGCGCTGCTGCTGCGGGAGCCCCACGGGCCTGGCGTCGGGACGGAAGCTCTGTGGGAGCGGGAGCTGGGGGTGGAGTAGGCTCGGAGGAGGGGGTCCTTCCTCGAGACCCTCCCACCAAACCCACGGGGGACGGGGGGCCCGGAAGAGGTGGGGGTGGGGCGGGACGCAGCGAGGGGCCCACGCCGCCCATGCTCTGGGGAAGCCCTGTGACCCTGAGGACCGAGGGCAGAGCAGATGCAGAGGGAGCGCTGGTCCACGTGGACCTTCCCTCCTGGGGTTGAGGCGACAGAGAGATGGGCAGAGGCCGGCACTCGGGGCTCCGGCCAGGCGCTCCCCTACTGCGAAACTTCCTAAAAAAGCAGCCATCGCAGGACTCGGCAACCGCAGTCATGGGCACTTACCCCGGGGAAATGGAGGCTGAAGTCCACACAGAAGCTGTACACAAACGCTCGCCTGACTGGGAAGAGCCCCAGACCGAAAGCCGCCGGGGGCCTTCCCAGGGCAACGGATGACAGGGGCAGTCGTGTCAACGTCAGGATCCTGCTGGGACGCGGACTTGACTTGCACAAGAGGTGACACTGGGGAAAAGTGGGCAATGGCGTTTCGCTTTCTAGGAAGCTGGCCAACTCCTTTCCAGAGGGGCTGCACCGTCTTCCGCTCCCTCCAGCGACGACGCCCCTGTTCTGTGCTGCCTCGCCAGCACTGGGCACCGGCTCCAGGTTCTGCTGTGAGCAGAACTTAGGTTTTCTTGTTCTAGGAGAAGCTCCAGAGTGACTCGCTAAGGCCATTAGCGAGTAATTATTTCCCAATGAGTGGCTATTTCCAGTTAAAACCAAAAGCCACCTAATTATTGCTTTTCCCATAAAATTAAATATGAAATCTACATTATGTAATTGTACACTTAGTTCCCCCTTTGTGTATTCTAATTTCTTCCTGAGAAACCTAAGATGCCATCTTGCAGACTGCCCACAGTGGTTACGATTTGGGCAGCAGCAAAGGTCAACTTTAAACATTTTGCATCTAAAGTGGCTTTGGATACCTTTGGATAGAAAGTACAGTCTGAGCCATTTTACAAAATGTGCGGCCATTTTACAAAACAGCTTGACAGTTCCCTGCAAGTGTTAAACATAGAGTTACCCTATGACCCAGCAGTTCCACTACTAAATATATACCTAAGAGAAATAGAAACTTATGTCTGCACAAAAGCTTGTACGTGGATGTTCATAGAAGCATATTTCTAAAAACAAAACGTGGAAAAAATTCAAATGTCAATCTGAGAAATGAATAAACAAAATGTGGAATATCCGTACGATAGAATAGCATTCAGCTATAAAAAGGAATGAAATATTGATCCATGTTACAACATGGATGAACCATGAAAGCATTCTGTAAAGAAAAGCAGCCACTCTCAAAAGATCACATATTGTATGGTCCCATTTATATGAAATGCCCAGAATAGCAAATCTGTAGAGACAGAAAGGAGATTAGTGCTTGCCTAGAGCTGAGAGGGTTGAGAGAATGAAAAAACATTGTTAATGTGTAATGGGTTTCTTTGTGGGAGGACAGAAATCTAAAATTGGATGGTTGTGATGGTTACACACGTCTTTTAGTGGTTACACTAAGAACCACTGAATTGTATAATTAAAGGGTTAAATTATGGTATGTAAATCACATCCCGATAAAGCTGTTAAAATTATAATTTTATATTTATAAATTTGAAAATTCATCCAAAATTACAAATTCTTAACACATGCAACCTAACAAGACTAACCCAAGAAAAGAAATATCTAAAAAATCGATATCTACTCAAAAAGTTGTTTGTATAATTAAGTACCTTTACAGAAAATGATTTCCAGGGATAAATGGCTTTCCAAGTAAATTCTTCCAAATATTTAGGGAAGAAAGATTGGTAATCTTACATAAAACCCTTCCAGGAAACAGAAAATAATATATTGCTCAAAATTTTTATAAGCCCAACATAAGCTTCAGATCAAAAGTAAAAAGAATATTACAGGAATAGAATCATAGGCCAGTTTCTCTTTTGAACATGCATGCAAAATTTGTAAATAAAAGCACAAACTGTATCCATGGTACGTAAAACAGTAATATATCACAATCAAAGTGGCTTTATTCTAGTAATGCAAGGTTGATTTAATGTTCCCACATGAAACTGACCCCGGGAATGAATCAGAGTGGGAAAAAAAGTCATTTAAAACGGAAGTCTTGGGAATTCCCTGGTGGTCCAGTGGTTAGGACTTGGCGCTTTCACTGCTGGGGGCCTGGGGTTCAATCCCTGGTCAGGGAACTAAGATCCTGCAAGCCATGAGGCAGGGCCCCCTCAAAAAACAGAAAAAATGAAGTTTTAACCAGGAGAAGCACAAGAGTGAATAAACACAACAGATAACGCCTTATGGAAAGTAGGTGAAGATTATGGAATATTCTAAACTTTCAAAACAAACAGGAATTGTTAAAGATTCAAGAGGATGTGACAAATGTTGTACATAGGCAAAAAATAAAATAAAATAAAATATACAAATGATGGGAGCCCAAAAATCCAGATGCCCAAGTCCCATCTCTGAAAATCCTCATTCGATGGGTTCTGGATTTCCTCTATGTTTAAAAACCTACAGGTGACTCTGATACGATTCATAGACACAATGTAAAGCTTCTGCTTTACAGGAAATAATACCAGATTATTTTGTTCTTTTATAGTTATATTAACAGGCTGTACTATTGACGGATAAGTCTGATGTCAAAATGCACTCCCCACTAGGGTTAAAAAAGGAACTAGTACTCTCTACTGCTACTTGGTGGCAGCACGCATATATTGCAATGGCAATTACTGTAGGAAGCCAAATTAATGGAACATTTTAGAATTGGAAGACTACATAGAGGTCACCTAGTCAAACTTCCAACTATTATAGTTGTGAAAACTAAGGCCCATATAAATGAAATGATTTATCTCCAAAGAGGGTTAGTGAAAGAGTACGAGATAAAAAATATCTCTGAACTTTTAATTTAGTGCTATTTTTATTAATCTCAATATTAGCTCAAACTTCAGTGTGACAGATTTGGGATTGAATTCTTGCTTGAATTTAGTGGTTGCGTGCCTTTTAGTAAGTTACTAAAACACTTTTAACTTCGCTTTTCACATATGTAAAATGGTGAGCCTTGACTGATATAGAGTATGAGATAGCCTAGCACTGTTTTTAACACAAACAAGTACTTAAAATTTTTGGCCTCTCATCCCTCCTAAATAACCTCTATCCTCTTAACAATAAAAGTGTCTTTCAGCTAGCAAAGCACCCCAGAGCTGACCACATTCTGGCAAGAGATATAGGATTCCTTTTCTTACTGAGGGCTCTTTACACCTGATATTTGAACTGCACTGAAACATGAACATCTCTTGTTTATACTGTATTAATGGATTTGATAGATGAATTTTCATTAGTCTCAAGAAATATAATTCGATAGTGGTGGCTAGAATGATAAACAGTGTTAGTCTCAAGAAATATAATTCGATAGTGGTGGCTCGAATGATAAACAGTGTTTGGACAGGGAGTCCATATTGGATATGAACAACCTGTACCCCCATTCGTCTATTAAGAATAAATAAAATCCTTTCAAAATCTGTTTTAAAGGGCAGTTAGTTTCTTCTGCCTCATTTAAGTTACCTGCAAGAAAAAGACAATCTCCTGAATCCTTGTTTAAAAGGCTTTTAATATAAAGCAAATAATTTTTTGCAACATTTCCCAAACATTTCATTATCAAATTAGCTGAGGCTTCTCAACGATTATCATTTCACAACAATATCTCCATTTTCACCTTCTTTAAATGAATTGGCCTAATAGATGTGCCATTAAAACAGAGCTTCACCCTCAACATATTTTAAAGTTTGTATTCAAACAGTATGAAGAAAACAGGATCAGGGAATTCAGCCATAAAAGTGAATGGATTACTGATACATGCTACATCATGGATGCAACTAAGTGAAAGAAATCAGGCACGAAAGGCCACATATTGTATGGTTCCATTTCTACGAAATGTCCAGCAGTGGCAAATCCATACACACGGAAAATATTATACATTAGTGGTTGCCAGGGGTTTGGAAGAGAGGGAAATAGGGAATGACTGCTTAAAATGGGTGTAGGTTTCCTTTTGGGGTGATGAAAATGTTTTGCAACTAGGCAGTGGTGACAGTTGCACAGCATTGTGACAGTACTAAATTCCACTGAATTGTACAGTGAATTGTAAAGTGATCAAAATGGTGAATTTTATGTTATGTTCATTTTACTACAATAAAAAGGAGAAAGAAATAGGGAAAGACTTTGAGTTTGGGAAAGTAAGGTGAACTGGTCAAGAAAAAGATAGCTCTACTATTCAGTTTTCTCTCAGCTCTCCCAGTGCATTAATCGTCAGCAAAAAGTAGCCTGAACTTGTAGATGACAGTCATTCAACAGAGTCCAGGGAAAAGTAAATAAAATAAAGCCCAACTCTTCTGATTTAGCACATCTGTGACAGGTTAACTTCCTGCTCAGCCACATGGACATTCATGAGGACGTTTCAAGTTAGGTGTCCTCTACTCCAGTACTTTACTCACAGCTCATTCACACATGTATGCAACAGCATTTCTTAATTTAATGGACTCTGCAGTGCTGGTTGTGATCAGTCTCACGAAAAGGAAAGGAGGAAAAAGCCTCCACACTGGCTTGGTGGTCTTGGGATGAAATGGATGCAGAAGACAGCTTGATTGTCAAACTGGAAACTTTTTATTTATTTATTTATTTATTTATTTATTTATTTATTTTTGGCTGTGTTGGGTCTTCGTTTCTGTACAAGGACTTTCTCTTGTTGCGGCAAGTGGGGGCCACTCTTCATCTCGGTGCGCGGGCCTCTCATTATCGGGGCCTCTCTTGTTGCGGAGCACAGACTCCAGACCCGCAGGCTCAGTAATTGTGGCTCACGGGCCTAGTTGCTCCGCGGCATGTGGGATGTTCCCAGGCAGATTCTCAACCACTGCACCACCAGGGAAGCCCCAAACTGGAATCTTTTATTTTCCTTTTCCTCTTCTTTTTATCTTTCCTATCAGGTCTTCTGTCCACTTCCCACTGCCTTCTTTCAAACAGGAAAGACACTGATTAGCTGCTGGATTTTTTTTTTTTAAAACAACTATCGTTTTAGATTTCTTGTTGTTCGCTGAGTGTTATTGTTTTTACTGCCAAATGAGCTTCGGTGGTTGATGTAGGGGGTCTCTTGGGAACTTAACTTTTTCAAGTTGAAGTGGAAAAGCTTTTCTGTTTGAATTGGCTTTTACTGGGTGCTTCAAGATTTGCTCTTAGCTCTTTAATGGGGGACTGAATAGCACTATGTTTCCTTTGAGGTCCCAGTAAATAAAGGATCCCATGTCCTCCTGGGCACTTTATCGGGATTTTGCTGTGTGTGCTCTCTAACAGCCAGATGCAGATTCCAGGAAAATGACATATAAGTGCATATAAATAATCTAATATTTTTAGAATTTGCTTTGGCCATACTCCTGGTCTCATTCTACTTCTTGTAGCAGATGGCTTTAAAGAGCATTAGCTATGTATATATTAAATATAATATACATATACCAATATTAGACATTATATTGGTGTATAAATGTAATATATTACTGTTTATATGAATGTATAACAATTATGTATTATATTAACATGTATTTTTGCAAAGCATATATTGTACACAAACTATATGACTAATGCAATGTATTTATATGTTTAATATGTTCACAGTATTAATATGATATATCATGTAATATTGATTATAAAACAATTATAATATAGAAATATATCATTATTATTATCTGATATAATACATTATATTTAATGTATTCTATATAACACAATACATAATGTATTATTATAAGACAAGTATATTATATAATATAAATATAATACTTACATAAAAGTATATATATTTTAATTATACACTACACATACAAGTATGTATAACTATTTGTAATTTTATTTACGTAGGAATCTGTTCATAACAATTGATGTAAAAATATGCAATATTTTAAATCAAATGGGCCATAATCTCACTACCTACACATAACTACTTTTAAAATCTTGAACCCTGTCTAAATCACGCTCACATATCTCTCAACCTGTTTTTCTACACATGCACATATACACACATTTATACACAATATATATGTATACTACCACTTTTCAGTTCAATGTATATAAATATATGATATATATAATTATATTCCTGTGTATGTAGACAAATATAAATCAAAGGTATGTGTATAGGTATGTATTTCACATATTTATATAAATATATCATATAAATAATGTATGTGTACATAAATACATGATTATATACATATATACACAGAAATATACTTATTTAAACAGAAGAGACCTAAATAAACATAGTTCTCAAAGAATAAAACTAGTTATGTCTCACCGTTTCAATAACAGTTTATAGTTTTCTACTGTATGTGCTTCTATAATTGTTATGAACAATTCGCATTTGTTGAATGTTGAATGTCATGGACATATATACACTACCAAATGTAAAATAGATAGCTAGTGGGAAGCAGTCGCATAGCACAGGAGATCAGCTCGGTGCTTTGTGACCACCTAGAGGGGTGGGATAGGGAGGGTGGGAGGGAGGGAGATGCAAGAGGGAAGAGATATGGGAACATATGTATATGTATAACTGATTCACTTTGTTTTAAAGCAGAAACTAACACACCATTGTAAAGCAATTATACTTCAATAAAGATGTTAAAAAAAAAAAAGAATGTTAAGTTGTTTTAATTTTTGCCATTATTAATGAAGCTCTGAAGAATATGGTGGGCAAGATTACTTGAAAAACTCTCCTAAAAGAAAAGAGTTCGGTATGCTAGGTTAAATGTAAACAACTTATTTTTAAGTGCATGTCTGATTTTTGAAGTGTGCAGTAGAAGTTTCCAGGACCCCTGAAAGAAGGGGGGTACATGTGTGAGAGTTATAGCTATATTAAGAGTGGATTGAAGACCTTGATAGCTTAGAACAGAAGCTGGCAATCCTGTTTTTATGGAGTGAAATAGCAAATATTTTAGGCTTTGTGGACCAAAGAGGCAAAATTGAGGATATTATTTAGGTACTTAAGTAACCATTTAAAATATTACCAGTTAAAATGTGAACATTATTCATAGGCCATAAAAAATAGGCAGCTGTCTGGATTTGGAATACAGGCCATAGTTTAATGACACACCTGACCTGACACAGAGACTTGTGGTTAAAATGGCCATGACCACATGGGAGGCAGGAGATAAGACTCCATCCCTCCTAGATGGGAAGTTAGAACTAAACCTATCTATCCCTAGGTTCACCTTTAACGAAAGGGTGTGCCAGTAAAAAAAATATCTGCTGGCAAAGGGAGACTAAGACCAAATTCTCGTGGCCTCTGCTCTGGGTAGGAAACAGGTAGGAAATCTTGAGAATTCTGAACCCCAGATCTGTGTTCACAGTGTTTGGGTTGCAAATTTATTTGCGGTCTTGCAAACAGAAGGTAAGAAATTACCTTAAAATGTTCCCAGATGGGTGGTATTCCAAACACAGAACTAAACACTCTCTGGAGAGGTAGACCTTCAACCCAGGCCTATAGCGTTCCCACAGATAAAGTTTAGCTAAACATGAGCTCATGATCTAAATGTACACAATAATGAAGAAATCAGCTACAATGGGAGAGAATCAGCAAAAACAATCAATACCAGAATTAGATTCCCAAGGCCATCCATTGAATGTTGGAATTATCAGGTGCAAGGCAGAAAATAGACATAAAACTAGAACTGAAACAAGGAACAGGATGTTTTAAAAGAGTGGGTGGGCTCTTTAAAAAATTTCTAAAGTACATGTCATTGATAAAGCTAAAAACTCAAAGGTTGTGTAAAACAGCAGATTAATCATGGAGAAGAGTGAAATTATGCTGTTTTTAAAAATAGGGCAAATCAGGTTTTCTGCCTAATTATATAAGTAGATTAATCTTACAAAAGTACACATATTTTAAAGACTTATTGGCTGTAAAATTACTAAAGGATATTTCAGAGGGCTTCTCTCCAAAGAAAAGTGAGAAGTCGCAAAACACAGAAAGTCGAGGGGAAAAAATGTCAATATATACATTGCTATAAGGTGCACTAAGGCTTAGGCCAGCAACAATGTGGAGGTGCTGACCCTTAGCTACTTACAACTAAGCTGGCATCTTCAAAAAGTTCAACTATTTATAACTAAAAAGATTTATTAAAATTAATAACCAAGTGTTTTAATTGACATCAGAAGAGCAAAACAATAAACCCGGAGAACATAGAAAAAAATAGATAATAAAGATATGAGCGGAACTTAATAAAACAGAAAAAGGTATAAAATTGAGGTGATTTAGTAAGCCAAAAGAATATTCTTTGAAAAGATTTTAAAAACACACTTTGATTAAGCAAAACAAAAACATAAGTAAATAATACACAGAAAGAATCAGGACAATGTTATAGCAAAGAGTACAAACAGAGAATATGTGAAATGCCAGTAAATTTGAACATTTATGTAAAGTGGACAATTTCCTAGCTCCTAAAGTTTACCAAAACTGACACAAGAGGAAATGTATAGCTGGAGTTCTTTCACCAGTAAAGGAATTAAGTCAATAGTTTACAATCTTTCACCAAGAAAATACCAGACCCACCCAGAACGTTTGGGTGGGGAATTCTATCAAACTTCTATTAAACAGATAACATCAGTATTAATAAAGAAAAACTTCTAGAGAGTAGCAAAGGAAGAATGCTCCTTTATTCATCTTAGGAAGTCTATATAATCCTAATACTGAAAATAGATTAGGACTGTAAGGAAAAAGAAATTTACAGGTCAAATTTACTTGTAAATATAAAAGCAAACATTTTAAGCTATGATATTAGCTACTCAGGTTCACTAGAGTAAGAAAAAGCATGAGCAAGTTAGGTCATCCAATGAATGAAAAGGTAGTTTAAGAATGTCAAGATGTCAAGAATATATATCAATAGATTGAAATCACCACACTTTATTTCTTTCGTCTGTCTCTTTAAAAAATTGATAAGTACTTCTATTGATCTCTCTTGTACTAAGCACTGTCCTAAGTCATTTACATATTTACTCCTTTAAACCTTCTATTATCCCTGGGGGAAGGTTCTATTTTGCTTCCATTTCTTAGCTAAGACTCTAACCCCCAGGAAAGTAAAGCAACATTTGCAAGTTTTTGTGGATGGTCAGTGATGGGACCAGTACAGGAACATCCAAAGTCTGTGCTTGGAAACAGTGCCCCATGTTGACACTCACATTACAGATGAAAGGAAAGGAACCATGCACTTACCATACAGATGAAATCTCATATTACAGGTTAAAGGGAAGGAACCGTGCACTTACATTATAGGTTAATACCCACATAACAGGTTAAAGGAAAAAGAAACATGTGTTTCTCTCAAAAGCTGTAAAGAGAGCATATCTATTTCTAAATATATTTCCCAATTTCTTTTGCTTGTTTTCTGACCTTTGTAGTGCATTTTACCATGAGGAAAATTTTAATTCTTATATAATTAAATGTATCCTTTTTTCTTTGTATCTTAGAAAGGTGTTCCTCATGAATAATTTATTTCAAGTCTCCCAGGTTTCTGATACCTTTACAGTTTCATGATTTTTTTACTTTTAACTAGTTGCTGTATCTAGAATTTATTAATGATAGCCATATTTTCCCACTTTTGTTGAATAAGTTTGGCTGCTGATCCAAAATGTCAATTTTATTTTAATCTCAAATCCCTTACGCTCTTGCATCTAATTTTAAGATGCTTCCTATTCCACTGGTTGTTTTGTCTATCTGAAACAAAATGCTACCTTAATTATAATGTAATTATAATATAATAAATGCAATTAGTAAACATAATACCATATATAATAAATAGCATAATATAAAATAACAAAATATAATTTACCATATAACAAGGTCAAAAGAGAACAAAACTATATAATCAGTTGAAATATCCCCCAAAGATATTTTATAAAATTCAACATTCATTTCTAATTTAAAAGAAATATTAAAATAGGGATTGATGAATGCTTCCACAGTAAGAAGAAATTATATATCTAAAAGAGAAAGAGGTAAATGATAACCTTTAGTAACACTGGCAATAAATACAGGACAAGATGACGATGCCTGATATAATGTTAAAGAAAAACTATTATGTAACATTGTCTTTGCAGCACTGATGAGTTCAGTGAAAAGAGAATCTCATAGAAAAGAGTATCTCGTTCTTCTTAATGTCTGTACACTTGTCCATTGCATGAACATAACAGCTGATTTAACCAATATGTTACTGATCTGCATCTGGATTTCTAGGTTTTCATGGAATTTTATTATGCACAATTGTTACAAACTCTAGGACTTCCTCTTATGTTTACATCTTTTGAAAGAAACAATATCTCCACAGATGATTTATCTGGGCTGGCTGCTAGCCGACTATGGCTACTTCTCAGTTCTTCGCTTTACATTCCTAGTCAATATGAAAACGGAAGGCAAGAAGATCTTCTGTTTAGAGACTGTAAAGATAGGTCTTGGTGATAAAGTCTTGGTGGTAAAGGCTAAAAATATCAACCCAGAACAAGTGTTTTTCCAGCTGTAACTATGTGTGATTCCCTTGGCTTGATTCTGTAGAGGATGTAAGACAAGACTGTAGGATCTTCCCTCAAAGTGCTTCCAGTAAGATGAGCTAAGTCAAGTATGGTGGCATATCTAATTCAAGTCAAAATATAATGGCTCCTTTTCTCTCATAGCAAAACTTCGTGGAGTGAATATACAAGTCACTGTAGGCTCTTAATTAAAGGAACACAATAAATCTTGTATTGGAAGGTGATTATTCTGGTCTCTTGGTAGAGATGAATTGGAAATTGTCTAGAAGAAGGAAAATTAGCTTAACCAAAGTTAAACTCACAAATAATTGAGCATTAATTAAACATCTGTGGCCTATGTTTCTCTTTGATCATAATTTCTCCCAATTTATACATCTCTTTGATACCCGATTAATCATTGTCAAAGATGCAATTAACAATGATTATTACTGTGTATTAGGTTTTGCCTGGGCCCTGAAGAAACCATCCTAAATTACGAGCTATGTTTGTCACTTGATTTTCTCACAAAGAACAATCAGAACTCCTGGTCTTAAGTGGCTTGGAATGTGAAGCTAATGAGTCTCTTAGATATTATTAGAGGACCCTACAGAGCCCATTGGTGAAACTTTGGAAAACATTGGGCTTCTTAAAATTAATTCTTGTAGTGTTACGAAAGATGACTGAACCAAAAGGATAACGGTGTTTCTGGTTCTGTTGTTGGCGTTCTCCATGGAAACATCGCGGAAGCTTCTGCACTCAATCTCCTTCCCCATGTGTGAATGTCACTGAAAATATCCAACTCCATTCTATCCCCATAGAACTTCAGAAACTAAGCAAAATGAAGACTCAAAATTCATTTCAAATAATGAAATGAAAATATAATGTAGAATGGAACTGGGAAAAATACCTGGTTTAAATTCTGGAAAGCACTAACTATACAACTCTGGATAAGTTGCTTAATCTTGTTTAGTCTAATTTCATGCGGATCTCACAGGATGTTATGATGATTAATTTAATACCTTTGTATAACGTACAGTGTTATGTAATTTCTTCTTGTTCTTCTTGAGTCAATTCATATCTTTAAGCAACTCACTTTAAAAAATAGTTACTTACTTGCTTAAATTACTCTTACCTTCTATTATCAGCTGAATTGTGTCCTGCTCAAGTTAATATGTGGAAGTCTTAACCCCCAATACCTCGTAATATGACTGTATTTGGAGATAAGGCCCTTAAATAGGTAACTCAGGTCAAATGAGGTCAAATGGGTGGGCTCTAGTCCAATATGACTGGGGTCCTTATAAAAAGAAAATATCAGGACACAGACATAAACAGAGAGAACAAAGTGATTATTAGTAACCACGATCATGTCCTGAATGCGTGGAACACGTCACCATTTGCCAACCACCGTGTCAAGTCAGCAGAAATTACAGAAACTGAGAGCTCTCCGCAGAAATTCACACACCCGTGCACCAGGTAACAGACCACAGGCAGACATTCACTCAGCCTTTCACGTGTCCCTCACGGAGGGCATGTTCTCTCCTGGGCGGGGCGAGCACAGACACTTATCGGGAGTTTTACTACTTTTAAAATGCGTTGAGTCTGGAGCCTGTGCTCCACAACAAGAGAGGCTGCGACGGTGAGAGGCCCGCGCACCGCGATGAAGAGGGGCCCCCCCCCACTTGCCACAACAAGAGAAAGCCCTCACACAGAAACGAAGACCCAACACAGCCAAAAATAAATAAATAAATAAATAAATAAATAAATAAAAATAAATTATATAAAATTAATTAAATATAAATATATACAAATATATATTTATATATATATGTAAATAAATTTATATATAAATATATAACATTAAATTAAATTTTAAAAATTAATTAATTAATAATAATAAAAAAAATCAACCACTGCAATTAAATATTTAAAAAAATGCGTTGATACAACCATGTCTCACTTTTGCTTGGATCAGTCAGCAAACGCTTTTTGGAAACCCCTAATTCTCCACACCTCCTACCTTTCCGGCCGCCCTGCTCCTCAGGCCGGGTCCCCATGGGAGGCGGGGCTGCGTCTGGACGCACGGCGAGTGCACTGACGTCCTCGAGCCCCACCCCCCCACCTCCCCCCCCACCCCGGCGCGGAGGGCGATGAGGCTGGCACCAAGGTGAGCGCGGCATGGAAGGGCCTGCCTAACTGGGACCCGTGGTCCTGCGTCTTCTGGCTGCGACGGGGGTTCTGCGCACGCTGCGGGGCCGCAGCTGCCGGGCGGCGGGCGCCCGAGGGGCCGGGAGGCGAGCCGGGGCCCCCAGGCGGGTGTGGGCACCGTGTCCACAGCCAGCGTCCCCGAGGCCACGCTCGGGCCATGATGACCAGTGAAGCTGCGCTGCGACAGCGCGGCCGACTTCTTACCGCGCTGTGAGGACCTGTGCGTGCTGCAGGACTCGGTGCCTCCGCCCGCCTTGCGCGCTTTCCTGCAGGAGGGCCTGCTGGACTTAACGCCGACCGCCTCCGCGGGGTGGAATGGGCGCCGCTCCTGAGCACCCTCTGCCCCTGACCTGTATCCTGAGCTTCTTCCAGTCACGGCTTGGCGAGACAGGTTTGTAGTTCCCGCTGATTTGATTACTATTGTGATCCGCCGGGGAGCGGAGAGGGGCAGGGTGGCGGAGGGGGAAGCCGAAGCGCTGGAAGAATTTTTTTTTTTTCCTGCAAAAGCCAACTCCACCCAATCCTCGGCCGGTCCAATCTCTACTTTAACCATCACCGAGACAATGGATTAAGTTACTCTTCTCTGGGCCAGAAGTCGGGTTCAGACTTGGGGCAAAATGAAGGAAAAGGCGATGATTAAGACGGCTAAAATGCAAGGGAACGTGATGCTGTGTGGATGAAAGGCTCTTGGTGCTCCAGCCAGGCATCAGGGCTGTGCCTCTGAGGTGGGAGAGCCAACTTCAGGACACTGGTCCACAAGAGACCTACCAGCTCCACGTAATACCAAACGGCAAAAATCTCTCAGAGGTCTCCATCTCAACATCAAGACCCAGCTTCACTCAACGACCAGCAAGCTACAGGGCTGGACACCCTATGCCAAACAACTAGCAAGACAGGAACACAGCCCCATCCATTAGCAGGGAGGCTGCCTAAAATCATAAGGCCACAGACACCCCAAAACACACCACCAGACGTGGACGTGCCCACCAGAAAGACAAGATTCAACCTCATCCACCAGAACACAGGCAATAGTCCCCTCCACCAGGAAGCCTACACAACCCACTGAACCAACCTTACCCACTGGGGACAGATACCAAAAACAACGGGAACTACGAACCTGCAGCCTGTGAAAAGGAGACCCCAAACACAGTAAGATAAGCAAAATGAGATGACAGAAAAACACACAGCAGATGAAGGAGCAGGGTCAAAACACACCAGACCTAACAAATGAAGAGGAAATAGGTAGTCTACCTGAAAACGAATTCAGAATAATGATAGTAAGGATGATCCAAAATCTTGGAAATAGAATAGACAAAATGCAAGAAACATTTAACAAGGATGTAGAAGAACTAAAGAGGAACCAAGCAACGATGAAAAACACAATAAATGAAATTAAAAATACTCTAGATGGGATCAATAGCAGAATAACTGAGGCAGAAGAAAGGATAAGTGACCTGGAAGATAAAATGGTGGAAATAACTACTGCAGAGCAGGATAAAGAAAAAAGAATGAAAAGAACTGAGGACAGTCTCAGAGACCTCTGGGACAACATTAAACGCACCAACATTCGAATTATAGGGGTCCCAGAAGAAGAAGAGAAAAAGAAAGGGACTGAGAAAATATTTGAAGAGATTATAGTTGAAAACTTCCCTAATATGGGAAAGGAAATAGTTAATCAAGTCCAGGAAGCACAGAGAGTCCCATACAGGATAAACCCAAGGAGAAACACGCCAAGACACATATTAATCAAACTGTCAAAAATTAAATATAAAGAAAACATATTAAAAGCAGCAAGGGAAAAACAACAAATAACACACAAGGGAATCCCCATAAGGTTAACAGCTGATCTTTCAGCAGAAACTCTGCAAGCCAGAAGGGAGTGGCAGGATATACTTAAAGTCATGAAGGAGAAAAACCTACAACCAAGATTACTCTACCCAGCAAAGATCTCATTCAGATGTGATGGAGAAATTAAAACCTTTACAGACAAGCAAAAGCTGAGAGAGTTCAGCACCACCAAACCAGCTTTACAACAAATGCTAAAGGAACTTCTCTAGGCAAGAAACACAAGAGAAGGAAAACACCTACAATAACAAACCCAAAACATTTAAGAAAATGGGAATAGGAACATACATATCGATAATTACCTTGAATGTAAATGGATTAAATGCTCCCACCAAAAGACACAGACTGGCTGAATGGATACAAAAACAAGACCCATATATATGCTGTCTACAAGAGACCCACTTCAGACCTAGAGACACATACAGACTGAAAGTGAGGGGATGGAAAAAGATATTCCATGCAAATGGAAATCAAAAGAAAGCTGGAGTAGCAATTCTCATATCAGACAAAATAGACTTTAAAATAAAGAATATTATAAGAGACAAAGAAGGACACTATATAATGATCAAGGGATCGATCCAAGAGGAAAGTATAACAATTGTAAATATTTATGCACCCAACATAGGAGCACCTCAATACATAAGGCAAATACTAACAGCCATAAAAGGGGAAATTGACAGCAACACAATCATAGTAGGGGACGTTAACACCCCACTTTCACCAATGGACAGATCATCCAAAATGAAAATAAATAAGGAAACACAAGCTTTAAATGATACATTACACAAGATGGACTTAATTGATATTTATAGGACATTCCACCCCAAAACAACAGAATACACATTTTTCTCAAGTGCGCATGGAACATTCTCCAGGATAGATCATATCTTGGGTCACAAATCAAGCCTTGGTAAATTTAAGAAAATTGAAATCGTATCAAGTATCTTTTCTGACCACAACGCTATGAGACTAGATATCAATTACAGGAAAAGATGTGTAAAAAAATACAAACACATGGAGGCTACACAATACACTACTTAATAACGAAGTGATCACTGAAGAAATCAAAGGGGAAATCAAAAAATACCTAGAAACAAATGACAATGGAGATACGACGACCCAAAACCTATGGGACGCAGCAAAAGCAGTGCTAAGAGGGAAGTTTATAGCAATACAAGCCTACCTCAAGAAACAGGAAACATCTCGAATAAACAACCTAACCTTGCACCTAAAGCAATTAGAGAAAGAAGAACAAAAAAACCCCAAAGCTAGCAGAAGGAAAGAAATCATAAAGATCAGGTCAGAAATAAATGAAAAAGAAATGAAGGAAACAATAGCAAAAATCAATAAAACTAAAAGCTGGTTCTTTGAGAAGATAAATAAAATTGATAAACCATTAGCCAGACTCATCAAGAGAAAAAGGGAGAAGACACAAATCAATAGAATTAGAAATGAAAAAGGAGAAGTAACCACCGACACTGCAGAAATACAAAAGATCATGAGAGATTACTACAAGCAACTCTACGCCAATAAAATGGACAACCTGGAAGAAAAGGACAGATTCTTAGAAATGCACAAACTGCCGAGACTGAACCAGGAAGAAATAGAAAATATGAACAGACCAATCACAAGCACTGAAATTGAAACTGTGATTAAAAACCTTCCAACAAACAAAAGCCCAGGACCAGATGGCTTCATAGGTGAATTCTATCAAACATTTAGAGAAGAGCTAACACCTATCCTTCTCAAACTCTTCCAAAATACTGCAGAGGGAGGAACACTCCCAAACTCATTCTACGAGGCCACCATCACCCTGATACCAAAACCAGACAAAGATGTCACAAAGAAAGAAAACTACAGGCCAATATCACTGATGAACATAGATGCAAAAATCCTCAACAAAATACTCGCAAACAGAATCCAACAGCACATTAAAAGGATCATACACCATGATCAAGTGGGGTTTATCCCAGGAATGCAAGGATTCTTCAATATACGTAAATCAATCAATGTGATACACCATATTAACAAATTGAAGGAGAAAAACCATATGATCATCTCAATAGATGCAGAGAAAGCTTTCGACAAAATTCAACACCTATTTATGATAAAAGACCTGCAGAAAGGAGGCATAGAGGGAACTTTCCTCAACATAATAAAGGCCATATATGACAAACCCACAGCCAACATCGTCCTCAATGGTGAAAAACTGAAACCATTTCCACTAAGATCAGGAACAAGACAAGGTTGCCCACTTTCACCACTATTATTCAACATAGTTTTGGAAGTGTTAGCCACAGCAATCAGAGAAGAAAAAGAAATAAAAGGAATCCAAATCGGAAAAGAAGAAGTAAAACTGTCACTGTTTGCAGATGACATGATACTATACATAGAGAATCCTAAAGATGCTACCAGAAAACTCCTAGAGCTAATCAATGAATTTGGTAAAGTAACAGGATACAAAATTAATGCACAGAAATCTCTTGCATTTCTATACACTAATGACGAAAAATCTGAAAGTGAAATTAAGAAAACACTCCCGTTTACCATTGCAACAAAAAGAATAAAATATCTAGGAATAAACCTACCTAAGGAGACAAAAGACCTGTAGTTCCCGCTTCCAGGGGCTCTCGTGTGGGCGCTGCGAAGTGGGGTTTTAGATGGTGCAAGGTGGAGGGTGGGCACTAGAACCGGTGCCCAGTGCCCAGGTGTGCGTGCACTAGACGGGGCGTGCGGCCTAGGACTCCTGCCAGCTCGGTGACCCCGACCGAGTGCCTTAAGGCTTCTAGGTCTCAGTGTTCTCATCTGGAGCATGGGCTTAACAGGACCCACTCTCTGGCGGTTACAAGGACTCACTCTGTTAATGCTTGTAGACTCTACAGTGTAGAACATTTAGCAGAGTTTGGAGCATCTTTAATTGTTCCATAGATGTTACCTGGTCTGTTGAATGACTTTGCCTGGTACAGATCAAAGCGATTAGGAAATTGATTTATCCCAGCTTCATTTCCTTTCCATTAAAAAAGGGCTCAGGAAAAAAGAATCTTTTTTTCAATACTCGTTATCATGTAGTGGAAAGAACACCGGTGTGAAGGCAGCTTAGGGTTTGAATTCCAGGGCTTATGCTCTCTGTGGCCTGCGCAGGTTACTTTTGAACTGCAATCCCCACACTTGTAAAATGACATTAAAAACCACTCTTTCTGTGGGTTCTTACAATTAATTAAGCACGTTATGTGTGTAAAGTATCCTGGCACTTGAATGAGTTGTCAGAAACATGGGCTGCTGGAGACGATGCTTCTGCCCTAGGTAAGCTCCCCTTCTACTGGGAGGCAAGTAAACACAAGCGCAGTACTCAGTGCTCTGGAAGAAGTGAGTTCTGGTGCTGCAGAGCACAGATTCTTTTTTTTTTTAATTTAATTTTTATTTTATATTGGAGTATGGTTGATTTACAATATTGTGTTAGTTTTAGG
Source organism: Balaenoptera borealis (assembly GCF_965194805.1). NCBI lineage: Eukaryota > Metazoa > Chordata > Mammalia > Artiodactyla > Balaenopteridae > Balaenoptera > Balaenoptera borealis. The sequence continues at coordinate 86,790,260 of NC_138868.1, read as the reverse complement.
TGTACAGCAAAGTGATTCAGTTATACATATATCCATTCTTTTTCAGATTCTTTTCCCATGCAGGTTATTACAGGATATGGAGTAGAGCTCCCTGTGCTATGCAGTAGGTCCTTGTTGATTACCTGTTTTATATATAGCCGTGTGTATATGTTAATCCCAAACTCCTAATTTATCCCTCCCCCCCACCTTTCACCTTTGCAGAGCACAGAGTCTTGGAAGGGAAAAATTCAGGGTAGGCTTCCTGGAGGAGGTGCCATCCTTTCTAAGGAGAGTAGAACCTCCTGGGGTGGCAGGAGGGAGCAGTGTGTCAAAGTTTGAGAAGTATAAGAAAATATGGCAAAACTAATGTACAGGACTGGACCTCAGGGTTTGGGAAAGAAATGAGAGTTGATACTGGAAACCTAGTGGGGCCCAACAGAAAGGGGCCTTGTTTGTCCTGTCAGAAGTTTGGATGTTTATCCTGAAGGCTGTGGGAAACCCTAAAGAACAGTGAGATGGACTTCTGGTTTAGAGGCTCACTCGGAACTCCATGTGGAAGGCAGTTGATTGGGTGCAGGGTGAATTGTAATCTAAAGGTCCCACGTAAGTTATAAAATGTTGAACTGGATTTTGGAGATCCGAGAGGGAATGGGTGGGGCCTGGTAACCAGTTAGAAAAGGGAGGGCAGCAAGCGTGGGTGACAGTTTACAGCTGCATCTTTTTGGGAGATACAGAGCACAGTTGGAAGGGATTGGGGGTGGGGAGAGGATCTTACTTCATCTTCAGTGCTTTTGAGGGGCTTGGTAGACGGCTCTGGGCCCAAGGTTCAGATCTGGGCTTTTTGGGAGGACAGGTGTTTGAAGGCATGGGAGAGACTTAGGTTACCCACAAGACGATACAAAGAATCATATGTCTGAGAGTTTTTTAAGTGAGTATATTTGAGGATGTTTATAAGCTGAGAGAAAGTAGCCAGCAGAGGAAGGATGTGAAGATTTAGGAGAGGAAATGATTGTTCATTTGTTTTCAAAAAGCTGAATACTTATCGTGTGCCTGGCCCTTTTCTAGGATCTGGGGTTCACACCATGTGTTATCTCTTCTGCAAGGACAGTTCAACTCATCCCCTGGTGAAGAGAAGTCAGATTATTCTTTGCATCCCATTCAGGTGTAAGAACTGTTCTGTACCTCTGAAGGGACTTTACTTAACCAGAGTAATAAGTTAGAAATCAAAAGAAATGAGAGCTGGAAGGAACCTGAAAGGCCACGGTACTTAATTTTGCCTAATATTTGACATTGAATGTAAGAAAAGTTTATTGCAGAGCCCATTCTCTTCAGAGTTCCTTCACTGAACTTTCTTTGTGTTTTTCATCCAGTGGGTCTAGCTTGTAGATTTTGGCCTCCTCCTAAATTTGCTTCTACATCCATATTATATATTACAGTTTGCCCGGACTATGGCAGAAGCTCCTGGGTGGTTTTGCGGCCCCTGGGCTCATCAGTTCCTCTAAATTCATCTGCCTACTCGGGTTGAGTGATCTTCTAACATAAAAAGATACACTTAAAATAATGCTGCTAATGGCTTGCCCACACAGAGTTAGTGCATACTAGCCGCCCAGCGTGTGCTCTGCACAGAGGCGTGTAGTCTGAACTGTGCTCGGCCAAGCCTCGTGGGGCTCTTTGACCCTGAGGAAGGGGATCTTTTTGTGATCACTCCCTTTATCTAATCGGTCCTTCAGCAGCGGGGCACCTTTCTCTAATCAGCGGAGGCACCCTTACTCAGCCAGTGGTAGCCCCAGGCCTCATCACTTGTGGGATACAAGCCAGGCTCTCTCCCAGGCTTGCTTCGGCCAGCATCTCTATTTTCCTTTCTGTCTCTTCTCCCACTTGGCCCCCTGGCCTTTAGTCATCCCCACCTGCAGTATTTAAAGTGCCCAGCAGGTGTCGGGCTTGAGTGTCTGCACAGCTGCTCCCTGTGTAGGTAATGCACCTCCTACTCCAACTCTGCATACTCTCATCTTTTCTAGATTCTCCTTCAGGGTTATCATGAAGCCGTCACTTAGATATAACTTTTTGCCTCCATAGGAACCTCTGTGCACAAAGGTTATGGTTCTTTATCTCATGTGATTGAAATTTTGAGTTTATACATCTCCCTCCTTAATGAAGGCTTTAAGGGCAGGAGTCGTTTCTAATCCTTAGCACAGAGCAGATGCTTTTTTTTTTTTTATTTAGATGCTTTTTAGTGATGATAAAATATATGGTTTAAATCACTCATTTTACAATAATTTTGGTTTAGGTTGTGACAGAAATAAAGTTTACAGAAGTCGTGTTCCTGCGATAAGAAATAAAGATGTGACCTTGCAGTTGTGTAAAGCTCTTAAAAGCTGTGTAAGTGTGTCGGGCGCGCTAAGGAACCTGGAGCTAAATGGGCTAGTTCTTAGAGAGAGCGACTTAACTATGTTAACAAAGGTAAGCCTTCATTGTGTCCTGCCAACGTTTGATAGTTGCTTTTGGAGCAGACTAAAGCAATAAAATTTTAAACTTGTTCTCCCCATTAAAGGGATTGAATAAATCGGCCACTTTGGTGCACCTGTGTCTTGCGAATTGTCCACTTGGAGATGGAGGTTTAGAAAGTGAGTTTCAGTCTTGGTTAAGTCTCTTCTCATCAGACTGGTCTCGTGATATCCTACACACCATGTTACTTCCTGTCTACCTTTTCTTGGTGTCGTTCATGCCTAGGTTGTCTCCTGTGCCTGCTCAAACCTTGGTCCATTCTCATTTGTACCGGGGAAGTTTGTCATGCCGGATACTGTCAGAACTAATTTTACTTAAGTTTGTGTTAAGCCACAAACCACACATTTTGTATATTTTCTGTTTTTTTGTGTTTGTCTATATTTTAATGTTTCTCTTCAAGAAATATTATGGGAAGGGAAATAGCAAGATGTAAAGAGCAAAAAAGTCATCATTCTCTTTAAATTGTTAGAACATGTATCTGCAATCATAATTATAACGCACTGTGGTATGTGTTAAAATAGGAAATATATGTCACGTCCCGTAAGAGCAGCAAACTCAGTGGTGTTAGTGGGAGTGTGTCATGGAAGTAATCACAAAGCAGGTGACTGTAAGTTGGGGTCCTGAAACATTAGTGTGTGTTCCCTGTGTCCAGTAGTGGTCTGGAGGGGTAAGGAAGCCTGCCTTTCAATTTGAGGGAGCAGAGGGTTTGAGGTCCTCTCTCTTCTATTGCTCTAGTATACTGCATAGCACCTAATAAAATACTGGGTTTATAGTTGACATTTAAATCGCTGATTGATCATCAAGATTGGGAAGTATCCTTGGAAATGAAAATAGGAAGAGTCTTAAGATTTTTAGGTTTTTCTTTTTTTTCCTATGTCTCAAAAGGTATGTAGTATTTTACTGAGAGGTTGGGAATAAAGTTTGCAGTATTCAGTGTATTCAGTTTTCGTATCGAAATAGAATTAAACTGCTGCTGTAAACTGGAATAACACTTTGTTACTGACAAGTTTTCGAATGCATCTGTTCGTCAATTACCTGTTTGGGAAGATTGTAGTTAATGATTTTAAGAATGTGGCTATAAACCTCCAATTGACTCAAGAAAAGCAAATAAGTCAAGACTGACAAATGTATAGGCTCTTCATCTTATTGTGTGTGTGGCTTTTTTTCTTTCTTTTAGTTATTTGTCAAGGCGTAAAGAACTCTACCACTCTTAAGACAGTAAACTTCACGGGGTGTAATCTGACATGGCAGGGAGCAGATCACATGGCCAAGATCTTAAAGGTGATTTTTTTATGTTTGAACTTTCATGAAAACACATGTGATTGAAGCACATTAATATATTGATACAGATGGCAGTTCATTTTTGTCTTTTGATACGTGTGAGTGCAGCTTTCGTTTTGTTGAAAGAATATGACCGGTTTTCAGTTTGGGATTCTGCCATTTAGTAAAGATAGTCCACTTAATTTTAGAAATAAGAGATTTAATATATAATAATATTTTAATGTATTTTTAGTTACTGAAAACATTGATTGTGATACTGTGAAAAAACTATGCCATTATAGTCTTCAAGACTTAAATGAATCAAGTGTTTACTAGCTGCTGTAGTTTATAAACTAATAAAAATCACTACATCTGCAATTAGTAAATACAGTTTTTAAAATAATGCCTTAACAACTTTACAGTGGTTATAATTACTGTATTTAGGCCTAAAGTTATTTACTAATTTGACATGAAGCCTTCTGAAGAGTTTGATGGTGCAGATCAAGGGTAGGTAAACTATGGCTGGTGGGCCAGATCCAGCCCGTCGCCTGGTAAAGAAAGTTTTTTTGGAACATAGTCGCACCCATTGTTTACATGATAGCTATGGCTACTTTCAGCCTACGCCAGTGGGGTTGAGTAGTTGCAACAGAAACTGTATAGCCCACAAAGCTGGAAGTGTTTAAATTTAGATTTTAAAAATTGAAAAATTCTTTGAGCCTATACAGTGCAAGTCCATTGACCCCTGGGGTTGAAAACAGTCAAGAACTTGGGTGCCTAAGCCAAATGGTCTAGGTTCAAATTCCCTTTCTCCCATTTCATAGCAAGTGACCATGGACAAATCACTTAACCTCTGTGCCTCATTATGAGGTTTAAATGAACTAATCTGTATAAATAGTGCCTGGCACATACTAAGCACTGTGTAAGTGATTGCTGTTATTTCTGCTTGGAGCTTTTATAAGTTATTGTTAATAGAAAAATGACACTAATGATTTTCATTTTAGAGTGTCAAAGGCACTTTGAGTCTTTTATTTTTTCAAGAATGTAATAAGACTTTTTTCATTTAAAGTCAGTGTTCCCTATTACCAAACTTTATTTTATGAATATCAAGAATTGAATGTCTTTAAGACAATACTTGTGGTTAAATGTCAAACCATTATTTTCCCAAGGCACATCCAACTGGCTGTGCATAGTCCAGGCCTCTAAAGTTTGTGTGCATACCCTAGGTAGCATGTGAGATCCATTTTGTAATACAGTTTTTAAAATAATGCCTTGTACTTCCCTGGCGGTCCAGCAGTGAAGACTCTGCGCTCCCAATGTAGGGGGCCCGGGTTCGATCCCTGCTCAAGGAACTAGATCCCACATGCATGCCGTAACTAAGATCCTGCATGCCACAACTAAAAGATCCGGCATGCCGCAACTAAAGATCCGGCACAGCCAAATAAATACATAAATATTTTAAAATAATAATAATAATAATAAAATAATGCCTTAGATTTAGGAAAAGAAAATATTAGAACCTATTTGCCTTTGTATCATTTTTAAAATATGTGTGGTTTATAATGTACATACAGTATATGTATAGAACTTCGTGTACATAATTTGTTAATAAATAAGATGCATATTAAAAAGTTTTCTTATGGGTTGCCCAGTCAGGTGTTTGGAAACGATTGGAGGACAGAATGATGACATTTAGAGCCTCAGCAATGATAGAATTTAGAACCAATTCCCTGACTTAGAAGATACGGAAAATAATTCATAGACTGTAATTGAGTTGTCCAACTTTACATAACTGTTCAGTAACAGGTCATCCAGTGGCTGGAATCTAATCACTGACGGAATAGAATCTGGGTCACTGGACTTGTAAACCAGAAGTGACTGTTTAATTTCTCAGATTGATTCCCCTGCCATATATGCTTGATATGTGTGTGTGTAAATCTCTGACATAATAAGCCATACTCGGTAGGCACACACTGTTTCCTTATTCAAGCATCGTAATTTCATCCCTTTAAATCTTTGAAGTATCAGACTACCAGAAGGCATGAAGAAACCTGGGCTGAGAGTCTTCGTTCCAGGAGACCTGATCTTGACTGTATGGCTGGTTTGAGGCGCATCACTCTGAACTGCAACACGCTCATTGGTGACCTGGGTACAAGTGCTTTTGCAGAATCTCTTAGTGAGGATTTGTGGCTTGGAGGTAAATTCTAAAATTGAAAATATGGAATTTTTAATATGCTATATGCTTAGCTTTTGGCATGATACTGTTGTGATAGGATTTTTTTTTAAAGCCTCATTTTTCTGATAGGTTTTATTTTGCTTGTAAACTTCCTCTACGAGTTGCATATATTCTTTATAGAAAATGCAGAGTTACAAGAGAACAATTACCTGTAATCTTAATACCCAGACATAATCACTGTTCATTTTGGTGTATATACTTTCAGTCTTTTTTTTTTTTTCTATGAATATATTCTGTACACTTAGGGATAACAAAAATAAAATTGTAGTATACTTGCTATTTCATAGTCCTGCTTTTTCCATTTAATTATATATCATGTAGTATTCCATCATACTGATGTCCCATAGTGTAATCAATTCTTTGCCATTAGATTTAGACAGTTTGTTTTTCCCTGTCAGAAACATTGTGAATATGTTGTGTATACACCTCTGTGTCCATCGGGATTACTTCTGTAGAATAAGGAACTAGAAGTGGAATGACCTGAGTGTGACATATTTTTAAGACTTTTGATACAGATTGCCAAATTACCATCCAGAAATGCTATGCCAATTTGTAGTCCACCCCAACAGTGGGTGTGAAATCTGCCTCTCACAAACACTGGCTTGTAGCACTTGTAAAAAACTGTAAAACTACAAAAATGAGTACCTCTCCATTTTCTATGCAAGTAGGATTACTCCAAATTTTATAACTTTTTTCAGTTAATTCAGTATGAGCATTTTAGCAAGTCAGTCAATTTGCATCTCCTGCATCACTTTTTGTGATTGTTCAGTATTCCATTATATGAATATGCCACAGTGCGCATAGCTTATCCATTCTTGTATATAAGCTTTGTCCAGTTTTTCAGTTACAAATAGTACTCCGATATATATCCTTACCTATATCTCTGACTATTTCTTTTGGTTAAATTCTTTGAAAGAGAGTTGTTGGATCAAAAGGGTATAGACATTTTAAAGGCTTTTCTTACAGAATCCTGGCTTAATCTCATAGGAGAATAACCACATTTTGTTTTATTTGTATTCATTTGATTTACTGGTGAGGTTTACTGGCTCTTTGTATTAATTTGGCTATTTGGCTAATAATACTCTGTGTCCATTCTTCTGTAGTGAGAGTTTGTAAGGGTTGTATCATATCCTGTCAGATCCGTATGTCTGACTTGCTATTTCTGTGTGTCATGGGGGTGTTGAAAGACTCCAGTTATTTTAATGTGATGGTCCACACAACACTTAAAAAAAAGACTCATGATAGTTTCCTTTCATGTAATGTTTTTTAATACCTGTGCTTTGGTGATGATCCCTTTGGTTTAAATGAGTAGGTTGTTCAGCCCCAGAACTCCTAGAATTCATGATCAGTTTTTCTGGTTTTTGTCTGACTTTTTATGGAGAGAGTTCTTGACCATCATACTTTCATGATAGGTTTTTAGTATGTATTCTCTATTCACACATTGTTTGAATTTGTTATTATTTGTATCCTCTTAGACTTGTCCTTTTTGCTCTAAAACTAACAGTTATTACATTTCTTCTATTTTGTTTTCCCCTTTTAACTAGTTTCAAGTGTGATTTGGAGCTCAAGATCGTGATCAAAAGAATGCAGTGCATTTCTGAGCTCCACCAGTTTTTGCCTGTGAGGTTTACACTGCCACTGCCGCCCTTGCTAATTATGAACTGAGATTCATTTTGTGATGTTTTTTGCTCATAGGTTATATACAGTTATTCTTCAGTTCTGTAATTGTAAAATATGTTGGATGATTTATTGGTACTAAAGCCAAGGTTATCATTGCACATCCAAGAAGAGGTTTTTAAATTGGATTAATGCATTATGTGTGTGCGTATACGTTTCTGTTTTTTTCCATACCCAAAATTACAAACCTGCCATGGCTGGTCTTGTGCAGGACTCTTCCACACGTGAGAAAATGAGAGTTGTCTATATGTTAAATCTGTATAGACTTCGCAAGTGACCTTTTGTCTTTCAGCGAAAGCACTTGACCTGCAGCAGTGTGGCCTCACCAGTGAAGGAGCAAAGGCTTTACTAAAGGCCCTTGAAAGCAAGAGAACTCTGGTTGTTTTGGATATAAGAAAAAATCCACTTGTTGGTATGTGGTCACTTTTTTTTTTTAATTGATTAACACATAGAACAACAAAAAGAGTTTGTTCACGTATTGACAGTTTTTAAAACTTAATGTGTTTCACTTTCCTCATCGTATACAGTTGGCCTTTGAACAACTTGGGGGTTAGGGGTGCCGCCCCCCACGCAGTTGAAAATCTGGGTATAAGTTTATAGTCAGTGGCTCCGCATCTGTGGATTCAACCAACCTTGGCTCGTGTAGGACGACAGTACGTATTTATTGAAAAATATCCGTGTGTCAATGGACCCGCGAGGTTCAAACCCATGTTGTTCAAGCGTCAACTGTACTTTTCTAATGTTGCACTTCCCTTATGTTTTTAGCAGATAATGTACTAATTAAAAGTGAATTATACCTTTAAATTGTTCTTATCTCTACTCTGAATAGAGGTGAACCTAGATACTAAGCCTGCTTCCACCAAGAGCATTATTTCCTTGTTGTGCACCTCTGAATTCTTGCAAGGAGTACTTTATTCATTTGTCAGTTTCACAAGTAATTTTTTAAATAGCTTCTGTGTGCCAGATACGGGTCAGGCACTAGGGATAAAGCAGTGAACCAGACAGACAAAAGTCTTGCCCTCGTGGAGCTTACATTCTAGTGAAGGGGTTCAGATAGAAATGAGTAAACAGATAAGTAATATAATTTTAGATAGTAGGAAGTGCAGAAATATCGTAATGTGAGGAGAGTGAGGGGGAGCACGTAGGACTCCATTGGATAGGTTTGTTAGGGGACAGCTTCACTGGAGAAGTGGCATTTGAACGGAGACCTGAATGAAGAGAGGAGCAAGCCATGGAAGATCTGGGGTAAGCACACTCCAGGACAAGGAGGCAATGAGTATGCAGGCATGTAGGTGGGTGGAGTATTTAAGGAAAAGCAAGGAGGCCAACATGGCCAGAGTACTGAGTGAAGAAGAGTGTGGTATGACGTGAGGTCAAGGAGCTAGCCAGGGGTCTGATCTTGTAAAGTCTTGAAGGCCAGAGTAAAGATGTGGATTATTCTAAATGAGTAGAGGGTTTTGAATTGGAAAAAGGCATGATCCAAATAATATCTGCATAAGATGACTTGGTATAGAGAATAGACTTGGGGAGATAAAGAAGAGAAACAGGGAGACCAGTTAGGAGACTATCACAGTGGTCCAAATAAGAGATGTTTATGGCTTAGCTTAGGTTGGAAGTTTGGGGCAAGTGAAAAGTGGTTGAATTCAGGTTGTGTTTTGAGGGTGTAGCTAACAGGGCTTGCTGATAGATTAGATGTGGGGTATGAAGGAAATAGCAACAAGGAGACAAGTCGTTGATGATTATGTGTGCCACTGGGTGGTATCACTTAGAAAAAGGGGGCTGATGGGAGGAGCAGCTTTTGAGGGAATATCAGGACTTTGGTTTGTTATCTTAGATGCGCTTGAGGTATCTAAGTGTCTGGACAGTGCTCAGACTGTACTTTATACCCAAAGGTATCCAAAGCCACTTTAGGTGCAAAATGTTTAAAGTTGACCTTTGCTGCTGCCAAAATAGTAGCCACTGGAGGCAGTCTGCAAGGTGGCATCTTAGGTTTTTGAGGAAGAAATTAGAATACACAAAGGGGGAAATAAGTGTATAATTATATAATGTAGATTTCATATTTAATTTTATGGGAAAGCAATAATTAGTTGGCTTTTGGTTTTAAATGGAAATAGCCCTCACTGGGAAATAATTACTCTAATTTCAATTTATTTTACTTTAGATCATTCTGTGACGAAAGCATTTATCAAAAAAGTTCTCCAGATGGAAGGAGTGCCAAGTCAGAGGTATAGAACATGTTTTAGTTCTCTCGGAAGAATTTCTCTTTAATGGCTTGTTTTTCTTTCTTTCTGAAAAGAAAATTATCAAGGTACTTTCTGCCATCTTAAAACTAAGTTTTTAGTCAAATGAAACGGCTTTTCTGTTTTTGAAAATGTTGTGTGATGCTTTAATTTAGGTTCCCAGAAATGCAGATTGAAAACCTTTTATTAACTTAAAGTATCTTAATTTCCAATGAAGATCAAACCCTCCTAAATTACCTGTAACTTAAATGACATATTTATCATTTCTGTCTCAGTACCAGTGGATAACTTCTCCATCGGTGAAGGAACCATCCAAAACTGCTAGACAGAAAAAGAGAACTATAATTATAGGAAGTAGTCGAAAAGGAAAAGATACTATTAGAATTAGTAACTCTTTCTTTTTTTTAATGCTACTAGAACTTATACTCCTTATGTTTTCGGGTGTGCTAAAATTAAAACAGCCAATATTAACCACATGCATATTAGGAGGCCTATAATTATTTTGATACTTATGAGAATTTATAGAATATAGATATAATAAATGAATTTAAAGAGATGTTAATATTAACCAACATTATTGTTTGGATCTCATAAAAACTTCATTGTTTTGAAAATATTTCCTGGTGGATGATTACTTCTAATACTTTGCAATTGAAATTTGGGGTGCACTTTGATGATAATTTTAGTAGTGGTGCTTTTGAGGAATGATTTTTTTTTTTAATGCAGAATTACCTTTGTGCCATAAGAAACAAAATTTCTTCCCAGTTGCAACCTTCCCATTGTTCCCTGCTTCTTTCTTTGAAATTCTTACCCAAATTTTTGAATCAGGTAATATCTTGTTTCTCTCAATGATAAAAAAAACTTGAAATATGTATTATCCTTATAAAAGACTTCTACAGACAAGTTTATTGACCTACATTGAACATTTTAGAAAAACATTTTCTAAATGTTTACTGTAATGTATATTTAATTTTCCAAGTGGTAGTTAACCCAGGATTTTACAACTAAGCCTATAATTTTGGCACCAAATGTAATAAAAAGCTTTTAAAACCCTTTAACAATCAGTGGTATAAGTTTCACATTCTCCTGAATTTATAAATTTGCTATAATTTACTTCTACTGATAACGTTTGTATTGTTTCTAAGAGACCTTAACTTTTTATTTTCTCAACATATTATCGTTAGTCAGAAATAATCTTTTTTTTTTTTTGGTGATAAGAATGAATAGCAGGAGCAGCATTTGTTAAACCAAATCTAATATGAAACTGACTCTTTCTTGTGAGTAAATTTGAATTTTGAAACAGTAAAACAATAAGGTTTAATATAAAGCAAAACAAATTTTTTATGTTTATGATCTGCCAATTTCCCAGAAAAAGTTTTGTGGTGACTTTAGTTCTATACCAGATACATTAAAATCACCAATGGACAACCCATCTTTTATTCAGGTACCCTCTGAAAGTTTTAAAAATTTGTTGACTTAATATCACTGAACTGTCCACTTTAAAATCGTTAAAATGATAAATTTTCTGTTTTGTGTATTTTACCATAATTTTTTTAAAATGTGTTGTTTGAAGATTTTGGGGTTTCATAAATGTATTGTGTTAGCATAACAATGAAAAATTTAAGAGACCACCTCTAATCTCATTATCCTGTCAAGCAATATTTACATTTTTATTTTCTCTTCCTGCTGTCTATAAACATAATACCACATAGCTTCAATATAATTTGCCATTCTTATCTTTTCATACTAAATTTAAATTTTATGATTCATAGTTATGCTTTTTAACATTGTATTCACAAGGTTTCATTGAGTTGGTCAATTTTTTAAATTGGTGAAAAATTGGAAATAACCTAAAATAAACTATTGTAAACATCTTCATAAATACAGCTTTTGTTTTTTTCAACTTCAAGATGTATGTTTTTGATTCTCTATTAATCAACTTGCTTGGACAATAGTGTATTAAATAGAAGTTGTTAAGAGTGTTTATGAAGTCAAAAAAAAGCTTATGATTGCCAATTGTTATTTCAAGAGAATGATATTTTAATAATCAAATAGTACATACAAATAAGTTAAGATTTGTGATATCACACTAATTAGATATTATTATTAAAAATTTATATCATATGTAAAGCATTCTTAAAATAGCTAAGTTGACTTTTTTGTTATGATATTAGAAATGGAAATATATATAAATAAAACATGTATATGTAAAACATATTAGGAATTCTGTAAAATTAGTACCTGGTGGTATATAATAGGGCATCATGGAATGAGAAGAAAACAATTAAACTTTTTTTTTTATTTAGAATGATTATACAAAGTGGAAATGTAACTGAAGTATACAAGCTCATTGAGCTATTTTAAGAGTAATTTTATTTCTTAGGCTTTTTTTTTGTATTTGCCTCAGTTATTTGGAGACATAGAGGTAAGCCAAATCAGTATCTGGGTACATACCTAGATCCAGGTGAGTATAGGGGTGAAATAATGGTGTGAATTGTGTCACATTTATATTGTAATTACGTATGCCTAAAAAAAGATGGGAACTTTTATTAGAAATTTTTTTTATCTCCTAACAAAAAAAGTGTAATTAAAAAAATTTTTTATACAAATGTATTTGTATAAAATCAATTTTCACTGCAAAGTAAAGGAGCTGTTACAGTGGAGGATTACTGGACTGAATGTCAATATTATGACATAGTATGAGTGTGTTTCATGTTTGGTAATTGCAATCATTGTTGCTTTTGTCGTGGTCATCCATGTACAATGCTTGGTGTCAGTCTATTTATCTCTTGTAAAAATAAAGCACAGTGTGTGTGTGTGAAAAAAAAAAAAAAACTACTGGTTGTGAGACTTCAGGCAATGACTTAAATTTCTGAGAATTTCAGTCTCCTAACCTTGAAGCCCAATTCATGATGATAACTGCACGAAGCTAAAAGGATGAAATAAGAAAAAGTATATAGTGTGTACCCTGTGGCAAACATTCAGATATTCACTTTTCCCTTCTATGAAGTCTGTGGAAATGGAAAAGAAGGGCTGAGACAGATGGGGAGGTAAATTTAGGGAGATCTAGTGACAAATTAGATATCAGGGGTGGAGGTGGGGGGGTGGAAGGGAGAGAAAAAAAATTTTATACAAATGTATTTGCATTAGTTTCTGAAAGTAAAGGAAGGGTATACACATACAAACCCACATGCATGCAAACATTTTTTTTGACGGTAGTTAAGTTAGAAAACACAATAAAATAGCACAAAATGAACTGAGCTCCTATATATTTTTAAGACACATGTAAATCACACAGGATCGTGTGGTGATTATCAATAACCTACACTCTATGAAATATTTGTCCTATATTACCACATACACTCCATTTTACCCTGCATCCTAATGCTGCTAAAATATAGTAGAAAGCAACAGCATAGTACAGGGAGATCAGCTCGGTGCTTTGCGATGACCTAGAGGGGTGGGATAGGGAGGGTGGGAGGGAGGCTCAAGAGGGAGGGGCTATGGGGACATGTGCATGCATACGGCTGATTGGCTTTGTTGTGTAACAGAAACTAACAGAATTGTGAAGCAATTATACTCCAATAAAGATCTATTAAAGTAAATAAAATAACATAAAATATAGTAGATTTGAAGGATCAATATAACCATTTTAACTTATGATGTTTGTTTTCAGTAAATTCAAATTAAATATTTAAATGTGAATTTTAATATATGGCTTGTTCTAAATAAACTATTAACACGTAGGTCTAGTTTTTGCAACCAAATATTTCATATAAAGATACTTGCCTCTTTACTACTGAAATAAAGGATAAGTCTCCACATTTCACTCTTTTATCCAGTGGGTTTCATTTGTTTTTTTGTGTGTTTTCTATATGAAATCAAAGGAGCAGTGACGGTTGACAGGCTTATAGGAGAGTAACATTGATTCACCTACCACCCAGCAACTTGCAGCCTTATAACTTTTATTGTTTTTACATAGAAAAATTCATCTTAAATTGAAATTTTGGTCTAATTCTGAAGATTCTGTTTGGCAGAAGTCATGGGTGTATCTGTGTTTCTCTGTCCTTAAGATTCAGAAATGCCAAAAGTGTTCTAAGATTCAGTAAACTTGAGTGTTTCTGCATGATACATAAAATGTATCATACTTTGGGATTATTTTAAAAATTTATTTTGCATTTCTGCACATCTCAATACTTTTGTTTTAGTTAAAATAACTTGTTACTGTAGAGAACTTATATTTTTTAAAAATGCCGGCTTACGTAAAACCTTTGTACAAAACGATCCTCTTTTTAATGGGCTTGGCATCATTGTCAAGTGCCTGTTTTATTCCTTTCAAAGTGTAACCATGTGACAGTTGCTCTGTAGACTTTTGGTACATCTTGATTCCTTCTTTTCATGCTTTGTCAAACATAGGCTTGGCCGCAAAGAAACCTGTAAGTAATGGAAGGAAACACTCTGCTGGTAAAGAATGTTATGCTCCTGAACCTCTACCACCTGGTGTGTCTGGTTTCCTGCCGTGGCGTACTGCAGACGTGCAAAAAGGAACAGGTAACGTGCTTGCATTCCCTGTCTTTTTCAGTCGTTCAGAATTCTTTATTTTGGAACTTCTATTATGTGGGCGGTCTCTGGTGCTTTCTATAGAGGAAAGAAGATAACTACACATGGCATCTGCCTAATGAGCCGTCTAAGGAAGAGAAACAAAAAGTAATTGGGAGTTTCAAGTTGTTTCTCAAGTGTCACAACAGAGGTAACCCCGTGGGAGTCTTGAGGAGACTAAAATTATCACCAATTGTGCAGGTGAGAAAAGTTTCACTAGAGGCAGGTGTAGTTGAGCCAAGCCCTACAGCACAGAAGTAGGAACTTGGATATGTACGAATGGGAAAAAAGACATTTTAGGCGTGGAGAATAGTTTAATACAGAATGGATGAAAAATATGCATTAGACCTATTCTAAATCAACTGGCTTATTAACTCAGTAAATCAGATTTAGTGAGTCAAACTAGCTTTAGCTGATTGCTTATCCAGGGGGTAGCTGTTCATAGTAATTTTTGTCATAGAACAGTAAATGAAATTGTTGAACTATAGCTTTAGGCTTGCTAAGTGAAATAGATTGCTCTAGATGATTTTCAAGTGACTTACTTGGTAGTATTCACGAAATTGGGGGTAAACAATTGCTTAAGAAAACATAGAGAATTGATTTTAAATAGTACTTGAAGTAGTTACTGTATAAAGTATCTGTTCAGTAGCTCATGTTAAATGGATGTTTATAATCCCCATTGGACAACCAACTACTGTTTTGCAAATGGTAATGTGAATTGCTGTTGCATAAACTATAGTGTTGAATCCCCAGTCTTTGCACTTGAGTTTAACAACTCTGTGGTTTCCTATCTTCTTCTGGAGACACTTAATCTCAGGTCCATCCTCGTCACACAGAGTGGTAAATTAGAGAACGATTAATATCACCATTTAAAGAAGTGAGACTGAAATCTCAACCGTCCTGAACGTAGGAAACGAAGGGCCCTCTCAGCAGTTCAGAGAGTTATCACCAGGCCAGTCGGCTGAATTCTGTTCAGTTTTCTCCGTAGCAGAGCCCTCCAGGTCCTTCTTTTGAGCTTATTTATTTTTATACACAGTTCTGTATGGATACTGTACATAATACTAAATAGTTGTATTAACTGGGTTTAACGGGTGATGTATTCACATCAAGATCTAACTTCGTTTTGTTGATATCTTTTTAGGGGCTTTCCCTTCATCAAAGTTCGTGATGTATATAATAAGTTGCAGGTATGTAGCTATCATATTTATGATATATAGGGGGTTGAATTGGGAAAGGTGGATGGTCATTCTTTTTGGTTTTTAAACTGACAGAGCCTTACAAGAAGCATTTCCCTCTCTGATATAAATCCATGTGAAACTTGTCTGGTCGCTCTCCCAATGCAAATGTGTAGTTGGGTGGATTTGGCACACAACTGGCAGCCTTGTGGTTATGTCTGTAAACAAGGAAGCCTGTTCTCCAGTCTGCAAATCAGCTGTTACCCAGTGAAACAAACTTGACTGCCATTTCTGACCCCTCACATGGAGCTGTCATACTCAAGAATGTTCATATGCTTTCAAAAAATGTTGTTTGCGGGCTATATGTACAAATTCCTGATCTGAAAGCCAACATAAAGCAACATCTCCCAAACCTCTGCTCTCTCACTAAGGCCACACACATTCCCTTGCTTATGGCCTCATGGCAAGTTAATACTGTCAGTACCAGATTCTCCTTCCCAGTTGTCTTGGGAGACTGCATAGTTGCTCTGTGAAAGGCACCATTGCTGAGGTTGAGAGAAGAGCATCTTGGGTGTCAGTCCTGCCCTTGAATACCCAGAGGGAGGGGTGTGCGCCTCGTTCTCCTGTTGGGATTTTCCTATGCTGCAGGTTTGCTGCTTGTTGTCAAAATTATGTCCTAGTGACTTGTCTTCTGCGTAGTTATATAATCCCAGCACACTTCTTTATGATCTGTAGACTTTTATGGGGTTGTGACCAGGTCAGTTTTTAAATGTTTAGAAATGTCCTGTTGAACAACTTTGCAGTGGCAGTGAAGCTTGACAGGAGAATTGTATTACTGTTACCCTAGTTTTGGCTTAAGGCTGATGAGAAGTTGAAATTTTTGATGGGTCAGTTTTAGTTGTTCAGTTTTAGTTTAGTTTTGTATTTGTGTAGCATAAAAAAGAAGATACATTCTAGATAAGATATATACCCCTTATCATAGTCATGCCACATATAGTGCAAAACTATTCCTGCTGGGTTCAAACATTGTGATCCAGAGCTTGCCATTGCCTATTATCAGGAGAAGGAAAGCGTAAGAACCGTATGTGTTTGCCCTTAAGTTGGTCTACAACACAGATACTGTCAATCAGCCTCTGATAGTACCCTCCCCGTGGACAACCTTCTGTGCTCTTTTGAGCATGCTCAGATGGAGTCTACCATCAGTGTGGTGGGAGTTCACTTGGCTTCAAGTGTGTCCATGTTGAAGGGTGAAATTAACAAATACTAACCAAATTTGTGGCTGTCCAAACTAGGAAAATAGTTAAAGAATCAGGACATGAAGAATCAAGCAAATACTCATTTGGCGTCAACCCAATAAAAAAGCTTCTTGGTGAGGAAAAAGTTGCCAAAGATGAAAGCCCAGAATAGTGCTACTTTAGCCTAACCACAGTGTCAAAGCAAATAACACACATACACACAAACGCAAAAGGAAGCCCTCTTCACACTAATGCCCCAAAGTCCTTTATGGGTCTTCAAATTGAGCAGATTAGGTAGGTTGATGGTTGTCCTTTACGGACTGGGTCCACCTAACAAGACTGCTTACTAACAGAATATCTCTGTTTTGTCATTTAATAGACATCCCAAACTTAATATACCTTGCAATCAAATACAGACATAGTCACTCATGCTTTTCCTGTAGACTTTCCAAAACAGAAAAGGGCAGCTCCATTCTTCCTGGTGCTCAGTTACAAAATGTGATTCATCTTTGACTTTTTTCTTTCTCTCTCCTTTCACATCCAATACAGAAGCAAAATGTGTCAGCCCTATCTTTGAGATAGAACCAGAATTTGACAGTTTCTCGATTTTTCCACTCTTACCACTCAGGATTAAGATTTCATTGTCTGTCATCTTAATTATTATCCCTCTGAAATGTGTCCTTAACACAGCGGCTGGAGAACCCTTTGAGAATCTAAGTCAGAAGAATTATGTGACTTCAGTGTCTTCCCCTTCACCATAGTTGAAGCTGAACTTCTTAAAATGCTGGAAGGTTGCTACATGATTACCCTCCACATTATATATTTGATTTCATCTCCTCCACCTCTACTCCTTGCTCACTCTTTTCCAAACACCTTATACTCTTTAGTCCTTGATGTTCAACAAGTATAGTAGGCAGACATTTTCACTTGCTGTTCGCTTTACCTGAATTGCTGTTCTCTTTACTATCTACAGTACTCATCCACTCACTTTTTAAAGTCTTTTCTCAAATATCACCGTCTCCATTATGAGGCCTTGCTTGGATTCCCTGTAATAACCTGCAGCCCCACTAATGCACCCTACCTCCTTAGAAGCCTCCCTTCTGCTGTAGAATCTGTTGAATGAATGAATGGAGTGAGCTATGTCTAATTTCCAAAAAAATCAACCGTAAACACTTGTTGAGAGACGGGTTTAGGGTATAAAGAATGAAAGAATTGTAAATTCAGGCCTTACCATTCACCATCCATTCCCTCAGGGTTCTGCTATGGTGTATCTTTTAATAAAGAGCACAATTTGATAAGACTAATTAATAGCTTAAATTCGTTAGAATCCCAAACCTTTTATAGTAGAAATGTGATAAAAATTGTGTCAGAGATTCTCAACAAAATGTTAGCAAGTTGAAGCCAAAAAGTATAAAAACAATTATATACCATGACCAAATGGGATTTGTGTCAGGTATGTAAGGCTGGTTCAACATTTGAAAATTAATTAATATAATCCATCCAAGACAAAAAAAGGGAAAAAAAACATATAAATACATGCAGAAGAAGCATTTGACAAAATCCAGCGTGCACTCATGAGAAAAACTCTCAGTAAACTAGGAATAGAGAGGGACTTTCTTGACTTGATAAATACGATCTACAAAAAAACCAATAGCTAACATCATGCTTACTGGAGAGAAACTCAATGCTTTCCCACTAAGATTAAGCACAAGGCAAGGATGTCCTCCTTTATTATAACTTTTCAGTATTGTGCTGCAAGTCCTTGCTAATGCAATAAGGCAAGAAAAGGAAATAAAAGGTGTACAGATTGAGAAGGAAGACATAAAGCTGTCTTTGTTCACAGATGACATGATCATTTATGTAGAAAGTCTTAAAGAGTTGACCCAAAACTCCTGTAACTAATAAGTGATTATAGCAAGGTTTCAGGATCCAAGGTTAATATACAAAAGGCAATTGCTTTCCTATATACCAATAATGAACAGGTGGAATAGGTTAAGAAAAACCCCACACTATTTACATTAGCATTGCCAAAAATGTAATACTTCAGTATAAATCTAATAAAATAAGTACAACCTCTATAGGAGGCAAACTACAAAACCATGATGAATGAAGTCAAAGAATAACTAAATAAGTGGAGAGATATTGCATGTTCATGAATAGGAAAACTCGGTATTATCAAAATGTCAGTTCTTTCCGACTTAATCTACAGAAATTCAGTGCTATCCCAATCAAAATCCCAGCAAGTTATTTTATGGATATTGGCAAACTGATTCTAAAGTCCATATGAAGAGGCAAGAGACCCAGAATAGCTGTCACCTCATTGAAGAAGGACAGAGTTGAAGGAATGACACTACCCAGCTTGCAGACTTATTATGAAGGTGCAGTAATCAAGACAGGGTGGTATTGGTGAAAGAACAAATAGATCAATGGAACAGAATAAAGAGCCCCAAAATAGACCCACATAAATACAGTCAACTGATCTTTGGCAAAAGAACAAAGGCAATACAATGGAGCAAAGATAGTCTTTTCATCAAATAGTGCTGAAACAACTGGATGTCCATAGTAAGAAAAAAAAAAAATCTAGACACAGACTTTATATCCTTCATAAAAACTAACTCAAAATGAATCACAGACCTAAATGTAAAACACAAAACTGTAAAACTCCCAGAAGATAACATAGGAGAAAACCTAGATGACCTTGGGTATGGCAATGACTTTTAAAATGTAACACCAAAGGAACAATCCATGAAAGAAAGAATTGATAAGCTAGACTTCATTAAAATAGAAAATTTCTGCTCTGTGAAAATCACTATCAAGATAATGAAAAGAAAAGCCACAGAGTGGGAGAAAACATTTGTAAAAGACGCATCTTGTTAGGGTAAAGTGGCAACTTGCAAGCTTCTTACATGTGCAACTGGTGTAATTTATTTTGGTATGTAGTGTGAGGTACAGACTTTAGTTTTCAATGGGTGTGTAGTTTTCTAGGCATCAATTTTTAAGATTATAACTTGACTTTATCACAATCAAACTTCCCAGACATACTTAGAACTATATGTGGATACTCTTTTCTGTTTAATTTGTATATGTGTTCATTCATGTAGTAATGCTACAATGTTTGAATTGTAGTGGCTTTATAGTTAAGTTATATAGCTGTCTGCTAATTAACAGATACTCAACTTCTAATAAAATTTATGACTTGTACCTGAATGCCTCCAGATTATGTTCTTCATTCAGACTCTTTACTATTCACTCAATATAAATTCAGAGCTGATATACATTAAAAACTGAACTAAGGTGGCTAACATGTTTTAGTTTTCATCTATATTCCTAGATTTAAAATATGAGAAAGTAATAGAATGCAACATTTTTAAAAACCTCTAATGACTCACATTTTCTATCTCTAATTAAAACAGAATACCCTGTGGAATATCTTTGCATCACTTACCTGGTTTCATTAATTCTGGCTGCTGAAGTTAATTTAAATTCACTCTGGTAAAATGAGAGCTCAGTATAAGCTTTTAGCATACTCAGTGAGACTTACAAATAGTCATCTGCTAGGTGGTAAACAGTAAACAGTCTTGTTTATTACAAATAATTTTAGCCAATAAATGTTATTTATGCTCCATTTAAGAATAAAGATGTTAATCTGAGATCACAAAACGATCTTTTTGTTAAAGCTAAAAGCAATTCTGCTTTGATTAGTTGCAAATGCAAATATTACCCAACTTCTTTCTCCTTCTTTGATAGTTGTATAGAAATAAAACTAAATATAAGAATGTAAGCCAAACCCACTACAAATGAAACTGCACTACAGGCCCAGTATCTTCAGTGATTTCTAGATGATTTCTATGCTCAAACCTTCATTCTATCCTCTCTTCCTAAACAGAATTGTTTTTTTGTTTGTTTTTGGGTTTTGAGTAACTTTTATTACACAAGGGATTCATATTCTTTATAGAGAAATCAAGTAATCAAATAATCCAAAAATAGATTAAAAAGCAGCCATAATTCCACCTCTCAGATATATTATCACTGTATCTATTTTATAGTATAGCTTTCTTATATATATATTTAACATCTTTATTGGAGTATAATTGCTTTACAATGTTGTGTTAGTCTCTGCTGTATAACAGTGCCTCAGCTATACATATATGTATATTCCCATATCCCCTCCTTTTTGCGTCTGCCTCCCACCCTCCCTATCCCACCCCTCTAGGTGGTCACAAAGCCCCAGCTGATCTCCCTGTGCTATTTGGCTGCTTCCCACTAGCTATCTATTTTACATTTGGTAGTGTATATATGTCCATGCCACTCTCTCACTTCGTCCCAGCTTACCCTTCCCCCTCCCCATGTCCCTAAAAAGAATTTTAAGAAGTTAGCCAAGATAAAATGAGAAACTGATTTAGACTTACATCCCAAATTTACAGCTTCAATGATTTAGGAAAATTCCTTGACAGCTATACTGAGCCTCAGTTTTCACATTTGTAATAGGGTGAGGATTAAAAAAACTGATACTTCTGGAAATGCCTGTCATTCTGATTGGATATTTTTAAAATGTTAACTGAAATTTAAATGTATAAATTATAAAAAGAAGATGACAAAAAGGCTTATTATCATTTTATTACCCTGGTGGTCCACTGATAGGAGAAGCGGCTTCTCTAAGTAGTTTTCTTCATCCTGATTTCTGGACACACCCTTCTTTAATCTGCTTTTGGAGGCAGCGGGTGACATTTTGGCAAGTTTTATTCAATTTCTTTATGCCTTGATTTTAGGAAAGAAGAGTAGTAGCTGTGCTGAGCTCTGCCAGGTCAGATGGAATTTTGGAGTATTCTCTTTCTCTGTCTTGTAGACAGCCACTGTCATTTAGTAAGCCAAAAGCCTTCCTTTGCTTTGACTGTGGTTAGTGTGTTTGCTGGATTTCTAAAATATATTTTTAGTGTTTACTTGTTTAGATTGAAAAGATTGGGCTATATTTTTAAAAGTTTATCCCTTCATTTTGGAAGGACTTTTAAGTTGTGTTATTGCATGCAAGAGAGCTAACGGAATTCTGGACTCCATATTTTCGTTTTTACCTTTTTTTTTTTTTTCTCAGACTTTGAACCAATAATGGCTAAGAATGAAAGGAACTCAGACCCAAATATTTTTTTCCCTTGTAAAGCACAGAGAATATGAGAAAAAATGAAATTGGGAAATTGTTTTGCTCTCTTCCTCCTCCTTTTTGGTCAGTTACCTCAGTCGTCCACCTCACTTTGTATTTCTAGCCTGGCTTCAGAAAGACCTGAATTTGATGAACTACACACTGTTGGAGTAGTAGATTGCTAGAAGGAACCAAGATCCAGACAACCTTAAATGGCGGCTTCATGGAATTATTATTCAAGAAGGATGGTCCAGCCAATTTCCTCACTTCCCTTGTGAAAGGAGTTCCCTATTCCTAAGAAAATGAACCTATGTCTGACTGACACAGAAGATGGAGATTTATCCCAGTG